>NC_083705.1:17299500-17602531 GCF_033118175.1 Dama dama
TAATGAGTGATGTTGAGCATCTTTTCATGTGTTTGTTAGCCATCTGTATGTCTTCTTTGGAGAAATGTCTGTTTAGTTCTTTGGCCCATTTTTTGATTGGGTCATTTATTTATTTTGGGCTGATTTCTTGAAAGGCTGGTGCTGGTGGGAACTTGGCGTTCTATTTAGCTCAGACTGACTTTGATACATCTGATTCTAATCTCCACTTTCCTTCCTTTGTGTGACCTTGGACAAGACTCTAAACTTCTGTGGGAATACGTGGTCTTCATCTGTAAAATAGGAAGGAGATTACATAACCCATGAAGATCATTGCCTTGTGCCCAGCAGGGCAGTGGTACTGGCTTTGCTGGCTGGGGCCTCCGGTCAGGGGCAGGTGGTGCTGGCTAAGAGGTGAGGAGGGCGGGATGCTGCCTGGCCGCCCTGCCCTTGCTGTGGCGGCTCCACGCCCTGGTGAAAACTGGGTCTTTTCCCCTTCCCTGGAGGCCCTCAGTGGGCTTGGAGCCTTCACTTGCTCTTACATGAGATCACCCTCTGACAGCATGATGACAAGGGCTACACCCTAGGGATGGTGGAACCTAGAGCTGGAAGGAGTCACCAGAGTCTACAATTCTTATATTATAAGAGAAAAAGAGATCTCTGCTGGATTTAAGTCAACAATTTAAGTTTCAGTTACTAGCAGCCAGATGTGATTTCTAGTTGGTCTATTTAATAGATGTGGTTCACAGTGCAGAATCAGATCTAATTTTTTCCCCTAAATGTCAAGAAGTGAAGGTTATAGAAATCTAACAAATAAAAACTTAATATTAAAGCACAAGAAATCTAACAAATAAGAACTTAATATTAAAGCACAAGACAGTCAAATTTTCCCAGTATGTAACAGGAAGAGTGACTAAGTCTGCCTTTTCCTCCTGTGTCCTCCATCAGCTCAGTCGCTCAGTCATGTCTGACTCTTTGCGACCCCATGGACTGCAGTACACCAGGTTTCCATCCATCACCAACTCCCAGAGCTTGCTCAAACTCATGTCCATCATGTAGGTGATGCCATCCAACCATCTCATCCTGTGTCATCCCCTTCTCCTCCTGCCTTCAATCTTTCCCAGCATCAGGGTCTTTTCAAATGAGTCAGCTCTTCACAGCAGGTGGCCAAAGTATTGGAGTTTCAGCTTCAGCATCAGACCTTCCAATGAATATTCAGGACTGATTTCCTTTAGGATTGACTGGTTTGATCTCCTTGCAGTCCAAGGGACTCTCCAGAGTCTTCTCCAACACCACAGTTCAAAAGCATTGATTCTTTGGTGCTCAGCTAGAAGGAAATGGCAACCCACTCCAGTATCCTTGCCTGGAAAATCCCATGGACCGAGGAGCCTGGTAGGCTACAGTCCATGGGGTCGCAAAGAGTCAGACACGACTGAGTGACTTCACTTCGCTTCTTTATAGTCCAACTCTTCCATCCATAATGACTACTGGAAAAACAATAGCTTTATTGTCCTCATAGAAATGATATTTGATATACGGTTCCCCCACAATCTGAGCTTCCCTGGTGGCTCAGACAGTAAAGAGTCTGTCTGCAATGCAGGAAACCCGGGTTTGATCCCTGGGTCAGGAAGATACCCTGGAGAAGGGAATGGCAACACACTCCAGTGTTCTTGTCCGGGAAATTCCATGAACAGAGGAGCCTGGTGGGCTACAGTTCATGGGGTCACAAAAGAGTTGGACAGACTGAGTGACTTTCCCTTTCCCACAATCTGAAAGTAGGGAAAGCTTTCCTAAGTTGAAATGGCATAAATTGAAGAAGCAAGATGAGGACACATTTTGCTAACAGATGCACAAAATAAATAAAAATAAACCACAGATGCTCACAGATGCAATTCAGAGCTATCGTGGCTTGATGCTGAAGTGCTGAGTGTAGATCCTGGGGAAGGAGCTTGGTGGTCTCATTTTCACTGCTCTGCTTGACGTCCACACTGTCTCCGTGACGCCTGCAAAACAAACTCTGAACACTACTTTCACTTTCAACCTTTCTTCATAAAAGCTAAAACCCTCTTGTGATTTCTTTTAGTTAGTGAATACAGGTACTAATGTAGTTCTTTTGTAAAAACAAATTGGCATAAAGTAAACTCTGGAAGGAAAGTTATGACCAACCTAGATAGCATATTAAAAAGCAGAGACTGCCATATGACCCAGCAATTCCACTCCTGGGCATACACAATGAGGAAACCAGATTTGAAAGAGACACGTGCACCCCAATGTTCATCACAACACTGTTTATAATAGCCAGGACATGGAAGCAACCTAGATGCCCATCAGCAGAGGAATGGATAAGGAAGCTGTGGTACATATACACCATGGAATATTACTCAGCCATTAAAAAGAATTCATTTGAATCAGTTCTAATGAGATGGATGAAACTGGAGCCAATTATATAGAGTGAAGTAAGCTAGAAAGATAAACACCAATACAGTATACTAACGCATATATATGGAATTTAGAAAGATGGTAACGATAACCCTATATGCAAGACAGAAAAAGAGACACAGATGTATAGAACAGACTTTTGGACTCTATGGGAGAAGGCGAGGGTGGGATTATCTGAGAGAACAGCATCAAAACATGTATATTATCAAGTGTGAAACAGATTGCGAGTCCAGGTTGGATGCATGAGACAAGTGCTCAAGGCTGGTGCACTGGGAAGACCCAGAGGGATGGGACAGGGAGAGAGGTGGGAGGGGGGTTCAGGATGGGGAACGCATGTAAATCCATGGCTGATTCATGTCAATGTATGGCAAAAACCACTGCAATATTGTAAAGTAATTAGCCTCCAACTAATAAAAATAAATGGAAAAATAAATAAATAAAAAGCAGAGACATTACTTGGCCAACAAAGGTCTGTCTAGTCAAGGCTATGATTTTTCCAGTGGTCATGTATGGATGTGAGAATTGGACTGTAAAGAAAGCTGAGCACCAAAGAATTGATGCTTTTGAACTGTGGTGTTGGAGAAGACTGTTGAGAGTCCCTTGGACTGCAAGGAGATCCAACCAGTCCACCCTAAAGGAGATCAGTCCTGGGTGTTCATTGGAAGGACTGATGTTGAAGCTGAAACTCTAATACTTTGGCCACCTCATGCGAAGAGTTGGCTCATTGGAAAAGACCCTAATCCTGGGAGGGATTGGGGGCAGGAGGAGAAGGGGACGACAGAGGATGAGATGGCTGGATGGTGTCACTGACTCGATGGACATGAGTTTGAGTAAACTCCGGGAGTTGGTAATGGACAGGGAGGCCTGGCGTGCTGCAATTCATGGGGTTGCAAAGAGTCGGACACGGCTGAGCAACTGAACTGAACTGAATTGAACTGAAACAGGAAAAGTGGCGGATACTTGTACCCTTAAATTCCCCTCTAAGATTTGACCTCAAAGAATTAAATTCATAAAATTAAGTGTTTTATTTCATCTTTGTTGGTGTTAGATGGTTAGTCCAATTCATCTTTTTTATTAGTAGAGTGTTCATAAATGCTCAAATTTTTTTTATCAGATATCTATATTTTTAACCTATCTGCATACAGCCCCCCCCCCCATTATGGTTGTGTTTTTAATAATGTTAGTGGAATTAGAATTTTGAAATTCATCTAGGCAATGGCAACCCACTCCAGTACTCTTGCCTGGAAAATCCCATGGACGGAGGAGCCTGGTGGGCTGCAGTCCATGGGGTCACCAAGAGTCAGACACTACTGAGCAACTTCACTTTCACTTTTCACTTTCATGCGTTGGAGAAGGAAATGGCAACCCACTCCAGTGTTCTTGCCTGGAGAATCCCAGGGATGCGGGAGCCTGGTGGGCTGCCGTCTATGTGGTCGCACAGAGTCGGACACACGACTGAAGCGACTTAGCAGCAGCAGCAGTACACATTTTTACTCATTCGAGCAATAATAAAAATATCTTGTATATACTGAATACTTACTCTTTGCCAAGCAGTCTCATTTAATCACCTCAACATTCCTACAAAATAGATGCTTTTATTATTGCCATTTTGCAGATGGGGACACTGAGACAAAGGGCATCTAAGTAGCTGGCCCAGGGTCAGACAGCTAAGAAGTGATGATGGGATAATGAACTCAGCTAGTCTTTAAAGAATCCTATCCTGAGATACATAAGTGACTTTGAACAAAGCTCTTTCTTTACATATCAAAAAAGAAATATTTTTTCTAGAAACTTTACTTAAATTTGCCCAAGGGGATATTGAATTTACCCAAGTTCTTATGCAATCTCTAGGAAGCCTCTGGTGTTAAGGGATGGTAAAAAAAGATACTCCTTTATTTGAAAGCAGGTAACAGCACCTACAATATTTGTGTATTTACATCCTCATTGAGAACATCTGAATTCCGTAACCTTTCAGTTAGGTAGGGTATGGTGGCAGGGAAGACATTCAGTTTTCAGTGCATAGTAGGTAACTAGATGCTTGTCAGGTGGTAACTTGTTTGGTAACACCCCACTTATTGACTTCCTTCTCTTACTTGTTTCACTTCCCTCCTCCCTTATCAGCTTCCTTGAATTACTGCCCAAGTAAATGACTTGAATTCAAATCTTTGTCTTGGGTTCTGCTAGGGAACTCAGAATAAGGCTCATGTTATCTACAATATCCATCTACCCACCTATCCATCCATCTACCTACCTACCCATCCACCCATCCATCCATATGCCCTTACTAGCCTATACAAGCCTGGAAATATATGAGGTACTCAGGATAAGAAAGAATTAAATCACTGCCGGTGAACTAAAGTTGCTCCATTGAATGACTTTATGTTTTGCATATCACCAGGCAGAGATATTCAATACACTGACTGCCAAAGCAGCATTGGAAAGACTAGAGAATTCCCTTTTCAGAATCTTAAAGAGGGTTTTCCCAGCAGTTATCCTTGCAGGGGCAGTGCCTGCCATATGGTGGCTGTTCAAGAAATGTTTACTGAATCAGTGTGGAAATGGGACTGAATCAGTTCTGTATTTTCAGTTATTATGTGCAACCCATGAGCTTTTGCTTGTGATTCCGGTACATATGGGAGTTCTAAGAATGACAGTTCTTAACCCCTTCCATCCTGACTTGTGGAGGAGCCTGATGAGCCCCGGTCATTGATGAATTGCCACAAGGATGAAGGGTGCAAATAATCATTGTTACAGGAGAGTTTATGGTGGGCTTTTGGTTCATGGTGGGCTGTTGGAGAACTTTATGAAGAGAATGGGCTTGAACTGGTTCTTGGAACATGGGTAGGATTTGGTTGGGTGGAGAGAATAGTAACAAGTCCTCTCTTATCAAGTACTTACTGTGTGCCGATTCTGGAGTAAGGGCTCCCATGCAGAATTCATTTAATCCTCCCCAAACCCAAACAGGGGCTTCCCTGTGGCTCAGATGGCAAAGAATTTACCTGCAAGGCAGGAGACCCAGGTTTGATGCCTGGATCAGGAAGATCCCCTGGAGGAGGAAGTGGCTACCCACTCCAGTCTTCTTGCCTGGAGAATTCCGTGGACAGAGGAGCCTGGGAGGCTATAGTTCATGGGGCTGCAGAGAGTCAGACACAACTGAGTGACTAACACTAACTAAACCCAAACAAGCACTGCATCCTATTTTAAAGATGAATTTAAGAAAGGTTAAATAATTTGCTTGTAACAAAACAATGAATAAGAGGCAGAGCCAAAGTCAGATTCAGGCAATCTGCTGTCCCCTAAGCATACATTTGAACTGCTCTCCTGCTATGCTAATTTTGGGGGGAGCAATATGGAGGAAAGCTAGAAAAAAATGTTTTCTGCAGTGATCATGGCCTTGGGTGTCAGGATGAGATTGCATCCACTGTTTTTTGGTGGTGTGTTTCAGACTGTAAATCTGAGACAGAGTGGAAGCAGAAGCTATCTGTATTCTTTTCATTCAGCGTGTAACACTCAGGCATTCACATCTGAGTGCTGGCACATGCTCAGGTATCTTGTGCAGAGAAGGCTTCAGTGACCCAGGCAAAACCTTAAAAAGAAGTAGGCTAAATTCTGATTGACACTGAGTGCAACGCTGGGCTGTGGAAGAGAACTGGGCCCCCTCTTTACAAGGGCTCAGCTTGAGACACACCCAGTGTCAAGTACTCTTGCAGCACCAAGTAATCTGCAGTGCCAGATTCATTGAGGCACATGAAAATGGAATCCACACAGGCCTTGCTTTTCCTTGTGCCTCATCTACTGCCACTGTTGCTTCTTTCTTTAAAAAAATTTTAATTGCTGTGAAGTATGTATAACATAAGTTGATTACCTTAGCTGTTTTAGGACTGGAGTGTAGTAGTGTTAGGTACATTCACATTGTTGTGTAACCAGTCTCCAGAACTTGCTTCATTTTGCAAAACTGGAACTCTATACCTATTAAACAATTCCTCGTTCTCTATTCCTCTAGCTCCCTGGCAACCACCATTCTATTTTCTGTCTCTATGAATTTGACTGTTTTAGGTACCTCATATAAATGGAATCACACAATATTTGTCTTTCTGACCAGCTTATTTCACTTAGCATAATGTCCTCAAATGTTGTAGCTTATGTCCGAATCTCCTTCCCTTTTACGGGTGAATAGTATCCCATTATATGTACACACCACATTTTGTTTATCCATTTATCTGTTCATGAACACTTGGGTTTCTTCTAACTCTTGGTTACTGTGAATAATATGGCTATGAATATGGGTGAGCAAATACCTCTGAGATCCTGGTTTCAATTCTTTTGGGTGTAAAGGCCATTGTATGTTAAGTCCAGTGACCACAGTCTAGGGAAAAGAAGGAAAGAAATACACACACAAAAGTAAAACTTCACAGATGGCTTTTTAAAAAGCTCTAAAGGCAGTGTGACAGCCCAGCCAAGGGAGGAGAGAAATCTGTAGCTGTACTAAGCAGTTCCAAAGGCAATTTCTAAGCCCCAAATGTTGGGCAGCAGACAATCCTTGAAACTGGAGCCACCATATCTAATTCCCTCATGAACTTTGGCACCACTGTTGGGTGCTTGCTTTAGGTCCTGCATTCAACTGGGCAGTATTTGGAATTTGTTCTCATAAAGGCTTCACTCTGGATAGGAAATCCTAGATCCAAGTAGTAACAACTGGCTACTCCCAGTTCTGTTCCAAAGACCCCGGACAAGAGTCATGAATCTTGAAAGAGATTTCCCTCTCTCCTTAGCTGTGGAAGGAAATAGGCTCAGCCTATTGCCAGAGCCCAATTGCACACTGTCTGAGCTCACAGGGCAAGCTGCATGGAAGTGTGGTGTGCTCTGGCCTTGGTGTTTAGGGCTAGATGCATGGCAGATGGCCTTTATTTGAGACTGTTTGCCCCTCCCTCTTCTGAGAGAGGGTGAAGGGCTGTAGGATGTTTCTCTGTCCCTTAAAGGTGCCTGGTTCTGGGGGAAGAAGGATAGACCTCAGCACAGGTGAACATGCCTCATGTCTCTAGCAGAGGCTGTCCCTTCAAAGGCTCTGAGCTGCAACTGCCAGGCTATGACTGGCTCCAGGGAGATGGGGGTGAAGCAGAAGGCAGTGGGAGCCAGCTCAGGGTGCAATATTTTTGTGTAGAGAGCCCACAAGGGTGGCCTTGGTGCTCTTGGTCGCCACTCTGCACTCAGGGAGTTTCTAGTTGGCATTCTCCTGTGGGCCAAGTGAAACAGGCCTGGTCCCAGAGGTGTGCGCCCAGAGGCTGTGCATCTGAGGTGCATCTTTGACTCGGGATAATGAGGACTCCCCATGGCTACACAGGCTAGCCCCTTCTCAGGGTCTGTACTTAGAGTCTCTGTTAGAGCTGAAAGCGGCCCTAGAGATCATCGGGCTGCAGCCAGTCATTTTATAGAAGTTTTAATCAAGTTAGACATGTGAAATGACTTGCCCTAGGCCACAGCATTAAAAAAGAGCAAATCTAGCAGTGTAACTTGGAAGTTTCTTTCTTGTGCCCTGCAGGGCCTTCTCTGAAGTTTGAAGGACAGACAGTCTCAGGCTAGTTGTCTCCAGCATGATAAACACAAGCTTCAGTCAGATACCAGCCTGTCATGAGGACCTGCACCACATGCGTAGGAAGTAACAGGTGCATGCAGGACATGGAAAATTTCACTTTGGTCAGTTTAAGAGATGATTCTTCTGAAAATCTCTGCAAGTAATTAAGTTCTTGAAAAATATCCTCTTCACAGAGAGAATTCATATTCTCAGGCTCCATTTAATTAGTCTCTTGAACTGAGCAAATATCCTCTTTGCTTCATGCATGCTCAATCATATCTGACTCTTTGAGACCCTGTGGACTGTAGCCTGCCAAGCTCCTCTGACCTTGGGATTTCCCAGGCAAGAATACTGGAGTGGGTTGCCATTTTCTCCTCCAGAGGATCTTCCCGATCCAAAATCAAACCTGCATCTCCTCTGTCTCCTGGATTACAGGCAGATACATTCTTTATCACTGAGCCAGGGAAGCCCTCGTCTCTGCTGGTCCCCCAAGTAATAGGACTCTTCTGAGACTTTTAATCTATCAACCTAAGTGACCTTTTCTCTTTGTGGATCTGTCTTCTGTTTTCTCCTTGATTGGCTTTCCAGACCTGTCTGACTTGTTCTGAGAGAGGCCAGGTCAGGAAACAGAATCTCCCACATACAGCCTAGACCCCCTGGATTGCTCACCTATCATCAATCCCTGCACGTCTTCTGTGAAGTGAATCCCCACCCCTACCCATCATGCGCCAACACTGGTGAGATGCTTGAGGGGTCAACAGTAACATGAAAGACCCTAGGATTCACATAGTTTATAAAGGGAGCACCAGAAACTGGGCATCAGTTAACCTTTTGGTATTATTTGAAGCTGTATTTTGAGGGTTGGACTTCCAGACAAACAATCATCAAAGGAGTTACCTCAGCTGCCTGTTCACCGTGTCACACCTAAAGGGATTAGAGCTGAGATAAATCTGCCTGTATCAGAAGGCTTCCCCAGCTAAACAGAGAGAAGTCTAAGGAGGACACCACATTCTCTTAGACAGTGATGCCCTCTCTTCCTTTCCAAGGACACAGCAGCAATTCCTATGCCTGCTCCCTCAGAGGCGTGTCCCTGAGGGAGCTTGTGAGGCTGAACCATAGAGCCATAGGGCTGGAAGAGACTTCAGAGAGTATTGAGAGCTGTGATTTTTCAAATGTGTTTTTAGCAGAAGAAAATATCCAGAGTCTTACAGTAGGGAGGCTGAAGCAGGAACTGGTGGGATACCCTGAATATATCCCCCTCAGCCCACTCCAGAGATCACCTGCAGAGATTCCAGGTGCTCCTAAGGCTCTAGTTGGCTGGGTCTATGTCTTATGTACTTTTTGGAATTAAAGGAACACCCTAGCCCTGCTCTATATCCTGAGAAGCGGCCTCCTGAGGCACATGAGGGGATGTTACGGGAATAAGAGTAAGCGGATGCTGATCAGGCAAATAAGTAGATTCCAATTCTAGTGGTATCATTCAGATTCTCATGTCCATACAAGTCACCTGGGAGTCTTCTTAGACATTGGTTCCTGGGGCTCACATTTGAAGACTGTAATTCAGAAATATGTCAACAAGGCCTATGGACCTGCATTTCTAAGAAAGTCGATGTTGCCAGTGTGTGGAGGGGAAGGAGGCTACAGAAGAAGGGGATGTATAATTTTGACTGATTTGCATTGTTGTATGGCAGAAACCAACACAACATTGTAAAAATTTAGATAAAAAATAGAAAAAATTTATAAGCATAAAAATTATTACTGAGATAGTCTGCATTCTTTTCTCCATATGAAATCTTTCAAATCTGGTGTCTATTTTACAGTTGCAGCACATCTCAATTTGGACTAGCTGCATTTCAAGTACTATCTAGTCACATGGGGCTACTGGCTGAATTGGTCAGCACAATTTTAGTCCCAGCAGGCCAAGTTGTCCTTCGTCTCTTCTCCATTTTCTTCCTCTTCCAGAATAATGTGTCACTTGGTTGCTGAACAGAGATAGTACCAGGCCCAGCAGGCAGAGGCTTAGCTGCAGAAATCTCAGACTGAAGGATGGCAACTGGCTTGTTCTGTGTGATCTGTTCTCTTCTGTCTTGGTGGCTCTGTGAAATGTGTGTGAGTCATTGTGGGGCAGGGAGGCTGGCAGGCATGGTGGGCGAGGTCCTCCTATTCCGAGGCCTCCTTGGGGGCCTTTGTGTGTGTGAGGGTGGAAGGGAGGGACTGACACAGTGGAGGATGGGATGATGAGGGAATATTGGAGGGATGTGTCTGGATTCACAAAAATAGACCTGTATCTGTGGGCTGCTTTCAAAAACTCAAAATACCATTTCATTGTGCAGGGGAGGGGCAGGATGAGGGAGATGTTAAAGAGCTACATGCTTTTGTGATTAAAATACTCAGGAAAGATAATGAAGACCAGGGCCCTCGGAAATGTCAGAATCTGGGGACTCTCTTTAAAATTTAGATCCTTGAGTTGTCTCAATTTTCCAGTGTCTGAAGAGCCATTTTTGTCACACATCTGTTTTCAGTACTTCCTACTTCATTTGAACATTTAAGAAAATCTGCCTCATGAACAGTCTCCCATTGGCTTCTAAAATGTGCAGATGTGTTATCTTTGAAAAGCAGTTGGTCATTATGCTCCTTCACAGGATGTGGTTACAGAGCTTGGACTCTGGGGTGGGGTGCTTTACTCCAGTAATAGCAATAGATGGTGCCAGGGACTATGAGCTCAGGCTGGGCTTGAACCCCAACTTGTTACTTGCTAGGTCCCTGCCAGGTTACCTAGCCTCCTTGAGCCTCAGTTTCCTCTTCTACTGCATGTGAATAATGATAGTTCTTAACCTCAGTGGGATGGCGGGAAGATTAAATGAAAAAGGTGTACAGTGTTCTTAGCACGATGCCGGGCTCATGCCACTGCAGTTGTTTCCCTGTAGGAGACGCCAGCTCTTGTGTGGCTCAGTGCTGTGGCAGCCAGGTAGAATCCTCTCATTTACTAAAGCGTGGTGTGTTTAAATTAGACAGTGCCTGACAGACGTGGGATATGACGCACACAGAAGAGGGGTTTGGCTGCAGCCGTTTAGGGAATTGATGGCAGAGCTCAAGACAAAACAGAATTTCTGTTCTCTAGTGCTTATTTAGCAGGGGTTTTTGGGTCTCAGAACCAGTGTTATAAATTTCTGAAAGCATAAAGAGGTCAATTTCATTATGTCACTCTAAAAATAAAGGAGAAATGACATTTGTTAAAAAAAAGTGGTTATTGTGTGAGATGATAAATGTGTTAATTAGCTTAACTGTGGTAATCATTTCACAATGTATACACATATTAAATCAAATTATACACATTAGAAAATAAAGAAAGCATAAGGAGGAAACAAATAAGGTAGGGTTTGAATGTGTAACCACAGAGCAAACATAACAGCCTGATATAAAAAGGTAAAAAAGAAATCCTGAAATATAAATACCAGAAATTCAAAAGGATGGTCTAATATGCAGTCATTACAAATTCATATGCTAAATATTGATTTGACATGGGGAAATATATTTGATTTACATCAAGTGAAAGATAAAAAGGAAATAAAATTTCACATAACAATACTTAAACATTAAAAATATTTTACATATATGTATTGCTCTAAAATCGAAATACTCTAAACCAGATGTTATATTTGCTATCTCTGTTGGATAATAGTTTTTTTCTTGGTGCTTTCATATATTTTCTACAATGAACACTTGCTACTTTCATAATCAGGAAAAACAGTGAAGGTTATGAAAGATTTCGTCTCCGGTTTCCACCAGGGAGCCTGTAGCTCATTCTCATCTCTCTCAGCCTTGCAGGACTCCTAGTGGCTTCAAAGCCTGCTTTGTTTACAAAAGGATGGTTACGTGGGGTGTCCAGGGAGATTGACTGAGAGAGAACAAAGTGAGACATGTTTTATTGAAGACACTAACCAGAGTCAAGACACTTCCACAACAAAAACCCTTAATGAATTCAGCGGATGGCTGCTCTAGTCAAAGTAAATTGGGTAAATGGGAAACGGGAATGCCAGCAAGTTCTGGGAGGGAGAATGACAGACTTCTTTATCTGTCTCTACAGGGCAGAGATTACAAATAAAGTTCATGATGACCGTGCTTTTTATTCAGATGAGGATGGGTTAACTCGGTTTATCAGGAGTCTGATGAGGTCACTGGCAGGATTTCATCCCTCCCCCTCATCCACTGACTTTCTGATCACCTTCCTCCAAATCACGTGTGGGTTCTGCTGCCGCTCTCCCAGGCCTCAGGGTCTCTTCTCTGGCTATCTCCCTAAACTGCCTATTCTGTAAATGCTGCTCGTTCAAGTTCTTTCGCCTTGGACCCAGGGGTTCCCCCTGCCCAACCACTTTGACTCTGTCCATTGTCCCCTCCCCACGTTTCTTTGTTGCCTCCAGCCCTGCATTCGACTCTGCCCGTTCCTCGGGTCCCTGCACTGCAGCTTTGCATTTACCCTAGCTCCTCTCCCATGTCCAGTCTCAGCTGCTAGAGCCCTCCCCGCCCAGGTCAGAGCCCTGCTCCTGTGTGCACAGGAGAGATGGCTGGACATCAGTGTCCATTTGACTTTTCTCTGTGCCACAGTCACAGGGTCTCTGTGACTTTGTTATCCTTGACATTCTATAGCCATAACAGCATGAAAGACTGGGAGATGGGCATTGACCAGTCAATGCAGGCCCACCCTATGAACCTGGCTCTGCCTCCTGATTGTGAGACTTTGGTCAACTTACTTAACCTCTCTCAGCTTCAGTTTCCTCCTCTGCAAAATGGTGATAATAATAGTTACCTGAAAAAGTGACCAATTACAGATAAAGTGCATCTAACTCATCTGGCCCATAGCTAGCATTCAATTAATATTAGTTGTTACAATGCTATTATTTTCTTACAGAAGCAGTATAATTCACACGTGGTAAGACTTTATTTTGGGGGGCTCTAAAATCACTGCAGATGGTGATTGCAGTCATGAAATTAAAAGACGCTTGCTCCTTGGAAGGAAAGTTATGACCAATCTAGATAGCATATTAAAAAGCAGAGACATTACTTGGCCAACAAAGGTCCGTCTAGTCAAGGCTATGGTTTTTCCAGTGGTCGTGTATGGATGTGAGAGTTAGACTGTGAAGAAAGCTGAGCACTGAAAAATTGATGCTTTTGAACTGTGGTGTTGGAGAAGACTCTTGAGAGTCCCTTGGACTGCAAGGAGATCCAACCAGTCCATCCTAAAGGAGATCAGTCCTGGGTGTTCATTGGAAGGACTGATGCTGAAGCTGAAACTCCAATACTTTGGCCACCTCATGCGAAGAGTTGACTCATTGGAAAAGACCCTGATGCTGGGAGGGATTGGGGGCAGGAGGAGAAGGGGACGACAGAGGATGAGATGGCTGGATCTCATCACCGACTCCATGGACATGAATCTGAGTAAACTCCAGGAGTTGGTGATGGACAGGGAGGCCTGGCGTGCTGCAATTCATGGGGTCGTGAAGAGTCGGACACGACTGAGTGACTGAACTGAACTGAACTGAAGAGCATAGGCTCTGGTGTCAGACAGACCTGCTTAAACTGTACTTTAACTGTGGCTACCTGTGGCACAGCTGTGTGGTTTACTTTCTTCTACGAACTAGGATCACAAAGAGTACTGACTCTAGGACTTACTGGAGGGACTGAATGAAATAATGCATGTAAAGCACTTGCAAAATGCCCGGTACAAAATGCCACAAAATGTTTGCTGTTGTTTGTGATATAGATGACGGATGGTCTCACCAGCATTTTCTAGGAAGGATGACTATGAAATTATTATTACCTCTAAAGCATTCCAGAGTTCACATCTGAATTCTAAAGTAGATAAAGCATTCATGGTTATACTGAAGAACCAACAGTACACGAATGACTGAATTTTTCCTCTGTCCAGAGGAATGAGCTCATTTTGTCCTAAACCAGCTTCTGTCTGTCTCAAGTGCACATGAAATGAAACCAAGGGGCCTCTGAATGGGTGAATCTGGTGGCTAATGGCAATGTGTTTGAATGCACATGTAGATCATAATGTTAAAGATCTAGTCTCTTTGCTTTATATAATATAAAGTAAAAATAGTCATTCAGAAAACTATATTTTGTTCAAGGCTACAAAAGTGACTCAAAATCATCCTGGGAATCATTAGGAACAGGAAAATATGACCTCATGGAGTCAGCTATGGGTGGCTATTCATCTTCTAGAGAAAGCCAGCCTTTGACATCATTACAAATCCTCCCTAGTTTAGAATGACCATAAAACCCAAGGAGGACAACTTTCCTCCTTGAAGAAAACATGCTTTATGAAAACCATATCTGGTCATCACTTATTCAGCTGCACATGAATTTCAATTTCCAAAAGCCTCTTTGGTGAAATCTACCTGTTATAAAACATCATAATTGAATTTTAGATTTACCAACACAAATCACTCTAGTACTAATGCAATAAGAAGGGTTGTTTTGTACATGAAATGGGGCTTTTATATCAGATATTAAAAAGATTTTATATCCATTGATTCATTAATGATGACTGGGCTTTATGAACCAAATACTAGATGATTTTTGTAAGAAAAAAATCAGGACTGAGGAATCCAGGGATCAGGGCTCAGCTCTGAGTAGCTCAGTAGAGAGTTGCACATCAGATTGAGACTTCTGTTTTTCAAATGGGGTCCAGGGCCACGTGATTTGTCTACCCAATTCCTAGGTAATTGGTTTCTGCAGCAAGGAAGAAGTCCTTGAGGATAAACCTGTTTACAGAGAAGCTCAGCAGAGAACAACTGTTGTTCCTAATTTTAAGATCTATATGAATTCAACAGAACTGATGGAAAAGAAAGGCAGCTCTCAAAACCAAATAAAAGCACAAACCTAACAGCTATCGTCAACTAAAGAGTAGTTTGCTTAAGTGAAGTGAAATCACTCAGTAGTATCCGACTCTTTGCGACCCCATGAATTGTAGCCTACCAGGATCCTCTGTCCATGGGATTTTCCAGGCAAGAATTCTGGAGTGAGTTGCCATTTCCTTCTCCAGGGGATCTTCTTGACCCAGGGATCGAACCCAGGTCGCCCACATTGTAGATAGACGCTTTACCGTCTGAGCCACCAGAGAAGCCCAAATATGTAAGTAAAAATGGAAGAGTACACTTGAAAAAAAAGCAATATAAGACCTATGTGCAAATGCTAAAGTCAGTATTTTGTGTGCCACACCATGAGAGTTATCAGAGAGTGTTTATTAAACTCCCGTGTGTGTCTAGTGCTATGGTGCAACCGTACCTGTTGTACAAATCAATCTAAGAAGAAGGAAGTCCTTCTCTTACATTTTAGCATGCTAACAAACTGCTGTAGATGCTGCTTAAAAACAACAACTCTCAGGCATCACCTCCAGAGGCTCTGATCCAGTAGGCCTCAAATAGCTCTGGGAATCTTCATTTGCCTTAAAAGTGTCACCTCAGGTGGCTCTGATATAGATGGTCCAAAGACTGCATTTTGACAAACACTTGATTTAGCAAACACAGTAAGTTATAAACCAAATCAGAGCACTACACGTTGTAAAGGAGAAGGCTAATAAATCCAACAGTATAGTTATTTTTATCTAACAATTTCATAAGAAAGCCAAAGTATTTAAAAGTTGTCTGAAATTTGTGTTTTAAAATACTTGCAGATAAGTATTTAAAGGAGCCAGTTAGCCTCTACAAGAGGCATGAAAGTGAACCCAAGCCTAGCAAGGTTATTTACCTAATGATATTAATCGATACCATGCATATTATTATTTAGTAGTACTTGAGTGATTCTTTACCCTGGATGGATGTATATTAGAATTATTTGGGAACTTTTAATAAAGCTGATCTCTGGACCCCAGCTCCAGAGATGATCCAACTGATCTGGCCTAGGGTCCAGACACAGGCATGTTTATAAAGCTGCTTAGGTGACTCTGATATGCAGGGAGGACTGAGAATCACTGTCCACCTCTGTACCCCTCCCCCTCCCACGCCCCGCGCAACAAACTGTTTTAAATTATAAGTCGGGACTTCCCTAGCAGTCCAGTGGTTGGGATTTTGCCTTCCAGTGCAGGGGGTGTGGGTTTGATCTCTGGCTGGGCAGCTAGGTTTGTACATGCCTCGTGGCAGAAAAACCAAAATGTAAAAACAGAAGCAGTATTGTGACAAATTCAATAAAGACTTAAAAATATAAAAATGAAAAGATAGGCAAGGAAATTACATTGCAGAGAGATTAAGCAATCAGAGGTAGGCTCCAATGTCAGAAAATTAGACATCAAAATGGTCAGGGGGAGGGAAGATACCCTGGTTGAGAAGAGATTGTGAAATCAAGCTACTGCTAGTCTCCCTGAAGCCCAGGAGATGAAAAATCTGCACTCAAAAGGGAACTGCTCTGGAAAAGCTTCTGTGGGGGTTAAAGGTTTCAAAAATGAGATGTTTTCCTTTGATGAAAAGGGACAGAAAAGCACTAGAAGGTATTCCAAGGAGGCAAATTCACCCCTTTTCTCTGTGTGTAGAAACTGGTGGTTAAGGGTTGCCAGGTATTCAGGAGGCAGCATAGCATCTACCACCCTCTACCTTTCTCCCTGCAAGAGCCCCTGGAAGACGTCATCTGTTGTTAACAGCACTCTCTCTCCTGAGCCTAGGCCCAGCCCTAAAATGCTTCTTAACACAGCTCTGAAGACACCAGTGCATTGTATTGGGCGTGTGAGTTGGAATCTATCTGCCTTCTCTGCCCTCTTTGTACTCAGACCTTTCTTTGAGTGCCACCTTGGCCCATCCCTAGCTGTGTGTTCTTGGACAAGTTATTTATTTAAGTTCCCAAGTCTCAGTTCCCTGCAAGTTAAACACAAAGCAGAACAAATGTCCATATTGTAGTATTATGTAAGGCAAGTGACAGATGGAGTGTCGGGCACATAGAAAGCCCTTAGTAATCGCAGCTAGAATTATAAGTTGTCTGTAAAGTTGTGGTTATAAATATGACTGTCAATAGCCTTGGGCTAGAAATATAAAGCTAGGTAAGATTCCAACATGGTGCCTTGGAAGGCCTCATCCAGTTAGAGCCCTAGCCTGTGTGGAACCCAATATTTTACAAAAACTTTCAAGCTTTGGATGAAATAAAATGGATAGGATTTGCCAAATCACATGAGTTCACCTTATGGCCCGCTGACTGGACGGGGAGTAAATGCTCGTATGACAGGGCAATTCTCTGCGCCGTGATGTTTGCAATTAGACCCTGAATTGAGAGAGCAGCAGGAAAATAACAATAACAGTGAGAGAAACTCAGAAGTCAGAGCGTGAAAAAGGAAGTAAATAGAGAGAGGTCCCTATTCACCCTCCTCTCCCACCTCCTCTGTCCAAACTGTCATCTTCTCTCATTTAATCCTAACCATAGCCTGACCAGGTATGTTACTGTGACGATGGTACCAATTTCACCAGTCAGAAAATCCAGGTCTTCATAGAAGTGGTGGAGCTGAGATCTGAGCTCATGCAGTTAGACTCCAGAACCTGAGTCTTTCCCAGGTACTAGAGACACAGTCATCAAGATTCTTTGACAGATAAAATAATTACATCCCTCCAGTGGAGCATGTATGTCATATTCTTATATTTCTTGATCACTCAGATTATTGAAATAATCTGTAAGCAACAGTCTTCTCCCATTAAATAAGAGCCCTGACCCTTCCCTGTCAGTTACATTTGGTTCATTTAAAGAATTAGAGAGGGCCAAGGAGTTGTGAGTAAGCAATAATTATTTGTGGATATTTATCAATTTGTTTTGATTTTCCCAAGTTAAAGAACACGGAGATTTAAAGTTAATCTTTGAAAATATCTTTCTATGTGAGAGACCTCATAAAGTAATGCTTTGAGGGTCCTTTAAGAGTTAGAACTGTTGTAATTAGTGAGGAACACAGAACCCAGCGTAAAGAAAAATAAAATAAATACAGTATCTTTATAAGTTATGTGCTACAGAATCAAGGTAAATTCTCACGAAACAAAAATAAGATAAATCATTAAGCAAAATGATAGTTTTTCCTTTAAATGTGTTATTTTGAACAGTGTGGTGCCAGCCTCTCTGGATTGGTAGCCATCCAATTTGGTATAGCCTTGGACATCACTGCCTCCAAGACGTGGGCCCTTTTGTGGAGGGGCTAGGGTTTTTGTAGGTGTTTGAATGAGAATTGAGTTGTCAGATGCTCAGAAATCAATGGGTTTTTAACCTGTACAGAATGCACTTTCTTTTCCTGCAGACATAAGGGAGAGGATTTTATTTTAGAGAAGGATTTGTGGTTTGAATTAGAATAGCACTATTGTAACAAAGTTGTCTAAGTAATAGATTTGCTGAAAATTATGTCTAGGCCTTCAGTGGTAGCTCACAGTAGGCCATAGCTTATGACTATATTTTGAAAATAAGTCCATAAACAGTAAGGGAGCAGAAGTTCTTTAGAGATATATTGACTTAAATGTCATTTTCTGTCAGTCCAGGAATTATGATGATTTAGATTTGGTTTCTTGGATGAATGCTGGAGGTAGTATATTAGTATGGCAATAGAGTTTTGTATGCTTCTATGGTTTTATTGGGTGGTGGGGAAGGCATATGGTCATATTTGGACTATAACCTTGGAGTGCTTAAAAATGTGCTGGGAAATTCAGACCAAATTTTCTAAAACAGTGTATATTTCTCTTTCATAAATCTGCCTTTCAAAAGGTGAAGTAAAATGTCACACTGGGTAGATCAGAAAATATTCATTTGTAATGTTTGTGAAATGATATGGTCCAGGTAATGAGTAGGATTAAGCATTCAATGATACCCAGAGAAACATCAAAGAAAATCAGGCTGGAGATCTCAGAATACCAAATAGATCTCCAAACCTATCAGTTTCCTTTAAGCTCTAAAATGCATGGCTTTCGTGACCTGACAAATATTAATAATGGCATCTAAAACCATTTCTGCCAGAATTCTCATGCCCTGGAGGTTGGATTGGGAATGGATAGGGCATGCAAAGCATAACTGGAAATTCTTAAATAAAAATGTGCCTGGGCACCTCAGTATATTTAGAATTATAGTTTCAGGCTTCCCTGGTGGCTCAGATGGTAAAGAATCTTCCTGCAATGCAGAAGACTTGGGTTCAATCCCTGGGTTGGGAAGATCCCCTAGATGAGGGTAAGGCAACCCATTCTAGTATTCTTGCCTGGAGAAGCCTCATGGACAAAGGAGCCTGGCAGGCTACAGTTCATGGGGTCACAAAGAGTCGAACATGGCTGAGTGACTAACACACACACATATTTTTCTCATTAGGAAATTAATGTAGCGCGGACAACTGTACCATCAAGTGTTTAAGGATTCTTTAGAGAAAACAGTACTAAGTAATGGCTATCTTAAATTGCAAAGACAGAAGTCAGGAATTGCTATGCTTGAACATTTGACCCTTAACTTCTAAGGAAACTAAAAGAAACCAAAAGCTAATTGATAATGAATTAATTAAATATAAAATACTCTTCTAGAAATTGGTTATGAATTACTTGGTTTAGGGACATTAAGAAGCAAGCAGATTATGGTGTTCTGGGTATTTTACTTCCTTTTTCACTTATCTTTATTATTTTATTTGCATTGGTATATTTACTATTTCTAATATTACCGAATTATTTTCTCAATTCTTTGTAACTTTTTAATGAAACTAATCCATCAGGTTATAATTCAATTTGGGAAATAAATGGACAATAAAATATTTTTGACACACTTAAATAGTAATATTTCTTAGGGAGTGGGGGAGGGAGTACCAATAAATGAAGGAAATAAATTATATATTGCTGATCCTAAAGTATCCTTTCAAAAAAAAAAAAATAAAGTATCCTTTCATAGTTTACTGTGTATCTCTTTATAATTAAAATTTTGAGTTTTCTTTGTTTTCAAAAACTAATTGACAATGGAAATTTCTTTTAAACATTTCCATGTGCATTTCTTCCCCATAATTAAATCAACTGCTGATGTTATGTTCCACTACATAAATCAAATTTGTTCCTATTTCAAGAACCTTGCAAAACATCTATAAAGCTGTAATTGGAAAGAGAATTCTGGCCAAATTATTGTTAGCAAAATAAAATCTGGTGAATATCAAATTGTTCAAATAATCCCAGAGAGCTGGGGCCAGTGCTTTGGCCACAAGGACATTAGACTTGTGGAACAATTTGGGCCTATGGTATCAATATTTCCCAATGCTTTGCCCATCTTTAACTTTGCATGACTTCTGGATTAAGTGGGCAACCAGCATGTCCTGTCCTAAGTACAGTTGCCTCTTGGTATCTGTGGGGGTATTGGTTCTAGGATTCCCTCTGGGTACCAAAATTTGCTGACACTCACATCCCTTATATAAAACGGTGTAGGAGAGTCTGCCCTCCGTGTTGGCAGATGTGGAGCCCATGGATACAGAGAGCTGACTATGCAGTCCTCCTCTGCAGCTTCGTGGCATTCAAGAGAAAAAACCTGATAATTATGACCAGAAGGGAGGTGTACAAACTTTTAAGCTCTCAGGTTTTAAAAAGCCACATTTAGAAGTATAATATTGACTTCCATTTTCTAAGAAGACATATTTTAAGGTGATTCCTCAGCCTGTAATAGTTACTGGGCAGAGCTGCTGCTAATACTGGTGGTTCCCCCTTTAGTGAGTATTCAGAGAACAGTGAGTTTTTCCTCCATGGTTTGTTCACATGAATTCTTCTTTTCTAGTAGTTCAGCCTGTAATACTAAATAACAACAACAAAACAAAAAGTGAAAACCTTTACAAAACAATCAAGGATAATGCATGTGATAACTAGAAGAGGTTAAAAACAGGCTCATTCCTCCAATCTGTTGGCTGATTTAGCTTATTTTATAGGACCTCTTAGCTGTCCTTTTGTGGTTTTTATGTGGGAACCAGAGATAAAATTGCTGACATCTGCTGGATCATCTAAAAAGCAGGAGAGTTCTAGAAAAACATCTACTTTTGCTTTATTGATTACGCCAAAGCCTTTGTGTGGATCACAACAAACTGGAAAATTCTGAAAGAGATGGGAATACCAGACCACCTGACCTGCCTCCTGAGAAATCTGTTTGCAGGTCATGAAGCAACAATTAGAATTGGATATGGAACAACAGACTGGTTCCAAATCAGGAAAGGAGTATATTGTCAAGGCTGTATATTGTCACCCTGCTTGTTTAACTTATATGCAGAGTACATCATGTGAAATGCCAGGCTGGATGAAGCACAAGCTGGAATCAAGATTGCCAGGAGAATTATCCATAACCTCAGATAAGAAGATGACACCACCCTTATGGCAGAAATCAAAGAACTAAAGAGCCTCCTGATGAAGGTGAAAGAGGAGAGTGAAAAGCTGGCTTAAAACTCAACATTCAGAAAACTAAGATCATGGCGTCTGGTCCCATCACTTCATGGCAAATAGATAGGGAAACAATGGAAACAGTGACAGACTTTATTTTTCTGGGCTCCAAAATCACTGCAGATGGTGACTGCAGCCATGCAGTTAAAAGACACTTGCTCCTTAGAAGAAAAGCTATGACCAACCTAGATAGCTTATTAAAAAGCAGAGACATTACTTTACCAACAAAGATCTGTCTAGTCAAAGCTATGCTTTTTCCAGTAGACATGTATGGATGTGAGAGTTGACTATAAGGAAAGCTGAGCACTGAAGAATTGATGCTTTTGACCTGTGGTGTTGGAGAAGACTCTTGAGAGTCCCTTGTACTGCAAGGAAATCCAACCAGTCCATCCTAAAGGAGATCAGTCCTGAATATTCATTGGAAGGTCTGATGCTGAAGCTGAAACCCCAATACTTTGGCCACCTGATGCTAAGAACCGACCCATTTGAAAAGATCCTGATGCTAGGAAAGATTGAAGGTGGGAGGAAAAGGGGACGACAAGAGGATGAGATGGTTGGATGGCATCACCAACTCGGTGGACATGAGTTTGAGTAAACTCCGGGAGTTGGTGATGGACAGGGAAGCCTGGCATGCTGCAGTCCATGGGGCTGCAAAGAGTGAGCGACTTAACTGAACTGTGTACTGTTCTACTGAGTCTCTTCCACTCCTTGCTGTCTGTACTCGGTCCCTTGTGGGATCTGTGTTTAAAAGTTCTAGTGTGAAAAGACATCTAGGACTGTCAGTTAGTATTGGTGGCTCAGTTGTGTCCAACTCTTTGCAACCCCATGGACTGCAGCCCACCAGGCTCCTCTGTCCATGGAATTCCCCAGGCAAGAAAACTGGAGTGGATTGCCATTTCCTTCTCCAGCGGATCTTTCCGACCCAGGGATCGAACCCAAGTCTCCCACTTTGCAGGCAGATTCTTTACTGTGTGAGCTACCAGGGAAGCCCAGCACTGTCATTACTTAACCTCTAATCTATCTTTCCAGCTTCTTTCAAAGCTCTACCATTTACCTCTTTGTACAGAACCTCAAAGCATGGAGGTTTGGGGAGGTATTTGGGCTTTGGGAATATCTTTCTTTTTCTCCTTTGCTTTTGGCTTCTCTTCTTTTCACAGCTATTTGTAAGGCCTCCTCAGATAACCATTTTGCCTTTTTGCATTTCTTTTCCATGGGGATGGTCTTGGTCCCTGTCTCCTGTACAATGTCATGAACCTCCATCCATAGTTCATCAGGCAGTCTGTCTATCAGATCTAGTCCCTTAAATCTGTTTCTCACTTCCACTGTATAGTCATAAGGGATTTGATTTAGGTCATACCTGAATGGTATAGTGGTTTTCCCTACTTTCTTCAGTTTAAGTCTGAATTTGGCAATAAGGAGTTCATGATCTGAACCACAGTCAGTTCCCGGTGTTGTTTTTGCTGACTGTATAGAGCTTCTCCATCTTTGGCTGCAAAGAACAAAATCAATCTGATTTCGGTGTTGACCATCTGGTGATGTCCATGTGTAGAGTCTTCTCTTGTGTTGTTGGAAAAGGGTGTTTGCTATGACCAGTGCGTTCTCTCGGCAAAACTCTATTAGCCTTTACTCTGCTTCATTCCGTACTCCAAGGCCAAATTTGCCTGATACTCCAGGTGTTTCTTGACTTCCTACTTTTGCATTCCAGTCCCCTATAATGAAAAGGACATCCTTTTTTGGGTATTAGTTCTAAAAGTTCTTGTAGATCTTCATAGAACCGTTCAACTTCAGCTTCAACAACCAGCGTTACTGGTTGGGGCATAGGCTTGGATTACCATGATATTGAATGGCTTGCCTTGGAAACGAACAGAGATCATTCTGTCATTTTTGAGATTGCATCCAAGTACTGCATTTCGGACTCTTTTGTTGACCATGATGGCTACTCCATTTCTTCTAAGGGATTCCTCCCCACAGTAGTAGATATAATGGTCATCTGAGTTAAATTCACCCATTCCTGTCCATTTTAGTTCGCTGATTCCTAGAATGTCGACATTCACTCTTGCCATCTCCTGTTTGACCACTTCCAATCTGCCTTGATTCATGGACCTAACATTCCAGGTTCCTATGCAATATTCCTCTTTATAGTGTCAGACCTTGCTTTTATCACCAGTCACATCCACAACTGAGACTAGAGATCTTCTCAAGAAAATTAGAGATACTAAGGGAACATTTCATGAAAGACGGGCTTGATAAAGGACAGAAATGGTATGGACCTAACAGAAGCAGAAGATATTAAGAAGAGGTGGCAAGAATACACAGAAGAACTATACAAAAAGGATCTTCATGACCCAGATAATCACGACGATGTGGTCACTCACCTAGAGCCAGACATCCTGGAATGTGAAGTCAAGTGGGCCTTAGAAAGCATCACTGGGTGTTCATTGGAAGAATTGATGCTGAAGCTGAAACTCCAGTACTTTGGCCATCTCATGTGAAGAGTTGATTCATTGGAAAAGACCTGATGCTGGGAGGGATTGGGGGCAGGAGGAGAAGGGGATGACAGAGGATAAGATGGCTGGATGGCATCACCAACTCGATGGACATGAGTTTGAGTAAACTCCAGGAGTTGGTGATGGACAGGGAGGCCTGGCATGCTGTGATTCATGGGGTTGCAAAGAGTCGGACACGACTGAGCCACTGAACTGAACTGAACTGAATTGAACTGAACTTGGGCTTTGAGGGAAGTTAGGTTTTTCACTATGACTTGGTCTGTTATTCACTGATTAACTGTTTATGCCATGTTCTGGGTGCTGGGGGGTTGGGGGTAGGGTGGGATGAGGGGGTATAGTGAACAAAATAGACCAGGTCCCTGCTTCCATGGAATGTAGCATCTAGTGGAATCACTAAGGACTTAGAACAGCATGTTTCTAATAAAGAAGTTGTGTCAGAGATCATCAGCTGCCTACTAAAATACCCATTCTCCCTATCTCCCAAATTACAATGTGTTCTGCTGAAAAGAGAAGTTCCCACCTTCCCTTACTGCTTGAATGGTCAGTGGGAGATAATTGAAAGTCATCAAGTGGGGCTTCTGGGAAATCTACTTAAAGTAGGGCTGACTCATTGGGAAAACACTTCCATTAACAATTTTCTCCTTTCTTTTTTCTTCCTGGTTAGAATACAGATATGGTGGTTGGAGATTCAGCAGCTGTCGTGGGCAATGAGGCAGCTTTGATGACGGAAGCCTCTGGTTGAGGAAGGTAGAATGCAAAGATAGAAGACAACCAGGTTACTAGTGACTTTGGAGCCTCTATATCAGCCTTGGCTTGCCTATCTTGGGACTTCAATGGGAGAGAAAAATACAGTAAGTCTCTATCTCATTCAAATTTTTTTGAGTTGAGTTTTCTGTTTATGTACTTGACCAAGTATAAATGATACACAATATAGCTATACATACACAATCATCACTTAAATGCTAGATTTGGAAATCATGACTTTAAAGGATAAGTGACAAATCAGTTAACTGTATTCTTGATAATCATCTCTTGTTCTAGTATTTAAATAATCACAAAGATGATGGTAATGTCTAATAGTAAGATAATATAGTCATTTACCTTAAATCAGTTCTCAAGTTATCTAAAAATTGAGGACAAATTTAATCAAGCCTGTGTCCATGCCAGACATTAATAATTAATTATGGCATTTTTTTGTCTCAGCCTTTTTCTCATGAAACTTTTCAACATAGTGCCAGACAGTTCCTACTTTTGGATCAGAATTGGCAGCTGACATATTTATTGTAAGCCACTTTCAATAACTGAAAATGTTGGGCAGGGTCGAATATGATAAGTTAATTTTTTTCTTCAAATTGAAATATGAAGAGTTTTCTTTGAGTGTCAGACTCTAAACTTCCAGTTCACTGAGTGGACATTGATTTTATGTCTTAGGTTTTAAGGAAAGGCAAACAGGGACATATTTTGGTCACAGTAGCTCTAATATAAGTATAGATTAGTGAGATTTAGACAGTAGACCACAGTTATTTGGGTACCTCCTGTTTTTGAAGCATTAGAAAATAAGGATATATAGAGAAAGTGGGAATATAATGGTCTCTTCTCTTCATGAATTTATAATCTAATAAGAAATATAAGATAAATCCAAAATTTAAAAATTATAGATATTAGCAGCAACAGCTAATGGTGTACCACAGATCTCTAGGGAAGAGCAACTGAAATTTCTAAATGCTATCTCTATCATAATCATTGAAATAATAATAGCTAACAGCTCATTAGGACTTCTTTGTGATGGGTCCCCTATGCTGTGGCCTTTCTCTAGGTAGTGGAGGCCGCATGTTTCATCCAGATTCCTCCTTCCCCAGGACCTCCGTCTAGACACGCAAGGGTAGACTCACAGTGCCATGTGCCCCACATGACTATTGGGGCCCCTCCCCATCCCACGGCTGGTTTACCCAGTTGGTTGACTTGATCCAAGCTGAGCCAATGAAATTCTCTCCCCCTGGAATTTGCATTGGCAATGAAGAGGCCGGGGGATTGTAATCATTGAAATGGAGCCACATATTCATGTGTTCCAGAAAGAATGGGCACCCCTGCTGTTGCTGGGATCCCAGAGTGGTGCTACTTACTGTTCTCTCAGAGATCTACAGAGCTTGAAACCATAAGAACTATGGGGAGGTCTGTGTGTGATACGAGCACTTTAACCCACTCTTTCTTCCCTTCTTCCTTGACTATCAAGGTATCCAATAAATTCTCTACTTCTCTTTTCTTTTGCTTCTTCCCTCCTACCTTCCCGGCCAGAATCAGATGCAAATCAGAATCATATTTGCAATGAAAGGACTTTTCTTAATATAGATACATTATTCTCTTTCACTGTGACTACAATGCAAGGAGGAGCTGGTGTTTAAATAAGGACATTAAGGCTTAGTGAGATTACAGAATTTGACCGAAGATCATCCAGCTATTTTTGTGGCTGAACCAGGATGCAGACCAAACCAGGCCTATGTGATTCTAGAGCCAGGACTTTGGGAAGATATTTGGTCCTACAAGTGGTGAAGCAGCATTTTTCCATCCTCTGTTCTCTAGAAGATCAACAGATTGCCTCCAGATAGCTATGGTTCTGAATGTAGCATTATTGAAATTAGTAAAATGTGGCCTCCCCGTCACTGGGGTGCTTGCCTTCAGGTATAGAAAAACCCATGTGGAAGACCATAGCACATAGTTTTTTGCTGTATTTGATAGATTAACAGTGATGTGTTTGTGCTATATTTGATAGAGCAGATGAAGATGACTGCAAGACCAATAACCTCTTCCATCAATAACCTCTTCCTATGATTTTCTTGACTATCCCCTAGCCATGTTGCCATCTTTCTTGGAATGTAGCTGAAGACTTACTTCCAGGAAAATTTTCTTAATTTATCTTATCCCATGCTATTAAATTTTTATCAGAGGTTGGAATGAAATGGAAAAAAAGATGTTCATGCTCAAATCTTGATACATTGTATCCCAGGTATCTTCCCTTTTTTTGGAATGGGGTGTATCCTTCTTTGCCTTGCCAGGATTTCTTATTCTGCCTGCTCTCTGGCCAGGGGGCTGACCTGTTTGGACCACAGAAGGGGGCTTTATTTGGTCTTGGCCAATGAGAGAGGAAGTGCAGCAGATTACAGAAAGGAAAGAAATGGAGATTGGGGTATTATTCCCTACCTTCTCCCTGTGGAGTCACCTCAGGTTGGCTGTTGCTCTGAACTGAAGGTCATTTCTTCCTGTACATTATGTTTCTCCTCAACACTTCTCATTTTGGGTTCCAGTAAGTGTTCCTTCCTCTGTCTAGTCAGCTCTAGGAGTGGTAGCGGCTCCACAATTCCTTGCTTGGGGCTTCTGCACTGCTCCTTATGGTTTCTTGTGTCCTGTCTGCTCCCATAAACAGTCCCTCACTGGATCATCCTCATGGAGTGTACTTTTGTTTCCTGCTGGGGTCCTGAGCAATACTAACTCTAAGTGCTTCTCCTAATTAGTCCTTCTTGTGCTCTGTTGTCTTGCATTTTCATTGACATGCAACCCTGATTTTCTGTGTTCAGTCCTCTGTGGGGAACTCCAGTCATTCAAAACTAACCATTAAACCTGTTATTCAACAGACAATCACTCTGTAGATATATATGGCATTAGGCCAACCAGAAGTCATAAAGTCACACTTGGAGAGAAGACACCATTGGTAGAGGGTCTGACTTACAGAAATCATTCATTATATTCCCTCCCCACTCCTGCCCCTTCAATATTATCGCTGTGTATATTTTCAGGGGATATCCACATGTCTCTGTGCAGAAAAACTGGAGAGACTGTGGATGTTGATGCTTTTTTGGACAAGCACTTATGCAGTTTGCTTTGAAAATCCAATTCAGTCTGAATTCCTCAGGCTACCTGAAAAAATATGCACAACCCTCAAATTTGAGGACAAAATCAGACCTCCATCTCAGAGGTCTCTCCAGATTATATGTCACAATTTGTACTTAACATTCTTACAATCAAATTAGAAGTGACCTGATTGTTAGAAACTAGCATAGCATTTCTTCTTCCAGTTTTTTTCCCATACTTGCCAATTTATAGTTAAAAACTATGGAGTCTCAGAGGTCAGACAACATCATCCAATGGTAAATTCCTGCACATGATGACTGTCTTTGATTTAGTTGTGTTGCCTACAGCGGGGATGGTTTGGTTGTCCATGAACATTAGATTCTGATAAATGCTGTTGACTATGGACCTTTTCTGGTGGCTCAGTGGTAAAGACTGCCTGCAATGCAGGGGACATGGGTTTGATCCCTGGGTCAGGAAGATCCCTGGAGGAGGGCATGGCAACCCACTCCAGTGTTCTTACCTAGAGAATCCCATGGACAGAGGAGCTTGGTGGGATATACTCTATGGGGTTACATGACTGAGCGACTGAACAACAATAAGAACAATACAAATTTCTTTTGTTCTAATATCTGTCTTTGACTCCATTCCTGACATAGGGCTGAAGCGGCTGGGCACGCACACACGCACACATGGGACATGCTTATGATGATTTGACTAAGATTTAGAATATAGCTAGCTTTATGCAGACTTGTTCAGATTTTAAAACTGAATAATTTACTTTCTTTATTGAGGGTAGAGTAAGTTGGTTGAGTCATGAACACAAATGCCCTGAAATATAGGGCAGAGAGTTCAAGCAGAAAATACACTGTTAGTGAAGACATCACTGTTTTGCTCTCAAGGGGTGGAGGGAATGCTTGATCAGACTGCAGCAAGTACTGCCTGGCTTGAGAACATGAGCCCTCAGGAGGGAGTCAGAGAGAGCTTTATTTTTTCCTGGCTGATGTCCTTGTGTACATGGTAGAATATCCTCTTAATTTATCATGTAACATCAGTTTCTCTATATGCTGTTTCTTCTGCCAAATCACCTGTTCTTTGTATGACCTCATTTTGAAAGTCTGTTCCCAATTTCCAAAATCATTTGTGATTTTGTTTGTGAATTAGTATTCACAAATACTAATTCACACATTCATTTGTTTGTGAATTAATATTCACACACAGCCATGTTCCATCCTCCTCAATGTTGGGTTCCACCGCTGGAGTCCTTACCAGGACTGTTGCTCTTAACAATTAACAAAGAAGAAATGGGGGTTTTAGAGATTCTGTCGGCTCAAGAGTGATAGAAAGGAAGATGTGTGGCAGGTCAGGCTTCCGTGAAGCAGACTCTGAGATGGAGATTGGGATGCAGTGTATTGAAGAGGGAGTGAGGGAAGTGGGATCTGCAGAGGGATAAGTTGGGCTGTGATGCAGCCACTATAGACGTTGCAGCCAGTCCCATGGTGATGCTTTGGATCGTCTGACCTTGCAGCATCATCTGCCGTTGGAGCAAAAAGGCCAGGCTTTTATACTGTTGTATACTGATGAGAAATGCTACTTCCTAGGCAGCTCCAGGGAATTGAGTCTTGGCCTTGGATTAGGCAGCTGTCTTCAGTTTAGACAGTCCCTGACATGAGGGTTCAGCTATGAGCTAGCAACACCCAACAATCAATGCTTCCAGCAGCTGCAGGACTGAGTGCTTCCGTCCTCAAGGGTGGTAAATAGCCTGATGCTGGGAGCTGCTCCCATTTGTTCCCCTTGGTCAAAGTTTCCCTTGCCCTGCCTAGTTGCTCTGGTACTTAGCTAGGAATGTGAACAAGTAGAAAGCTATTGGATTAGAAAATATTCTCTTTTCAAACTCTGCAAGACATTTCTTTTTTTTTTTTTTTTCATTTATTTTTATTAGTTGGAAGCTAATTACTTTACAATATTGTGGTGGTTTTTGCCATACATTGACATGAATCATCCATCGATTTAAATGTGTTCCCCATCCTGAACTCCTCTCCCACCTCCCTCCCCATCCCATCCCTCTGGGTCATCCCAGTGCACCAGCCCCGAGCACTTGTCTCATGCATCCAACCTGGACTGTTGATCTGTTTCACACTTGGTAATATACATGTTTCGATGCTGTTCTCTCAGATCATCCCACCCTCGTCTTCTCCCACAGAGTCCAAAAGTCTGTTCTGTACATCTGTGTCTCTTTTTCTGTCTTGCATATAGGGCTATCGTTACCATCTTTCTAAATTCCATATATATGCGTTAGTGTACTGTATTGGTGTTTATCTTTCTGGCTTACTTCACTCTGTATAATGGGCTCCAGTTTCATGCATCTCATTAGAACTGATTCAAATGAATTCTTTTTAATGGCTGAGTAATATTCTATTGTGTATATGTACCACAGCTTCCTTATCCATTCGTCTGTTGATGGGCATCTAGGTTGCTTCCATGTCCTGGCTATTATAAACAGTGCTGCAATGAACATTGGGGTACACGTGTCTCTTTCAGTTCTGGTTTCCTCGGTGTGTATGCCCAGCAGTGGGATTGCTGGGTCATATGGCAGTTCTAATTCCAGTTTTTAAAGAAATCTCCACACTGTTCTCCATAGCGGCTGTACTAGTTTGCATTCCCACCAACAGTGTAAGAGGGTTCCCTTTTCTCCACACCCTCTCCAGCATTTATTGCTTGTAGACTTTTGGGTAGCAGCCATCCTGAATGGCATGTAATGGTACCTCATTGTGGTTTTGATTTGCATTTCTCTGATAATGAGTGATGTTGAGCATCTTTTCATGTGTTTGTTAGCCATCTGTATGTCTTCTTTGGAGACATGTCTGTTTAGATAGTTGGCCCATTTTTTGTTTGGGTCATTTATTTTTCTGGAATTGAGCTGCAGGAGTTGCTTGTATATTTTTGAGATTAATCCTTTTCTGTTTCTTCATTTGCTATTATTTTCTCCCATTCTGAAGGCTGTCTTTTCACCTTGCTTATCGTTTCCTTTGTTGTGCAAAAGCTTTTAAGTTTCATTAGGTCCCATTTCTTTATTTTTGCTTTTATTTCCAATATTCTGGGAGGTGGGTCATAGAGGATCCTACTGTGATTTATGTCGGGGAGTGTTTTGCCTATGTTCTCCTCTAGGAGTTTTATAGTTTCTGGTCTTACATTTATATCTTTAATCCATTTTGAGTTTATTTTTGTGTATGGTGTTAGAAAGTGTTCTAGTTTCATTCTTTTACAAGTGGTTGACCAGTTTTCCCAGCACCACTTGTTAAAGAGGTTGTCTTTTTTCCATTGTATATTCTTGCCTCCTTTGTCAAAGATAAGGTGTCCATAGGTATGTGGATTTATCTCTGGGCTTTCTATTCTGTTCCATTGATCTATATTTCTGTCTTTGTGCCAGTACCATACTGTCTTGATGACTGTGGCTTTGTAGTAGAGTCTGAAGTCAGGCAGGTTGATTCCTCCAGTTCCATTCTTCTTTCTCAAGTTTGCTTTGGCTATTCAAGGTTTTTTGTATTTCCATACAAATTTTGAAATTATTTTTTCTAGTTCTGTGAAGAATACCGTTGGTAACTTGATAGGGATTGCATTAAATCTATAGATTGCTTTGGATAGTAAAGTCATTTTCACAATATTGATTCTTCCAATGCATGAACAAGGTATATTTCTCCATCTATTTGTGTCCTCTTTGATTTCTTTCATCAGTGTTTTATAGTTTTCTATGTAAAGATCTTTTGTTTCTTTAGGTAGATATACTCCTAAGTATTTTATTTTTTTTTGTTGCAATGGTGAATGGTATTGTTTCCTTAATTTCTCTTTCTGTTTTCTCATTGTTAGTGATTAGGAATGCAAGGGATTTCTGTGTGTTAATTTTATATCCTGCAACTTTACTATATTCATTGATTAGCTCTAGTAATTTTCTGGTAGAGTCTTTAGGGTTTTCTATGTAGAGGATCATGTCATCTGCAAACAGTGAGAGTGTTACTTCTTCTTTTCCTATCTGGATTCCTTTTATTTATTTTTCTGCTCTGATTGCTGTGGCCAACACTTCCAAAACTATGTTGAATAGTAGTGGTGAGAGTGGGCATCCTTGTCTTGTTCCTGATTTTAGGGGAAATGCTTTCAATTTTTCACCATTGAGGGTAATGCTTGCTGTGGGTTTGTCATATATAGCTTTTATTATGTTGAGGTATGTTCCTTCTATGCCTGCTTTCTGGAGAGTTTTTATCATAAATGGATGTTGAATTTTGTCAAAGGCTTTCTCTGCATCTATTGAGATAATCATATGGTTTTTATCTTTCAATTTGTTAATGTACGGTGTATTACATTGATTGATTTTTGGATATTAAAGAATCCTTGCATTCCTGGGATAAAGCCCACTTGGTCATGATGTATGACCTTTTTAATATGTTGTTGGATTCTGTTTGCTAGAATTTTGTTAAGGATTTTTGCATCTATGTTCATCAGTGATATTGGCCTGTAGTTTTCTTTTTTGTGGCATCTTTGTCTGGTTTTGGAATTAGGGTGATGGTGGTCTCATAGAATGAGTTTGGAAGTTTACCTTCTTCTGCAATTTTCTGGAAGAATTTGAGTAAGATAGGTGTTAGCTCTTCTCTAAATTTTTGGTAGAATTCAGCTGTGAAGCCGTCTGGTCCTGGGCCTTTGTTTGCTGGAAGATTTCTGATTACAGTTTCGATTTCCTTGCTTGTGATGGGTCTGTTAAGATCTTCTATTTCTTCCTGGTTCAGTTTTAGAAAGCTATACTTTTCTAAGAATTTGTCCATTTCTTCCAAGTTGTCCATTTCATTTGCGTAGAACTGCTGGTAGTAGTCTCTTATGGTCCTTTGTATTTCAGTGTTGTCTGTTGTGGTCTCTCCATTTTCCTTTCTAATTTTGTTGATTTGGTTCTTCTCCCTTTGTTTCTTAATGAGTCTGGCTGACTGTTTGTCAATTTTGTCAAACTCTGCCAGAAATTTCTAAGAGGACCATCTTAAAGTGCAGTTGAGGTTCTTTTGTTCAAAATATAAGTTGCTTTACTAAACATATTTTCATAAAGAGAGTGTTCCCAGAGACACCCCATTACCTAAGGCTGGATGCCCAGGAATTGGATATGGATTGTGCACATTTCACAGAGGTCTTCTCTAGGGGAGCTTAGTTTCCAGTGGGGTCAAATCTTACCCTTCTCCAGAGGTAGCTCAAGATCTGGCCTGTGGAAAGTCACTGCTTTTATATTGGAAAACTTGAAAACTCACTTTTTTTTTGTTTTAACTGTTCTTAAAAGAAAATATCACTTTCTGTCATAGGAAATGAAAGCACAGAGGTGTCTTTCTTTCAGAGGTAGTCTGGGGTTATGACATGAACATGGCTTTGGAGTCAGAAACCTGGTTCCATAGTCTGGCTCTTCTATCAGCTCTGTGATCCCCAAGCAAACCCCTTATTGTCTCTGGGTCCCAGTTCCCTCAACTCATGAAATGAGTTGTGGTGAAGACCGGGTGGATAGATGTGACAGGGCTTTGTAATTGTTCTGTGCAGTTTGGATGCCTTGTTACACTCGTCAGAGCTGGAGGAGAGCTGGGTGATCATCTTGGCGAGTTCTTCAGTAGCCAGATGATCCACAGAGTCCCAGCGAGGTTAGAGAACTCACCGGAGATTGCACATCTGGTTGACGGCAGGGTTGGAGCCAGCCCCCAGTCCTCTGGACTCCCAGGCTAGTACTTTTCCATGACACAAGTCTGCTCCTACTTCTCTCCCCATGGTTCCTCTTGCTGCAGCAGGGGGAGACTGTGGATGCTGAGGGAGATGCTGAGAGGATTTCAGAATGGCATAATGTTTACCCAAGCTTTGAGTCTGTAATCTGGAAACAAGGACCTCTTCAAATCTGAAGAACTGTTATTCAAAAATTATTGCCTTACTCATTATGCTAAAATCCCCCTGGGCTACAGTAAAGCGGAGAGGAGCTCATCTTGTATTGGTAATAGAATTACTGAGCATGTACCTTCATTTGTGTGTGTGTATGTGTGTGTAGCTAGTCAGAGAGAGGGAGACAGGGAAAGAAGAGGAAAGAGAAGAGAGTCTCTTTAAAAAGCAAATTACTGTACCATTTTGTATTATGTCCTATCCTCTTTATTTAATACATCTAAATTGAGAGTTCTTGTAATTCTCTTGCATCAGCAGATAAGCTCTCAGCATCTTTGAGTGCTGCAGGGCCTGCAGTTTTTTTGCTTTTCCGTAGGTATTCATTTCCAAAATTTCATTACCATCCCACATATGAGTCATTCACTCCCATGCAATCCACTTAAAACATTCAGCACACTCTGGGGGCCAGAAGAACAAAGCTCAGAAAAGGCCAAACCTATTCATTTGGTATGTTGAGGACTTTCCAGTGTGAAATGGGAGAGGAGGCCCTGCAGGGTTCCCTCAAGGTAGCCAGCAGAACACGTGATAGCCTCTGATCCCACCCACCTCTCCTGTCTAGGAGGGTGTCCTTTGATTTTGTTCTGCGCTTCATGCGTGGGAGTCTGGGAGCAACACAGTTGGTGAGAGAGAACAGTGATGAGAAAAATTCCTTTAGCAGAATAACAAAGATGTGAGCTGAATATTGTTAAGAAATAATTGCACATGCCGTATATGGGCAGTCGCCTCTGATCACGAATCAGAAGAGCAGGATTCTAGTGCTGGCCTTGCCATCAGCTGGTCTCATGTGATCTGGAGTAAGTTTTGGCTGTGCAGTATGTGGGATCTTAGTTCCCCAGTGAGGGACTGAACCCATGCCCCCTGCATTGGAAGCATGAAATCTTAACAACTGGGCTGCTGGGGAATTCCCAGGGCAGGTTTTTTAACCTCCCTGGGACTTTAGCATCTTCTGTTATCAAATGAAGCTAATGAAACTTGCTTCAGTTATTGCACAATGAATGTAAGAGTGCTTGGGAATGTGAACAGCTTTAAACAAATGTAAATGTATTTTACATATTAGCTATGAATTACCTGATTTCAGTATGCTTCTCCTATATGATAGGCAGGCATGTATCTTCTAAGGGGATATGGTGGTTGGCTCCCTTTGCTTTTGAAAGTACAGAGCAGCACAGCCATGCTAGCCTGCTTTTGCTTGTTAAGAGGGAAGTCATCAAGAGGTAAACCTGACAAATGAGGCTCATGCAAGCTTTCGAGCTATTGCCTCGGGGTGCACTAACATAGACTTCGGCATCTGGGGCTGTCATGCTAAGCCAGCCAGGAGATTCCTCACAAGTTGTCTCTAGAAGGTGTGCCACACCTTGTCTCTTTGGCATCACTCATTTCCAGCTATGCTTTAGAAAAACTAACCAATTTTTCATCATCCCCTAGGAGTGCCAGCTTGAAAAACACAGTGTGAAAAATGCCCGGGGGATGCCCATTCTCTGCCTTCTGCTTTAGCAGGGTCCAAACAGAGAGTCCTGCTGGCAGGGGTAACTCCTACAAATGAGCTCAAGGAGCAGGTGGTGAAGAAGGAGGGGGCCCTGGCTCCCATATCCTTTTTAGCAACTTTCTGTGTGTGGCATTTAAAACTGAGGGAGTTAGATACTAGCTCTTGGCTGAGCCTCAGAAATTCATGCATTAGGTTGCTGCTCTCAGAAACACCATCATGAGCATCATGGTGCTCTCTGCTCTCAGAATGCACTTAATTCTTTCAGAAGTGCTTCTCTTCTTATACCTGAATATCTCCTCTGTCCTCAAAATCCCTCTTGTGGGGAAGAGTCATGCTGCCCTATACATGGAAAATTCACCATAGGGGTTGAAGAACTTCCAGGAACTGAATACATCAATATACCAGAGTTGGGTTGGGTATATTGACATTTAGTAGGGCTTCCCACATGGCGATAGCAGTAAAGAACACACCTGACAATGCAGGAGATGTAAGAGATACTGGTTTGATCTCTGGGTCAAGGAAGATCCCCCGGAGGAGGTCATGACAACCCACTCCAGTATTCTTGCCTGTAGAATCCCTCAGACAGAGGAGTCTGGCGGGATATAAGCCTAGTGTTTACAAAGAGTAGGACATGACCAAAGTGACTGAGCGCATTGATGTTTGGTGGCAAAGAGACTCTTTCCTCAAGCTTTTCAGCATCCAGCAGAATTGCTTCAGTTTTTATGCTGGAGGAAGAAGATGGAATTTGCAGCCCACAAGAGGCACAGTTAAACTAAATTTGGAGAGAAGGGGGAATTCCATGACCTTGCCATGGATTTAGGCCTAAGAAGTGAAATGCAAATCTTTTCTGATTCACATCATTTTGTGATGTGGGTTCTCTCAGATTCTAGGAGCCTGGATTCCTTCAAATCTATTTAATTTAGAAAAGGCAGAGGAACCAGAGATCAAATTGTGAACATCCATTGGATCATAGAAAAAGCAAGAGAATTCTAGGAAAACATCTACTTCTGTTTCATTGACTACACTAAAGCCTTTGACTATGTGGATCACAACAAACTGTGGAAAATTTTTAAAGACATTGAAATACCAGACCACCTTACCTGCCTCCTGAGAAATCTGTATGCAGGTCAGGAAACAACAGTTAAAACTGGACATGGAACAATGGACTGGTTCAAAATTGTGAAAGGAGTACGTCAAGGCTGTATATTGTCACCCTGCTTATTTAACTTATATGCAGAGTACATCATGTGAAATGCTGGGCTGGATGACGCACAAACTGGAATCAAGATTGCAGGGAGAAATATCAATAACCTCAGATATGCAGATGACACCACCCTAATGGCAGAAAGAAAAGAGGAACTAAAGAACTTCTTGATGAAACTGAAAGAGGAGAGTGAAAAAGCTGGCTTAAAACTCAACATTCAAAAAACGAAGATCATGGCATCCGGTCTCATCACTTCATGGCAAATAGATGGGGAAACAATGGAAACAGTGACAGACTTTATTTTCTTGGGCTCCAAAAATCACTGCAGATGGTGACTGCAGCTGTGAAATTAAAAAATGCTTGCTCCTTGGAAGAAAAACTTTGACAAACTTGACGGCATATTAAAAAGCAGAAACATTACTTTGCGGATAAAAGGTCTGTCTAGTGAAAGCTATGGTTCTTCCAATAGTCATGTAGGGATGTGAGAGTTGGACCATAAAGAAAGCTGAGCCCTGAAAAATTGATGTTTTTGAACTGCGGTGTTAGAGAAGACTCTTGAGAGTCACTTGGACTGCAAGGAGATCCAACCAGTCCATTCTAAGGGAAATCAATCCTGAATATTCACTGGAAGGATTGATGCTAATACTGAAGCTCCAATACTTTGGCCACCTGATGTGAAGAACTGACTCACTGGAAAAGACCCTGATGCTGGGAAAGATTGAAGGCAGGAGGAGAAGGGGATGACAGAGGCTGAGATGGTTGGATGGCATCACTGAGTCGATGGACATAAGTTTGAATAAGCTCCAGGAGTTGGTGACGGACAAGGATGCCTGGTGTGCTGCAGCCCATGGATCACAAAGAGTCATACACGACTAAGCGACTGAACTGAGCTGAACTGATAGGGAGAAAATTCCAGAGGTTGTAGAGAAAGTAAAAACTAGAGACAAAGTGAATTGTAAGTTTAAGGCAATTGGAGTGGGGCCTTGGTTATCCAAGTTAAAACCCTAACTGTATCATTTGTTAGCTCAGAGAGCCTAGGAACAATCACTATTACTTGTCTGAACCTTAGGTTTACCTGGGGAAAAAATGGAGGCAATTGTAGCTGCCTTTTCCACTAGCATCCCATGTATGTCACTGTTGTTAAGATGGGAATGAAAGATTTTTGCAAACTATAAAGCACAATGCTTCCAGGATGGAACACATCTTGCTGGTGAACGTATGTAAGTGAATATGAGGCAAGCATTTCATTCTTGTGTGGTTTTGAGGTTTCACTGAAATTTTCCTTTTGTTTGCTAATAGGGTAAATTAGATGTAAGCATGTCAGGGGAGAGAAATCACCTGCAATGTTTATGATAGGGTAGACACATCAACCAATCTATATTCCCCTGTAGACTGGAAATCTACAACTGCAGAAATTATACCTAAGTTAAACTGTCCTGTGGTGGGTGTAACATTAGTCTTCAGAGAGACATTGGGCCTGTGACAAAGCCCCAAGAATTAAAGCCCCTGCTGGAAGGGAAGACTGTTAAAGGGGGCTCAACATTGCTTTTCTTTTTTTTTTTTTAAACATTTGTTTATTTTTGGCTGGGGTCTTTGCTTATTTTGGCACTGGGTCTTCTTTGCTGCACATGGACTTTCTCTAGTTGCAGCGAGTGGGGGCTGCTCTTTGTTGTGGTTCCTGGGCTTCTCATTGCAGTGTCTTCTCTTGTGGAGCAAAGACTCGAGAGCATGAGGGCTTCAGTAGCTGCAGCATGTGGGCTCAGTAGCTGGGACACACTAGCTCTGTGGCCTGTGGAATCTTTCTGGACCAGGAATTGAACACATGTCCCCTGTACTGACAGGTGGATTCCCATCCACTGTACCACTAGAGAAGTCCAGCATTGCTTTTCTATTCCTAGAAAGTCCCATGATGGTTTAAAATATTTTCCTTTACATCTTCTCAGTCTTTATCTGATCTTAAAAAAATATTTTCAAGAACTATTTTAAGATTTTGTTTTGATTTGTCTTTGGATGAGATTCTTTGGGAGAAAGAAATCTTCAGTTTTTTCTCTTTAAAACAGTAATTTTTACATGAAAATCCCCTTGAATTAAAGGGACAGTCTCTATGTAGGGAAAGATCACTGCTCTGCAGTGGTCATTATGGAACTAGTCACAGCCTTTGTATGCAAAAAAAAAAAAAATATATATTGTTTTCCCTTCCACTGTACAAGGAAATCATCAAATTCCATCTCCACAGTATTAGGCCAAGCTCACTCAGTATAGCTTTCAAGTGCAATAGACAATTAAAGCTTTGAATAAACTTCCCACTGGCCTTGCCCTAAAATTGCATCGCTAACCTTGGAAGCTAAAGCCATTGAAATTAAACAACAGAATAAATGTAAAGACAACCTAATGTGTTTCAATGTGAAAAGGACCCTCAGGTTTTTTTGTGAAGTCCAAGATCAGTAAAGCCTTAGAAATGTTTCCCAAGAATATTTTTTAAAATCTTTTTTTAAAAATTCAAGTATAGTTGATTTACAATGTTGTATTAGTTTCTGGTATACAGTAAAGTGATTCACTGGTATACATGTATATATACATATAGAATATATATATGTTATATATATATAGACTATATATGTTATATATAATATATATATGTTATATATTTGTTATATATATATGGAATATATATATGGAATGTTATATATAACATGGAATATATGTTATGTATTTATATCATTTTCCATTATAGTTTATTATAGGATACTGGATATAGTTCCTTGTGCTATACAGTAAGACCTTGTTCTTTGTCTACTGGGAGCAATATTTTTAAGTGAGAAACTTAGTAGCTGAATTTCATGGCAATTAGTATTAATAGTTTCAATGTTTACTTTATAAAGGTAACTTATATCCAGAGAACTCAGTGAACCAAAATATTAAGCACTCACCAATTTCTTAGTCCTTACATTTTTAAATTCTTTTACTCCATAGACTTTATTTCATTTTCTCTCAGTTTTTGGATCTGGATGTGGGTGGTGGTGGTGAAGGGGACACTGTTTCACTATTGGATCTGTTCATCAGTTGAGATGGAACTCAGGTTCAAAGGATCCTTCTTCTTGCAAGTCACATTGAGTTTTCTGGTGGAGCAGAGACTAGAGATTTATTGGCATGAACTTCTACTTCCATTGGTCTAAACTCTTGATGGTCTTTTCCAAAAATATATTTCTGTATGATAAGTTACTTGAACCAGTAGAGCCTTCACTTGCTCTTCTCTTTTACTTCCACTTTCATGATAAACCAAAGCTCTTAACCCTCATCAACATGAATGAAATAAGAGAGTGAAGAACTGGAAGGTGGTTGGTTTCTCCATGTTCTATTGAGTTTGATTCATGACTGGAAAATCACTGGTTTTGGGCTAACCTGAGCTTCTGCATCTTCATTTTTAATGGAATGTTGCCCTCTTGATTCAACCTGTAGATGTCTATAGTAAATAAAATCATTGTTGGTAATGACAATGAAGCAGGAGATACACACTTTGAAAAATGTAACCTGTAGCCCTTATTAAAGTGCTGTGAATTGTCTGCCAGCACACTTTATAATATCTTGTAATTTTAGTAGGAGAAAAAATGCTAACCTTTATTTTGCTGATTAAGGTCTTGCCCCTACCATCTTATAATTGAGAATGTTCAAGATGTTCTCATTTCAACATTAGTGTACGTTGAGTATCACATTCCAAGAATTAAATCAGATGAAGAGCTAAGGCGTCATTCCAATATTATGAGGAGGCCAGGGGAAGATTGGGACCTGACAAGCTCCCAAGAAATCTTCAAACTTGTCTGTAAAGTCATGGTCAGTGGGAGCCACCTTGGTGGGAGGTTGTCCTTACCTTGGGGAATCTCTGAGCATTTGCCTTGGGGCAGATGAAAACTGAAGCACTGTCTACTTTTCAATATGCTCAACTTACACTATGCCCCTGGATGATCACCATGCTGCATGAACTTTGTAACTAGCCTTTGGCCAGCTTTAAGAGTGGTGGCTGCTTCTTCCAGTGATAACCACTCTAACTACAGTTATAAATCATGAGGAAGTTGTGAAAGAGCCTCTATCAGAGACAGCAACTTGAGGCTCTTTGGAGACCACAGAGAAACAGATACCAATAGCTGAATCTGTCCTGTTCAGAGTAGGGTGCCAGCCTCAGACATTCCTCCCAATTTCAGTCTCAAGCCCTATTCCTCTCTCTGTTGCTTTTCTCCAGTGTGCTAGTCTATGTTCCTACCCCATGATGATACTGCCTTGGTTTTTAAGGAGCACAACATTCTGCTGCTGTGAATAAAGCTACTAAGGTTGTTCTGAATTTCAGAGCAGTTGATTGAGGTGGCTGTTGGTATAACAATATCCTCTTCTCTGAGGAATAAGAGCGAAGAGGTCTTCTCGGTCTCCCTTTTAGAAACTGACTCATATCGGGGCTCTGGCACGGGAGTGAAAGAACTGGAGGTGAAAAGTGGTGTCTCCAGTTAAAGCTGGAGTTGATATTTAGAAATTATTATTTGAAACCCTGAAAAAAAAGGGCATTACCTACTGACTCACTAATCTTATTTCCTTAGGACTTGTAATTCAGGGTAATATAATCTACCTATAATTATCAAAATACTTTTTGTGTTTTACTATATCAGTAGCAATCAACATTATAGAAATTTAAGACAATATAATTTTTTATAATTTTGGAAGTGATGTAATAATATATTAAAATGAATCCTGAAGCCAAAGAAAAAAATCCAAGGGAAATTAACAAAGAGAGATAGATTGGTTTCATAAAGACCCAGGGAACATTTTTTAAACAAAAACACCTAAACTATTTTGATTTGATTTTTACCCTTCTGTAAAGGCAGTAATGCTGTCTGACACTTGGGAAACCAGTGGTTGAAAACTGAAATGAAACAAAACAACACAAAACAGAATTGGGATCAAAACTTCACCAAATCTGTTACCCTCTCTAAGAGCCAGTTGTAACTTTGAAACTTGATGCCAACGCTCAAGTGGTCCAAGTTAATGCCTTTGCTCTTTTTAATATGTCGGCTGATTGTGGAGCTAATAATAAATATAATTGAAAATCACTGTTGGATCCTTTGAAGTTTGCTGCCAAATAACATTTTGTGGAAGAATATATATATATATACACATATATACATATATATATATATATATATGTAAAATTCTGAGGGAAACTTCAAACAATATTTTAAATACTTCAGAATCAACAGTCACAGTGTTAGACTTACTTCAAGAAGTGCGTAGTGATTATAAAATATAATGTTAATTCAGGAAAGCACTCTAATTTTCCATCTCTAAGACATGTCACCAGGGCAGTCATTGTCCTAATTACTTCACTTCTGCCTGACTTTGACTGAAGTTAATTTTTTATTCTGAAACAAGTATGTGACCAGTTAGTCAATTTCACCCATATCTTTGGAAATGATGCCACAAGACAGACTGGTACTTTAGTAGAAACAATGTCATTCTGCCCAGACTTTCATTTTAGGACAGGGTTTCTGCAGTGAATTAATAGTCTCTGGAAATGGTGAAGAGCTACAATAACAGTTTTCTGGTTTTGATTATAAGGCAGAATGATTTCTGGTTTTCTGTAATATTTGCATTGTGAATGGAATTCCATCTTTTCTCATTTAGATTCAGTGATCAGGTGAGAGAAATCTGAACCTGTTTCATCAAAGTTCTGTATTGTGACCAGAATACAAATCACTTGATTCTGGTTCCTTAAGAAATATAGCTTACTTAAAAACAGAGAATATTTGGGGCAATGCACACATGAGAATTTGAGATGGTCTTCAAGAAACCATGCACACTTGAGCTGTGTTTCATGGTAGCTGACAGCATATCTCTCCTAAAATGTTCTCTTAACACTCTTCTAGGGCATTGAATTTTGAAAATCAAGTGTATACAAATAAATACAGCTTACGCAGAGGCAGGGTGCTGGAATATTATCCAAAACCATCACCATATTCATGACTGTCATGCGATGACTAGCTGAGATAAGGGGCATAAAACCCATTGATTTCAGCAGAGGTATGAAGAGTGAGAAAAATGGAGTGGTGAGTTCTAGTCTCCCTTGAAGCCTAAGAAAATTGCTGGAGTGCCTTTCCTTTGCTTAACTGTCATCCCCTAAAGATGGGGTGGTGATGTGTGTACCTAATCACAAAGATGGTCAAAATCTCTGGAAAGGGTTTTTTTCTGAAAGATGGTCCTCCACGCCTAATGATCATTAAAAAATGACTGAAGGCTGAACTAGACTTTCTTCAAAGTAATATGAAACCTCTTATTTCATTATTATTGTTTATATTTTCAGTCAATTAGTGCCTCTTCCAAACCCCTGGCATTTCCTATGTAGAAAGATTTTTTAAAGCCAGTTTGGCTTCACAGTGAACAACACTTATTCCTCTCCCATGTGACTGTCCTAAAAATATTTGAAACAGCTGTCATGATGCCTTTAAGTATTCTCTCTAGGCTAAACAAGTCCAGTTCTTCACAGACCATGGTTTTAAGTATTCTTGTTGTCTTAGGTTCTCCTAGCTGGATGAGTTTAAGTTTACAAAGTTCTTTTTTAAATGGTGAGATACTGGGAGCAGAATACAGGGCTCAGTTGTGGTCTGTCCATGTAGAATCTGACAAGAATTGTTGCTCCACATATTCAGCCTACTATGGCTCTTTAAAGACAGCTGAAGTTGAATCAGTTATTTTTGGAGGTCGCATCATATCATTGGCTTATGTTGAACTTGGAGTCAACTAAAACCACAAGTCTTTTTCACACATGCTCCTGCTAAGCCACTGTGTGTGTGTATAGCTATATATAGTTATTATCTGTTGAGTGCTTATTTTGGGCAAGGCAATGTGCTAAATACTTTGCATCTTTTGCATCTCATTTAATCTCACAAGAACCCAGTGACGTAGTAAATATCCTTAGCCTATATTGTGGGCAGGCTGAGGCTCATAGGAGTAGAGACTTGCCTAAAGAGGTCTGACTCCAAAGCAGTTACTCTTGAACCTGATGCTCTTTGGTTTGCTGAAATGGCATGATAATTTTTGTTGCTAAACTTTCTTGGAAGGAGAATGCAGAGGACCCAACATCAAAGAGCAGAACCATTAAATGTAAATCGGGTTAGACCTGCCCTTCCTTTTAGCCAGCTGAGATCTTTTTGGACCATGGTCTTGTCACCAACACCTTCATGGGTCACAACATTGTCATGGTGAAGGGGCTTGCATAACCCAATGAAGTCATGCCATGAGTCATGCCATGCAGGGTCACCCAAGACGGATGGGTCACAGTGAAGTGTTCTGATGAAACATAGTCCACTGGGGGAGGAAATGGCAGCCCGTATCAGTATTCTTGCCAAGAGAACACCATGTGCATGTGCTCTGTTGCTCAGTTGTGTCTGACTCCTTGCGACCCCATGGACTGTAACCCACCAGGCTCCTTTATTCATGAAATTTTTCAGGCAAGAAAACTGGAGGGTTGCATTTCCTACTCCAGGGGATCTTTCTGACCCAGGGATCGAATCTGTGTCTTTTGCATCTCCTGCATTTTCTGCAGATTCTTTACCACTGTGCCACCTGAGAAGCCCAGAGAACCTCATGAACAGTGTGAAAAGGCAAAAAGATATGACACTGCAGATGAGTGCTCCCAGGTCAGAAGGTGTCCAATATACTACTAGGTAAAAGCTGAGGGCAATTACTAATAGCTCCAGAGATAATGAAGCAGATGGGCCAAAGTAGAAACAATGCCTAGTTGTGGATGTGTCTGGTGGTGAAAGTAAAGTCCAACACTGTAAAGAACAATATTGCATAGAAACCTGGAGTGTTAGTTCCAGGAATCAAAGTAAATTGGGGTGGTCAAGTAGGAGATGGCAAGAGTGAAGATCGACATCTTAGGAATCAGTGAACTAAAATGGACAGGAATGGGTGAATTTAAATCAGGTAATCATTATGTCTACTATTGTGGGCAAGAATCCCTTAGAAGAAATGGAGTAGATCTCATAGTCAACAAAAGAGTCTGAAATACAGTACTTGGGTGCAACCTCGAAAATGATCTAGGTTCATTTCCAAGGCAAACCGTTTAACATCAAAGTAATCCAAGTCTATGTTCAACCACTAATGTTGAAGAAGTTGAAGTTGACCAATTCTGTGAAGACTAAAAGACCTTCTAGAACTAGCACCAAAAAAAGATGTCCTTTTCATTATAGAGGATTGGAATGCAAAAGTAGGAAGTCAAGAGATACCCGGAATAACAAGTGTCTGGCCTTGGAATACAAAATGAAGCAAGGCAAAGGATAACAGAGTTTTGTCAAGAGAACATGCTGGTCACAACAAAAATCCTCCAAGAGACAACTCTACACATGGACATAACCAGATGGTCAATACTGAGATCAAATTGATTGTATTCTTTGTAGCCAAAGATGGAGAAGCTCTTTATAGTCGGCAAAAACAAGACCTGGAGCTGACTGTGGCTCAGGTCATCAGTTTCTTATTGCAAAATTCAGGCTTAAATTGAAAGAAGAGAAAACTGCTAGGCTATTCAGCTATGACCTAAGTCAAATCCTTATGATTATACAGTGGAGGTGATGAATAGATTCAAGGGATTGGATCTGGTAGACAGAGTACCTGAAGAACTGTGGGTGAAGTTTCATAACATTGTACAGGAGGCAGTGACTAAAACCATCCTAAAGAAAAAGAAATGCAAGAAGACAAAGTGGTTGTCTGAGGAGACTTCACAAATAGCTGAGGAAAGAAGAAAGGTGAAAGCCAAGGGAGAAGGGGAAAGATATACCCAACTGAATGCAGAATTTCAGAGAACAGCAAGGAGAACTAAGAAGGCCTTCCCCCCCACCCCAAGTCTTTATTGAATTTGTTACAATATTGTTTCTGTTTTATGTTTTGGTTTTGGGGCCATGAGACATGTGGGATCTCAGCTCCCTGATGAGGGATCAAACCCACACCCCTTGCATTGGAAGAAGTCTTAACCACTGGACCACTAGGGAAGCCCCAAGAAGGCCTTCTTAAATGAACAATCAAAGAAATAGAGGAAAACAGTAGAATGGGAAAGACCTGAGATCTCTTCAAGAAAACTGAAGATATCAGGGAACATTTCTTACAAAGATGGGCATGATAAAGGACAGAAACGGTAAGGACCTAACAGAAGCAAGAGAGATTAAGAAGACGTGGCAAGTGACTCATTGGAAAAGACCCTGATGCTGGGAAAGATTAAAGGCAAAAGGAGAAGGGGGCAGCAGAGGATAAGATAGTTAGATAGCATCACAGACTCAATGAACATGAATTTGAGCAAACTCCAGAAGATAGTAAAGGATAGAGGAGCCTGACATGCACCAGTCCATGGGGTTGCAGAGTTGGCCATGACTTAGTGACAGAGAGAGCAACAAGGAGTAGTCTGGCAAGATTTGTTCATTATGAATCCATGTTATTTTTAACTGATCACCATTTCCTGTGGTAAGGAAGTATGGTCCAGTCCTAACTCTCCATTCTAGCCTCTGGTTTAGGACTGATATCAAAGTCACCACTTTCTAATTTACAGCATCAGTCTTCTCCTCTTTGAACAATTGTTCTACATGTGACCACATGTAGTTTTCCTATTTTTAAAAAGAAATGTGACTATGGTTGGGTGTACAGATTCTTTTCATATCTTGGAAGGCATTTTTCCTTGGCAAGTAGATTTGAACATATTTATGACTATGGGGTCACACAGAGTTGGACACGACTGAAGTGACTCGGCAGCAGCAGCATGACACCTTGGGCTTCCCCAGTGGCTCGGTGGTAAAGAATCCACCTGCGGTGCAGGAGCCACAGGAGACACAGATTTGATCCCTGGGTCAGGAAGATCCCCTGGAGGAGGGCATGGAAACCCATTCTAGTATTCTTGCCTAGACAATCCCATGGACAGAGTAGCCTGGTGGGCTACAGTCCACAGGATTGCAAAGAGTCACACAACTGAAGCAACCGAGCATGCACGCATGACACCTTACCGTATTTGTTGAATCTTTTTCAGACTAAGTATAATTTTATTTTACAAAGACACATGCGTGCGTGCTCAGTCATATCTAACTGTGACCCTGTGGACTGTAGGCCTCCCTGTCCATAGGATTTTCCCAGCAAGATTACTGGAGTGGGTTGCCATTTCCTCCTCCAGGAGATCTTCCCAACCCAGGATGGAACCCAAGACTCCTGTGTCTCTGCATTGTGGGTGGATTCTTCACCACTAAGCCATCAGGAAGCCCATTTTACAAGGCAGACAGAAGTAAAATGATAGGCAAGTGATTTTTAGGGTCTTCCACTCCATGATCTGCATTTTATTACTTCTGCGCTATTGAGATGCATTTGGTCCTATCAGTAGAGCTTAACATCATAACTTCTTAGTTTTGGATCGGCTTTTAAAAACTGGTGTTTCAAGGTATGTACCCACCCTTCTGATGTGAAATGAAGATAATATAGGATGTATTAGTGTCCTGGGAAAACAATAGATTAGGAGATAGAACTCATAGTATACTAGATATTTGCAAACTTTAGCATACAGTAAAACTCTGCTGAATGGAGAGGATAGGACTTCTTCAGTTTTTTGGTTAATTAAATGCCAAAACCTTATACTAACTTGAGTCTGATATGAAAATTTAAATTGTTCCTCTAGGAAATAATGTCATTGGAATAAAAACCATCAGTGTCTAAAGGTTGCTTTCACCTTTTCTTGATTCTTCCCCCAAGGTGACATTCAAGTGGGAAGGGAACTTATATGTCATGACAGCCTGTGCAAAGATGCAATGACTGGCCTGATAATGATTCTCTGTTTACATTGTCTCCTTCTTGATTGGCCTCTAATGTGATGGCCTGGGAACACTCGGCTTTCTGAGTGCTCTGGTAGCCTCCAAATTTGCTATATATATGACCATTCTTTTGGTTTGTATGTGTTCCTAAGAAAGATAAGCCATCTCTTTGGATGACACAACTTTTTTTCAGCTCTCACAGGAGACAAACTCTAGGGTTTCTGTGACTTCTCTATCCAATACCCTGAACTGATGGTTCATCCCATCCTCTGCATCTAGGTCAGTTTGTCCCACCCTTCTGGCCTCATAGCTTGCGCTCCATTAAATGTTCATGCCATGCAGGAGCTGGGGTTAGCTCTTGAGTGCCAATTAGACACTTCTGTCTGTGGGACTATGAGGCTTCCCTGGTGGCTCATGGGTAAAGAATCTGCCTGTGATGCAGGAACTGCAGGAGACATGGGTTCAATCCCTGGGTTGGGAAGATCCCCTGGAGGAGGATATGGTAACCCACTCCAATATTCTTGCCTGGAGAAACCTATGGACAGAGGAGCAGGCTGCAGTCCATAGGGTTACAAAGAGTTGGACTTGACTGAAGTGACTTTGCACCATGCACTGTGTGATCATGCATTTTGACCTCTCCTCCCAGAATCCAACATGGGAACTAAGCAATGATAACTTTGCCCTTGGTGCTCCCTCTGTGTATTTAACACCTCTGCTTCTGCAGTTCAAGGCTCATAGAGGAGAAGTCAGGAACAGATCTTACTGTTTACTCCCTCTGACTTCTCTCAATTCTCCTCCGCTCCTTTTCCAATTTTTCCAAGACAGGAAAGGAGCTAGCATTCCTTTATTTCCCCAACATTATGACTTAGTTCTTTGTAGCTCCAGCTAAGCTATAATGGTAGGTGTTATTATCTCCTCTGTATAGCAGTAATTTTCTCTCTGAGCTAAGTTCACAGAGTTCAGTTGTTGATAGGCTGAGAGGAAGATAGAAGAATTTGAACAATTTTGTCTCAAAACAATGAATGGCCTGACTTTCAAGGCTATCTTCCTATTGCTTAATTTTATCTAATCTAATCTAACATGTATATATGTTATATATATACTATATATGTGTGTATATATGATGTATGTTTGTATATCTGTATATATGTCTGTATTATAACTTATTTAAAGGTCTATTCCCTTGGCTGAATACACAAAGCTTCCTTACTGTGACTTATTCTGGCCTATCTAATGAAGTATCTGGCACCAAATGAATGGGATACCTGGGCTGTATCCCTCTTCATTTCTGGAGATCTGCCCTCATTCACTTAGGAATAGACAGCAATAATTGCTGTTGGACAAGGAACAGGAAGTTCCAGTATCTTTTCTTTGGATGTTTGAAAGTGTACTTTGCTCTCATAAAAACTTGTAGTGAACGACTATGCTACTCTTGGGAAATGAACTTTGGATACCGAAGGTTCACTTTCCTAAGCGCAAATGACATGCTTTCAATTAAAGAGGAAAATGGCTATAGGTCAAGGCAGGAGGATGGAGTTGAAGTTAGGAGGGCTGAAAACTCAACCACTGGTAGTCACTTGCTGGGCTGACTCAAGCCAGTTGCTTGATCACTGCCTGCCTTGTTGCCCTGTGTCTAAAGAGAGACAAGAAATGCTCACATGGTTAACGCTTGCAAAGTAAGATGATACCAGGAAAGGAAGTGACTGCAAGTTGCCTATGTCTTGCCCCTATCACTTTTGACCTCTTTCCATATATACTTTGCCAGTTGCCTCTAAAAATACAAATCCGCTGCTTCCACAGTTCTAGAACCACGTGACTGTAATCTAACTCCTGTATCAAGCAGAGAAAGTGAAAATATGCCCTCCCATCAATGACACAGCGAGCAAGCAAGGCCAAGACTGAGGGGCAGAAACTCCTAGATGATAAAATTAATTTGTCTCCACAAAATACTGGGAAAATCTGTGTATGTATACACACACACATATATATGTGTATATATATGTATTTAAAACATATACTTCATTTATTTCTCTTAAATTTTTAAAATTTGTGCTTAGTCTACATATAAAGATAGAGAAATGGGAATTTTTTTTCCTGTTATTTACAAACCAGTATTAACTGTTTGTCTCTTTTGAATCACTGCCTCCTTCCAGCAGTCTGGGTCACTGTCTCTTGGGGTTACTTCTAGCCCCTGGAACCGCCTCCTTGTGAAGCTGGGATTGTACTGCCAGCTGAGAGTGAACAAGGAGAACAGAACTCCATCCTGGAACTCAGCAGCTTCTCCGTTCTCCTTAGAACTGGCAAGGCCTGCAGTCATTTTCAGGGCTCTTGTCAACAGACCTAACCTCCTGAAAAACTGGAGTCTGATTTCCCTTGAAGTAGAAGTTAAAGCATTGATAATGACCCCAAAACCTGAGGCAAAACCTTAGCAGCCAGTGTAGGCAGCAAAGATATTTCTTTCGTCTAAGGAAACAAGGTGGTTCCCTACCTCTCACCTTCAGGTAAAGTCAGGCCACAAACCAGGCTGACGGTGGGATTTGATGTGGTGACCGCACAAATGCCCTCAGCCTCCAGGCTCTGCACAGGGATGGTATGATTTGCGGTTGGTGTAAGCCTGTCCTTTTTATATCTCTTCCCATGCTCTGTAGTTTTTGACTGATTGTGGCAAAGGAAATTGTTAAATATATGTATTTGTATCTTTATTTTGCTTATATCATTCTCCTCACTTCTCCAGTCCCACACAGGAGGGTCTTTCCCACTTATTGTAGGCTGGAGACCCAGCAGAGCTAATATTGTGGTTTGAAGGCTTGAGAGCTGTAAAGTGGATGGAGGAGATTTCAGTCTGGGTCTAAAATCCTGAGAACCAGGGATGTTCCAGTCAGAAGATTGATGCCCCAGCTCAGCAGTAAGGCAGAGAGTGAATTCCTCTTCCTCTTCCTGTTGGTCTATTTATGTTCTCAATGGACTGGATGATGTCATCCACAGTGGGCAGGGCCTTCTGCTTTACTCAGCCTACCAATTAAGTCACTAATCTCTTCTGAAAATCTCCTCACCAACACACCCAGAAATAATGTCTAACCAGCTACCCGAGTACCCTGTGACCCAGTCAAGTTGACATCTAAGAGTACTCATCACACCATCTCCATAGGGGACATTTTCATTTGATTTAAAAGAAAACATTCTATGTGCAAACCAAATTCTTTTAAAAATTAAGCACAAAATATAAAATATCAGCCACACGATTTATTTACAATTTGGGATAATTCACACACCTTGTGAATGGCTCTCTCGGTATATTCCTGCTAGGCAACTCTAGTAGCCTTTTTTAGATTTCTTTGCTTAATTGATTCATACCATGTATGTCCTTTGCCTTAGTAGCAAGGTTAGAGTCTTAAAGGAAAAGTAGTTTTCCTCTGTTGGTGCAGAGAGGAATTGGGGGAAGAAGTTTGCTGCAAGGAGGGTCCCCATGACCCTTCCGTGACTAGTGGTGTTCCAGCAGCAGGTACAGAGCTAAGGGACTTTGACCATAACAATCCTTAAATCCCTTGAAGGATTCATCCCACTGACCTGGCACAGAATGCAGGCTCAGTTTGTTTCCTGGCTGAACGAAGGAGAGACTGCTCTGGCATGCTTGGACTTGACCTGAACACCCCTTCTTGGACTCACTCTAACCCTTTCCCAGTCTTAAGGCTCAATACCTTATTTACTCAGGAGGAAAAAAAAGAAAAGTGAACATAATAAATTTAATGAGTTAATGACCAAAGTTCTGATGCTATGCCATAGCTAAATACCTTGGTGACAATTTATAAAGCTTGAATCCTAGTGACCAGCCCTTTTCCGGTTGTGAGCAGCATTAGCTTGAACCACATACTAAGGATTAATGGTTCTTTACAATTACAGGACCCCGAACTGGGAAATATTTGCTTCTAAAGATGGTGAAGGAGAGTCAATAGGTTGTATTATGGTATAGATTTTCCTTTGTTGTGTCTCTTTTTTTAAAGTTAAAAAGAACGGTTTTAGGCTTAAATGTATTCACCAGCCATTTAGTACTCGTAGACACTGCATATTTAATGTTCCACTTTACCGCTTGATGAAAGAAATAAATGCATAACAAAATGCTTTGAAAAATGCTTAATTTTTCAACTGTTGATTTAATGTGTAACGGTTCAATAAGGTGGTGAATCGCCTTGGTCTATAACTACTGAAAAATAGAACAATTACCCACACTGGTAAGCTGTATCTGTGAATATTAAGTTTGTCAATGTAATTTATGACTCGGCAGGTAATATACTGGTAATTTGCATACTAATTGCCATGGTGGAAGCCAAACGACTTTAATTCAGTAAATTAGTCTGCCTAAGCAGAAGCCAGAGATTGCCTAGCATTGTAGAGAGATGAAGCTTATTTAGGAGTGAGAAAATGGAGCTCTGGCCAGGAGGTCTTTCAGAACTGTAGAGGCCCCCTGCTGGCTGGCAGGCCACATGGCTACAGAGCCAACCCCACCTTGTTGAGAGCCTACAGTCTGCTTCTCAGAGCCAAAGCCCATTGGACTTTCCAAGCGATTCAGATTCAGAAAACAAAGGCTGAGGTCAAGGCAGTCCACTTTGAGTTAAAACAATGCGTGTTTGTGTGTCCGTAACAGAAACAAATGGAAAATTGAAGGCAGAAAAATAATCCATTCTGGCTTCCTAAAAGAGGTTATTTTAATGAGGCACATGTTTTTAAATTCTTTTAAAAACAGGTTTGATTTTCTTTTTTTAAAATAGAAGTGTGTCTGAAGAGTTGTAGGAGAATCAAATGATATTTAAATACTGTGGGAGCAAGATGCCTACAAAAAGACATTCAGCCTCCTCAATAATCATGGAAGAAAAGCAAATCAAAATACTGAGGTGTAATTTTCTAGCAAAAACGAAAAAGATTAAAAACTTTTATTGTTGTCAAGGGCATGAGAAAATGAGCATATAAATTGGCATAACCTTTTAGGTGAGCAGTGTGGTAGTAGCTGCAAAATTTTAAAATGCACATATACTCTGACTCATCAATCCCACTTCAAGAAGTGAATCTTATAAAAATATAAATGTATAATGTGAATCATCTGAAATTACTGTGATCAACAATTTTGATATACAAAAACAGCAATTTAAATGAGTCAGTCTAATACAAGGATGTTCACTGTAGCATCTTGTAATGTTTGCAGTTTGGAAAAAGCCTAAATGCTTAGCAATAGGATACATACCTTATGAAGCTTTTAAAAAGCATGAGGTAGAGCTAATCTGAAACACCGAGATGGAAAACAGACCATGGAATATTAGTAAACAGACCACGCTGTGTGACATTATGGATAATCCCATTTTCTGCTCTTAAAAAGTATTTGTGTATATATATTTACAAATTTTGATTTGTGTATAATGTAGTATAGAAAAATACTGGATAGTTCAGTTCAGTCGCTCAGTTGTGTCTGATTCTTTGTGACCCCATGGACTGAAGCATGCCAGGCTTCCCTGTCCTTCACCAACTCCCAGAGCTTACTCAAACTCATATCCGTTGAGTTGGCGATGTCATCCAACTATCTTATCCTCTGTCGTCCCCTTCTCCTCCAGCCTTCAATCTTTCCCAGCCTCGGGGTCTTTTCTAATGAGTCAGTTCTTCGCATCAGGTGGCCAAAGTATTGGAGTTTCAGCTTCAGCATCAGTCCTTTCAATGAATATTCAGGACTGATTTCCTTTAGGATGGACTAGTTTGATCTCCTTGCATCTAAGGGACTCTCAAGAGTCTTCTCCAACACCACATTTCAAAAGCATCAATTCTTTGGCGCTCAGCCTTCTTTATGGTCCAACTCTCACATCCATTCATGACTACTGGAAAAGCCATAGCTTTGACTTGACTAAATTGGACAGTTAAGTCCTAACATTTAACCATGACTACTTTTAGAGAGTGGCAATTAGGATGGAGTGTGGGAAGAAGCATCTTCTTTCAACTTTTTGTACTCTTTGAATTCAGCACAATAATCATGCCCTTTCTATGGTTAAAAAATCCCCCACAAAACAAAAGATAAGGAAAATAAGACATGAAAACCATGGGGGATTTACCCAGTTAATGAGAACACTTTGTGAACTAAGTTAATATTCAGCTATATAATATTTGCTCTGTTTTGCATGTTGAGATTTTTACACATTAAATGTTTTAAAAAGTGGGGTGCACCGATATGCTGTGCATGTGTATGTGCATTTTATGAGCTGAGGTGAGACAGGATAAATATATTGAAAGTGATGATATGTGAACTAAATAAGCGCATAAGCTTCAAGAGTACCCAATGCCAAATCAACTATTTGCTATAATTATGGTGACCCTCAGTTTTAGAAAACAGAACTCATGAGGACTTGCAAAGACATATGAGGGCAAGAAGTCAAGGATGAATCACTGAGCTAGATCAGTAATTGAAGACACTATTTTATCCTCCACCTTTATCACTGTTAGAACTACAGGAAACTTCCTGAATCTAGTGTTGATGAAGTTTGACAAATGTATTCAGAGATATGCTGGTTAACTGGCTCTCTAGAAAAAAAGTCAAAGCCCGATTTGTAAGATTTGTTGGTCTTCCTGGTTTACATAATTCCATCATGACTGATTTCAAGCTAGCAGTGGTTTAACAACCAGCTCTTAAAATCATCCTGATTATTTAAGACTTGTCTCTCAGGAGTGTGAGAATCAGACTTGTGTGTGTGTTAGTAGCTCAGTCGTGTCTGACTCTTTGAAACCCCATGTACTGCCAGGGTCCTCTGCCCATGGAATTCTCCAGGTAAGAATACTGGAGTGGGTTGCTGTTTCCTTCTTGAGGGAATATTCCTGACTCAGGGATCGACCTGGGTCTCCAACATTGCAGGCAAATTCTTTACCATCTGAGCTACCAGGGAAACCCACCAGGGACTTAGCCCACTGCTGAATGTATTCAACAGTGTAACCACCATCCAAATCAAAATGCAGAACTTTTCTTTAATCCAGAAGATTCCCTCTAGTCCCTTCCAGTTAATCTATTATTCTCCTTTCCCTAGAAAAACCATAATTCTGGCTTTTATTGCCAAAAATTAGTTTTTAACTTCATGTAAATGAAGCTATAGAGAATATTCTTTTGTTTCTTTGGGGCTTCTTTTGCTCAACTTAATATTTTTGAACTTTATCCATGTTGTTGCAAAAGACACTATTTAAAAATCATTGTTTTCTTATAAATCTATGCTCTATGACCTTGTACAGATCTTTGATCTATTACTGGAATAGAACGGTTTTCCTTCTTTAAAACTCCTCTTTCTTATTTTCTTCCCCTAGTTGCTCAATGTAAAGAAGGACGCACTGCACATAGGAGGTAAGAGAAGAAGATTCTATGATTCTTAAATATTTCTAAATTTCAGATCTTACATTTTCCAAAATGAGAATTGGGTGGGGAAAAAAATCATGGAATATCATTGTACAGCATTCCCCCATTTGATTTCTCTCTTCTTGACGTGTGTGTGCGTGTGTGTGTGTATGTGTTGTGAATCTCAGAATATGTCCACAACAAAGCCTGGCCGTAAGGTCGTATGTGCCAGCCGGACTCAAACCTCAAAGCAGCCTGACTTTGATCCACCAGCTGGGAGTGTTTTCCACGGCAACACCCTAGTCTCACCATAAAGACGTTAGATGCCAGAGGGTAGGGATGAAGGCCTGTACTATCCAAGCAGAGGCCCCAGGGCTGAATGCAGGCACTCCCCAGATAAACTGAGGAGTTTGGTGGCCGTGATGCTGCACGTTGTCACTGAGAACTTCTAGGACACTTTATACCATTCATATGGTGTTTTTAGGTCATTTCCTTGGGGCTTTCCAAAACAGTCATTTCCAACTATCTTAGAACTGGTCCTGTTTTTACCAATAAAAAGGGAAACAATGGGACCTCGAACCAGTGGGCATTTCAAGTCATCTGTTCCTAGTGGGAACCCACCTCCCTAAATTTTGATCAACATTTATTTAAATGTATTACTTGGAGTTAGTTAAAGTTGGGAATAGATTTCAGGGAAGAATGTTGTTGCTGTTCAGTCGCTAACTCATGTCTGATTTTGTGATTCAATGGACTGCAGCACGCCAGGCTACCCTGGCCTTCACTATCTCCTGGAGTTTCCTGAGAATCATAGCCATTGAGTTGGTGATGCCATCCAACCATCTCATCCTCTGTCATCCCCTTCTCCTCCTGCCTTCAATCTTTCCCAGCATCAGGGTCTTTTCTAATCAATCAATTCTTTGCATCAGGTGGCCAAAGTATTGGAGTTTCAGCTTCAACATCAGTCCTCCCAGTGAATATTCAGGACTGATTTCCTTTAGGATTAACTGGTTTGATCTCCTTGTAGTCCAAGGGACTCTCAAGAGTCTTCTCCAACACCACAGTTCAAAAGCATCAATTCTTCAGTGCTCAGCCTTCTTTATGGTCCAACTGTCACATCCATACTTGACTACTGGAAAAACCATAGCTTTGACTAGACAGACTTTGTCAGCAAAGTAATGTCTCTGCTTTTTAATATGCTGTCTAGGTTTGTCATAGCTTTACTTCCAAAGAGCACGTGTCTTTTAATTTCGTGGCTGCAGCCACCATCTGCAGTGATTTTAAGGCCCAAGAAAATAAAGTCTGTCACTGTTTCCATTGTTTCCCCATCTGTTTGCCATGAAGTGATGTCATGATCTTAGTTTTTTGAATGTTGAGTTTTAAGCCAACTTTTTCACTCTCCTCTTTCTCCTCCATCAAGAGGCTCTTTAGTTCCTCTTCACTTTCTGCCATGAAGGTGGTATCATCTGCATATTAGAGTTTTATTGATATTTCTCCCTGCAGTCTCAATTCTAGCTTGCACTTCATCCAACCTGGCATTTCTCATGATGTACTCTGCATATAAGTTAAATAATCAGGGTGACAATATGCAGCCTTGACATACTCCTTTCCCAATTTGGAACCAGCCCTTTGTTCTATGTCTAGTTCTAATTGTTGCTTTTTGACCTGCATACAAATTTCTCAGGAGGCAGGTAAGGTGGTCTGGTATTCCTATCTCTCAAGGAATTTTCCACAGTTTGTTGTGATCCACACAGTCAAAGGTTTTAGTGTAGTCAATGAAGCAGAAGTAGATGATTGACTCGTTTGATCTTACTGTCAGGGAAGAATTTCTGAGTGCTTATATTGATTGGGTTTTTAATATCAATAGAGCTAAACATTTAGGTTAAAATAAAATGCTATAGACACAGCACATAGCCCTCTCCTTTCAACCAGGACTAGCTGGATCCTTATGATCCCTGGATCTTGATCACTGGTCAAATGGCTGTCCCAGGTGCCCATAGGAGGCAGGTTTGAGTTTCTGTAGCTTCCCGCTTTCCAGGTGTGGCTTCTTTCTGCTCTGGCCTGGCTCCACTCAGATGTCTGGCTGTCCTTTCTCTCCTGTTCTGTGGGTGTTCTAGTCTGAGACAAGGTAGTTTAAATTGCTGAGCTCACAGAGACCTGGTGGGAAGAACAAACATCACCATTGTGTCTGCACTCCCGTGGGCTGCCCCCTGCCAGTGACCACCTGTGGCGGGGGTGCTAAAGCAGTCCAGGGAAATATGGGACTACTTTGCCAGCTGCCTGTGGGGCCAAGAACCTCCTGAAGGTTTTGCTGAAACTTCCTTGAATTGCATGGCAGTCTAGGATGCTTTCTCCCAATCTGCTCCTTCTGTCCGTTATTTAGGGTCAGAGTTGCATTTTGATGGTACTCTTCTAGCTTTCTCTGGTTCTCGTTATATTTTTTTCATTCAGGCACCTCCACTAATAAAATCCTTATGGGTTTAATCCTTGCTTGACATTCGCTTCTCAGAATATCCAGTCTAATACAAGCTATTCAGGAACCTCCTACATGGCTGTAGGGAAGGATAGAGAAAGTGGGAGTCAAGTATCAGGTAGATGGTGACTTCCTGACCTGTAAGTTGTAGGTTCTACCCCAACACTGGCATCTGGAATCCACTTTTCTAAGTCCCCAGAAGTGCTCAGTCTGAGGAAGGCTCCTCAGCAGCAGCAGACCTTGCTGCAGAGAGGGGACTGCAGAGGAGCAGCCGGCAGCATTGTCTGGCACGACATCCTTCCCCAGAATGTGCTCTCATCTTGTTCTTGTCCATGACATCTCTGTGGTACACAGTATACCTCCAGATGTTAAAGGGAACCTGGGCTTGAAAACCATAATGGAGGTGGGAATGAAGGAAGAGCAGACCACCCCTTAAGATCTCATCAAAAAGAAAATAGAAGCCAGTGGCTAGGCTAGGGATGAGGCCTGCAATGTCCAAGCAGATGCCCTGGAGGCTGAATGCAGGAGCTCCCCAGATAAACAGAGGGTGTGAGAATCTGGACCAACATCCTCAGTTGCTTTAGAATCAGTCATAAGGCAAAGGAATGCTGAGCAGACACTGCTTCTTCCAAACGAACTTCACAGAGCCTTCCAGCCAGTCCAGATTTCAGCAATAGACATTAAATGATGCAGAGGCCAAAGAATGAGAGATAATAGACTGAGGATCTCTGCCTTTCCACTATGTTTCTAGCTTCTACATCTAGTCAACTACTGTAAATCTCATAGGAAAGTAGTGGGACAAAGATTCTAAAGCAAAGATCTTCTACCCTCAAAGGGCCACTGATTCATTATATCCTAAGAATGTGGCCAGAATCAAAGTAAAGAAGCCTGCTTTTTTTTTTTTTTTTTTCTGGAGATCCAGCTCCACCAAGTGTTGGTCATTCTGGGTCTCTGGGATTCTTGGGGTTGGTTTGTTCCAGTTTGGCAGGGACATCTGTCTGTTGTACAGTGTCCCAGAGCCCAGGTCAGTTCAAGGCCGAGAAAATCAGGAGAGAGCCGCAGCTGGGTTCAGTTTTTGAGCCCAACCCAATTCAGATTACACTCTGGGGACTGGGTCGAGCCGTATTAACATCTGCACATTTGAGCAGGATTTGGGATGAGAAAGGGGTGGATGATGTTTTCCAGGGCTTATGCTTGGGCCACAGCACAGTCAGGCTTTGCTGAACCACCTGACCCTCTCAGTTTTGAAGTCTCTCTGGTTGTATAAAGAAGAGACCCTGTACCCCAGGGTACCAGACTATTACCTTCTTCTCTGGTTAAGGTTTCACCAGGGCTGAATCTGCACACATGTGGACCACCACAGAAGTGTGTCTGGTGAAATTGTTGGTTTTACTTAATTTTACAAAACAGATTGGCATATTTTCATCAAAATGATAAATTGGAAAGATAAAACAGAAATTTCCAAACTTGGGGGGCAGAGAAGGGATATAGGGGAGACATAGCACCTTGATATGTGCTTGGTAAACCATCAGACTTTGAGAGCAATATTGAACTGTTCCCTGTCCCAATTTACAAGGCAACCCTAAGCATTAAGAGACACTTGGCTAATAGGAACTGGACACGCTGAATTAGCTTCCAGATGCACGATCTAAAATATAGGCATACAATTTGAATACCAATTGTCCCCTTGTCAAATCTAGTAAATAACAAGAGTTCTTGGGGAAAATGGTCTCATTTCAATTCATGCTGCTCTTGAAATCTTTGCAGCCAGCAGAAATTTGACACATCTATATCTTTCCTCTTCTCTGAGAAAAGAAGTCTTTCCTAAAGTTCAGCTCCCTGGCAGAGTCCTCTGAGGCTCTTCTATTATGGGCTGTAGGACATGAATTAATTCTTTTATTTCTATTCTGGACACAATTGCATGCATTTGGATTCCACAGGTGCATGCTTTATATTTTTTAAAAAAAGACAAGGGAAATGGAGTGAGACCTTGGAACAATTTGTTCCGTAGAGGAGAGTGAATCATCGCCCATAATGAGCAATGTCAGCCAGAGCCGCAGAAAACACCAAACAGTCCCCTTCATCAATTATTCAAGAGCCCTCTGCCGACCAAGGACGTTCATTAGTATATGGAGGGCCGATCGGTTCTTTCCCCTGTTACTTGTGTCCATCCAAAGGATCTGGGCTTGCCGGCCATTCTGACTCAACAATGGAGTGCATTTCTAATAAAGATAAGGGGTTTGGTTAGAGAGAATTTTCACCAGAATATTTCTCCCCTTGTCTGAGGACCCAGTGGCATGTGGCATGAAGCCCTTTTTCGAAGGCCAGGAAGCAGTGCAGGGATGTGCTCTGTAAGCCTGGGTTCCAGGAACAGTTCTTGTTCAGTCAACAAGTCTGCGTGCTAAGCCCTTGCTGGCACGCAGCTGGGAGCTCGCTAGATATGCAAATTCTCACCTCCACGCAAGAACCTACTGACCCAATTCTGCACCCTAATGAAAGTTTGAGAAGCACTGTAGGAAGTGAGAGGATAGTGAATGCTGGGGATACAGGGTGTCTGGGTGCTGCCTTCTCAGAGCTGTGGTTTGGAGGTGGAATGAAGATGATGCATTACAGAGAACTCCTTCCATGAGGGGAGTGTTGTGGGAGAGGTCTGTGCAAAACCTGGGTAACAGGAGAGGCAGTGGTTCATTCCCCCGGGAGCTTGTCAGGTGGAGAAGTGGTGGTATATCTCCCACTGCCTTAGTTAGCCCATCATTATCTCTTACTTAGGACTTCCCTGGTGGCTCAGATGGTAAAGCATCTGCCTACAATGTGGGAGACCTGGGTTGGATCCTTGGGTCAGGAAGATTCTCTGGAGAAGGAAATGGCAACCCACTCCAGTACTCTTGCCTGGGAAATCCCATGGATGGAGGAGCCTGGTAGGCTACAGTCCATGGGGTCGCGAAGAGTCGGACATGACTGAGCGACTTCACTAACGTAACCTAACATCTCTCACTTGAACTGTGGTATGAATCTTCTTGCCTCCTTTCTTTGGGGCCCTTCAAACCCACTTCTAAAGTGATCCCCAAGTTAGCTAGCTAAACACCAACTACACGTCCTCTGCCTAAAGCTAAGTGCACACTCTTCAGTTAGCACGCAAGGCCTTTATCCCACACCCATGGACCAGGGCCAATTTCTGTTATTCTCCAGACTGTCTCTTTCCACGCAGCTCTCCAGAACTGCTCTCACATGTCTTTCTGTTTTTGCCACTCTGCCTTTTCAATGGCTTTCCTTCTGCCTGGACTGTTTTCCCTCCATGCTTACTCCGTAGACTTCTCTTCATCCTTCAAAGCTTTTATCACATCCTCTGTGACGCTTTTAATGTACTACTCCTAGAGAGAGTTAATAATTTCCCATTTTGCTCTACTTCTGCACTTTGCAAATCTATTATTTTCTTTATCAGCTTCTATTGTTATAATCTGCTTAATGAGAGTTTCACCTACAATGGGAGCTGTGAGTTTGATCTTTGAAAGCAGGAAATGTGTTAATTTAAATACCAGAACGGACACTTTTTTTTTTGGATTAACTATGATTTTAAAAAAATCTTGAAAGCATGAAGATGCTGGACATGTTGAGAGATCTCAGTTCTTTTGGTCTGGCTTGAGCACTAACTGAACGACTGAGTGTAGATATTAACTGGAAAGGGAGGAGGAGCCTAAGTCAGGAAGGGTTTGAACCCTGAGAAATGCTTGGTGTTATTTACAACTGGAGAACCATGTGACTAGTCTTTGAGTAGTTGTCTGGGGACTGATAAGATATAGATATCAGCACTGAGAAAGCCTGAAACCTGAGAAGCTGCTTTCATAAGAGCCTGGGAGAAGAATGACAAAACAAGGACTAAAAGAAGGATAAAGACTTAGGGCATAGCTCTCAGAAAAGTACCTTAAATGTGGGTGCTAACTGTGATCTTACTGTTTGGGGTGTTAATCCTGAGTGTTATTGGAAAGTTATTCATGTGTTATTGGAGAGTTGACATTTATGGAGCAGAACTTTGAGAAGTTGGGTCAGTGAGGATGAAGCGAGGGGGCAGGTGTTAGTAAGAGAAACAAGGTGGGGATTCTGATTAATTTAGTTTTATGGTGAGCTCAGCTTACCTGAAAACTCATCCTTTTTGTTTTCATCAATATTGAAAAGTTTTTTCCTACAATGACTAGTTTCCTGTCCTAAGTTATAAAGAAGAAAGAGCATCTTGCAGTGGCCTTTGAGAGGGTCTTTGGTAAAAGGAGCACCAAGTGTACACAGGTGATTTGATTGTAGTTCTGGTTCTCTCAGGACTTTATGCAAGTCACTTAATCTTCCTGGGTTGCAGAATCCTCCATTTCAAATTGAAGCGTTTGCTTCATACATGACTGGTGAGAATGTAAAATGGTGAGCTGAGGTGGAAAATAGTCCAATAGTTCCTTAAAAAGTTAAACCAAATTACCGTATTCCCTAGCAATTCCATAATTAAGAGAACTGAAAACATGTTCAAACAAAAACTTGTACATGAATATCTTTAGCAACGTTCTTCACAATAGGCAAAAAAGTTGAAACTCAATGTACATCAACTGATGAGTGAATAAAAATGAATTTTAAAATGTGGTTTATCCACCCCACAGATATATTCAGCCATCAGAAGGAATAAAGTTGTAAAAAGGTCACAGGACTTGGGTGAACCTTGAAAACATGCTAGTGAAAAGCACCAGAGACAAAAGTCATGTGTTGTAGTATTTCATTTTTCATTTACATGAGATGTCTAGAGCTGGCAAATCAATGAAGAGACAAGGTAGATGAGTGTTTGACAGGGGCTGGGGGAAGGAGAAATGTGGAGTAACTACTTAATTGGTACAGGATTTCTTTGAGTTGAGTTGAGTGCGTGCCCAGTCGTGTTGGACTCTTTGCAACCCCACGGACTGTAGCCCACCAGGCTCCTCTGTCCATGGGGTTTTCCAGGTAAGAATACTGGAGTGGGTTGCCATTTTTTTCTCCAGGGGACCTCCCCAATTCAGGGATAGAACCCGTGTCTCCTGCGTCTTCTGCTTTGCATGTGGATTCTTTTGGGAGGATGATAAAAATGTTTTGAAACTATATAGTAGTGACAGTTGCATAACATTGTGAATATATTAAAAGAAACCCCACTGAATTGTACACTTTGAAATGATGAATTTTATATTCTGTTTTAGCTCAAATTGAAAAATGAGAAAGTTAAGCTCAAATGTTTCTTAAATTCTAAGACTTCATAATTTACTGAAACCTCTCTAGCACGCAATAGGTGTTCAAGAAATACTTAATGGATTAAGTTGAAAGAAGCACTGGCGTGTGATTCTTTGGATGAGAGACAGTGCTCTCCCATGTAGTTATCTGTGCACGCATGTTAAGTTGCTTAAGTCGTGTGCTTTGCAACCCTGTGGACCCATAGTTTGTCAAGCATGAATAGTGGAATGGGTTTCCATGCCTTCATCCAGGGATCTTCCTGACCCAGGGATCAAACCCACATCTCTTACATCTCCTGCACCACTGGGAAGCCCAGAGGTATCTGTATCAGATGACGTCTTCAGTGTCTCAATACAATATAATCTATGGGGCAAAATCACCTTTAAATGACTGTACTTCATCTGCGGTGTCCTGTTAAAGGTTTAACAACCAGCTCTCTGGGGAAAAAGGAACCATTCAATATGTATGTGTGTAAGTTTATTATAAATGTTACTGATGTAAAGATGTGCCGCACACAATTTACAAATAATAATAAAATATATATTACTCCTTACTATAAATTCCATATAACCAACCAATTGATTCTCATGAAATGCTTTAGTCGATTTTTGCTGAGCTCTTCTATCTGCAGCCAAGCGATGGTTGCAACTGAACCATGATTTAACAAATGGAGCTGCATCCAGTCTTCTCTTTCCCCGATCAATTTATCATCATTTCTCTGATATGTAATCTATTGTTAAATGATTTCTTTCCCATGTACAGATTACATCCATTAAACTGAAACCTCTTTCAGCTTTGGTACTGTGCATGTCAGAACCGCACTTATTCATCAGTGATGTTGGCAATTTCTTTGCTGAATCAGATTATAGTTTTTGCATATTTGAATAATATTTCCTCATTTTATGTGTGTGTGTTATTCACAGAGCGACAGCTTTTAAGTTTAATCTAAATTAACATTTGATCTTTTTTGTAAGTCTACACAAATGATAAAATGATAAGTCAAACCTTGGACTATAACATTTTCTGATTCCTGTAGTGTAAGTACTCCCGACTGATTTTAAGCTGCCAATGGGACGTCACAAACAGGAAGCTGGGGAGAGAGGCACAATGTCTCACCACTATACAGCGTTTCCACCGTACTGACACAATGGACGTAAATCATCCCTGGGCCAGATAATGGTAAAATAATTACACAGTAATGAGTCTTGAGTATTTATTACCTCTGTTTTTAATAAAACATATTTAATTATAAGCACATATGATTTTATTTTTAATAGTGGCTGTTTTATCAACCAGCTCTTAAAATTCTAGCAAATTTAACACTGGTTCTCACAAGCCAGTGCAAGCTGGCCTCAGCACTCTGGTGGTTTTTCTGATATTTAGTTGCTTATTATACTTTTTTTAGTTCACGACCCTACCAGAAACTGTATAAAGTCCCTGTCCTAGACATATATAAACACTCTTCTTACTGCGGATTCTTTGGTATTTCTTAAACTTTGTGCTATGGAATATTTTCCCCTTGAGATTGTAAAAGGTACTCCACTGTGAGAAAAATGAGAAAGGGTGGCATTCCAGACTGAAGGAAGTTTTGAGAGATGTTTTAAGGCTTCTCAGAGTCTGTAATATGCCAGCACACATTTTGAATCTATCAGAAGAGTATACAGTATTCAGTTATTATATTTATTTAGCAGGACATGGTTTAGAAAATGCAGCCAAACCATGGATGGACTTGTGGTAACCCTGCATCTTTACCACAGCAGTCTTTGTACTGTTCCCCCAGCACATCTGAGGCCCCCAGTCCCTACAGTGGGAATCAGAGCTGCCCTCCTCCAGATCCCATGTGGTCCTCTGCCCCACTTAGGAGTTTGGGGTCAACCCAAGTGGATCCTGTGGTTCATGAACACTGGAGTTACTACCTTGTTACCACTTAGGAAGGAGGCCTGATCACTCACATTCCAAGGAGTCTGTGGTCCCTGGGGACTGATAGATCCTTATATAGAACTTTTCTTCATCCTGCGAGTGTAGGAGTGCGTGCAGAGAGGAGGTGGTAAGGGAAACTGATTCATACCCTCCAGTGCCATCCTAGGCCAGTTTACATTCAAATCTTTTCCTTGCTGTTCACCTGCTTTGCTCTGTAACATAGGTGGAGGTGAGGGGCTTTAGAAGGTGGAGGGTGAGGGGGTGGGCACCAGCCCTTGCAGACTCCACTTTCCAACTCCCCTGTTGGCTGGCTCCCTGCTAGGTTTGATCTCTGGTGAGAAACTAAAGGGAGGAAGAGAAGAGCAAAGGTATTTTCCTCCTACTTCTGTCTTGGGCAGTGTCTCTGGCAGTTGCTGCATCTTCTCCATTGTTCTTCTCCTCTAAGACCATCTCTCTCTTCTTGGTTCCACTTGCTACCCATGATCCTAACCCCAGGATCCAGGAACCTGGCTTCCTACTGTTGTCTTTCCAGCCTAGAAGTAGTAGACCCTTTCGGCTGTTGCTCACTGTCTTTCGTTTGGCTTCTCAACTCTTCCATCACCTGCCAAAGCAGACACTAAGGCGTGCTACACTTACCCTCTAAGTAACCCAAGGCTACTTACTGGAACATCTGAGACTCACTAGCCAAGTCTAGATCTAACCACTTTAACATACTCAACCTATGTCTAGCGCGAGCTGGAGAATGAATGTTCCCAGAAGTAGCCACAACTCAACACGCATTCAGGAGTATTGATAGAGAAACACCCCATCTCCCCCTCTCCATGGGGGCCAGGCTAACCCTGAGGCTACACTGGCTTCCAGGGTTTCCTGGGATTGGGCTCTCTCTCCACTCTGGGAATATGTTTGTTAATGGGCCCTTCAGACTGGTTTCCTTCTCTTGCCCATCCCATTACTTCTCTACTTGTATTCCCTGGGGTCACCTCTCTGTGAAACTGCTTGCACTGGAATCCTTGTCTCTGACTCTCCTGGGACCGCAGCCAAGAAACCTGTGTAACTTCTTTCCTGTATTAAATCCTCTCTGCTTTAAGTACTTGTGTGGTTCGGTTTCCTTGGCTAGGCACCAGTTGACACATCTGCGCTCTGACACAGGACCCCCGCTGTAGCCCACCTTTCTGCTTTGCTGGGAAGTGGGAGGAGACCTGCCTGGCCCATGTTACTCAGCACTGCCCCCCAAAGGTAGGTCTGGGGGCAAATTCTGTATTTAAGAGGCAGAGAATCCCCATGACCGTGATGCGTGACATCACTTAACACCTGGGCAAGGCTGGTAGGAGTGTTGGAATCTACCCTGTTTCCATTTCAGATTCTCTCAGATGCGGTCCTCAGTGAGTCACTCTCCTAGAAGGGAGATCTTGATGCTCTTCTCACTCTTCTGTTTCTCAGGGCTGTGCCCGTTCTCATTCCCGTGGCAGGTTTGCTCAGGGCTGGATCCCTCAGTGGGTGGGCTACCCGTGAGTTTATGGTACCAAACTGAGAGCAATGGAGGGGAATCTTTATGATATTTCAAAACTGCTAAAGTTGTCGTAATGAGCAGAAAGCCCCAGAATTTTGTTGCATTTTGTTTGTTTTATGGCTGAGTGTTGTGCTTGTTTTATATGACATCTGTTCATGACACTGTAATACTATCAGATGGGCACACATCCCTGTGTGGAAGATGCCCCCGGAGCTGTGTGCTGCAGCAGCCCTGGGAGAAGGAGGCGCTAGTGTAACTTTAGATGCTGTCTTATGGTGATTCACTCTTCTTTGGTGCTCATGGCCCCCATAAATTTCAACCCAGTCTTCAATCTACAGGGGAATCAGAAATAAAGACGTTATCAGTGACTGCAAGGCAACCTGACTCCTAGGAAGTCAAAGGAAGCAGAGATCTAGGGTAAAGGGGTATCTGTTAAAAAAGAACTCCACTGGTCAAAGTGGAAGCAGGCTCAGTGAGATGTCCCAAGGGACATCTAGTACTTGGGGAGTTAAGCCCAGAGAGAGACTGAAGAGGAGAGAGGACCCTTGGCTCACATAGCCATTGCAGGCAGAAGGAAGAGAAAAATAACATGATTAGCATGCTTCTCTCCTTCCCTCCATTAAGATGACAGAAGCAGGCAATCTGCTGTTTGTGCAGAAAGGCCACCAGGAAGGAGGGAAGAAGCATCTGTTCTGAGAAAGTGCTGTTTAAAAATGCAAGACATACCCAAAGCAAAGGGAGGATGCTCTGGAGGGCAGGCCACTGGCTAGGGAAACCGGGAGAAGCAGGGTGACCCTCTGAGGAAGTTTCAGGTTGCCCCAGATCCCAGTGGTAGGGCTCTCTGGTCCCACGGAGGGCCTACTGGTCTTCCCCTCAGAGGGCTCCTGGTGGTAATCCCTGGTTCCAAGATCTGGCTAAGGGACGCCCTCTGTCAAGAGGACATGTCACCCCAAGTTGCGGCCTCCACCCTCACTCCACTGACCGATGCTGTCCATTTTCAGAATGAGTTAGAGCGCCCACCCTCGCACTTGCTCCTCTGTTCTCTGGGGTGACAGTCACTATTTTTGGTGCAAGATAGGGCCAGCCAGTGATCCCTTCAGTGACGGGATCACTCAGAACTTCTGAAGTCTGAAGGGCCTGCATGTCTCCGGAAGGATCAGGAACCTCATTCGAAAGTGTCAGCAAAACAGCCTGCCAGCTGGACCAAACTATCTGAGGCCCTGAGAGTTACATTTGGCCTCTAAACCCTCCTTTTCCTGGGGGACTCAGTTCAGTTCAGTTCAGTTGCTCAGTCGTGTCTGACTCTTTGCAACCCCATGGACTGCAGCACGCAAGGCTTCCCTGTCCATCACCAACTCCCAAAGTTCACTCAAACTCACATCCATTGAGTTGGTGACTCCATCCAACCAACTCATCCTCTGTTGTCCCCTTCTCCTCCCTCATTCAATCTTTCCCAGCCTCGGGGTCTTTTCCAGTGAGTCAGTTCTTCACATCAGCTGGCCAAAGTATTGGAGTTTCAATTTCAGCATCGGTTCTTCCAATGAATATTCAGGACTAATTTCCCTTAGGATGGACTAGTTTGATCTCCTTGCAGCCCAAGGGACTCTCAAGAGTCTTCTCCAATACCACAGTTCAAAAGCATCAATTCTTCAGAGCTCAGCTCTCTTTATAGTCAACTCTCATATCCATACATGACTCCTGGAAAAAACATAGTTTTGACTAGATGGACCTTTGTTGGCCTGGTGACCTAGACGGACCTAGGGGATTCAATCGGGTACAAAGCAAGCTCCCCCATCAGGCACCTCGGGCTGCCTTTGATATTTAAATTCACCACCACAAAGGCTGTTGGTCAGAGGGAGGTGACCCAAGGTCACACCTTCCTGAGGGCATGGATATGCTACCTTGGTTAATTTGTAGACCAGACTAGATTGCAAGCCTGTGTGGACAGCAGCCATCTGCACATTCCTCATGTGATTAGCTTAAAATGCTTCTCTTAGCAGGCACTCAATCACTATTTATATTTGTGAATAATCAATCAGTCCTCAGGCCTTGTACCTCTTCCAGTTAAAGTAAACCAGATTTGTAAATCAATAAGAATAGAAAATTGAACACTGTTCTTTTCCAGAGTCCCAGGGTCTTTTTTCCCCTACTTACCAGGTAGAAAGGAGCATCTTCAACTGATTTTGTCACAGTACAATGGAAGTAATAATAGAACATATTTTTTACAAGGGTTTAGTGAAATAGGCATATAAAAACAGCACAGTATGTAATGATTACATCTGTAATAATAATAATTATTATATAGTTATTTCTAAAAGGAAACATTTTTTTCTAGGAACTCTGTGAGCAAAAGGGGAGCCAGCCCTCTGACCCTCTGCTTCGAAGGGAAGAGGGCCCCATATAAATGTGGCTGGTGCAGAAAGGACCTCGTGATAGTCACACTGATACCCCATCGGCTCCTGGCAGCCAATTCGTAGTGACTAAGTATTTGCATTCCATAGCCTGTCTGCAAAGCCAGTGGTATCCACAGACACGTATCTTTCCTTCTCTTACCACTCTGGCCAACCATTGCCAATTCCTTCAAAGAAGCTTAGGGACTTCCCTGGTGGTCCAGTGGTTAAGACTCTGAGCTTCCAGTGCAGCGAGTGTGGGTCCAATCCCTGGTCGGGGAACTAAGATCAAAATTTAAAAAAAAGAAAAGAAAGAAGTTCGGCCTGCAGTTCTGCCTTGGGTTTGGATGGGCACTCCCGTTTGCTTGTGGCTTGCTTTTAGGTCGAGATAACTTATTCTCCAGTGCAAGGCTGCAGAGATTATTAGCAATGGTAAAGGAAAGGCTCACTGACATCCCTGTGCTCTGTGATACCACAGTACTGAGCATCACTTGTTTGAGAAGTTCAAGAGGCAGGTGGTCAGCCAGGATGGCTTTGGATTTTTGATCTACCTTGCCAAAAAGGCCTTTATTGAATTACATTTTAATGTTGTGTCCTAGTCTTTTAAATCAAGGGTGAATGTAATAACAGTCATTTGAAGAGTGCTTATGTGTGTTTCATAAAACCCTTGCCGAATGCACTATTATTATTATTGGTCTTGGTGTCCTTAGTCCTAGCTCTAGTGATAATATCTGATATTTGTAATGTGTTTAGTGTGCCAAGTCACATTCTAGATGAATAAATGAGGTGAAAGAGCAGAAGTGACAAGGTGAGGCCAAGCTGAGCCTCAGGCCAGGTGTTCCAGGTGTTTGTACTCCCTAAGCTGCCTTCCCCTGGGACCACACTGGCTAGCATGCTGTTTTATGTATAATGACCCTTATGATAAAGGCCTCCAAGGGACCAAACAAAAGCCTTGATTGCCTGGGTCCTCGTATCAGATCAAGTTTTCTTTTGGCTTTGGTCCACCTAGAAGTTGAGAAGCAAAGTAAAGATCAACCACAACCATATGGCTTTTGGAGTTCAAACTTCCTCATCCCTTTCCATTTCTTTTGAATTTCTATTTCTATTTTAATGGACTGATTGTGCTTTTTATTTTATACCATTTTAATCCTTTTGGGAAGTAAATGGGGAGTACATTTCAAGAAAGACAGGTTAGTTGGCCACTACAGTTTTACTTAGTAGCAAAAAGGACCACAGAACTTTTCCTTTATTCCAGATGTTTTGCTGCTCTGCTCTCTAGGGAAAGATCTTTTCGGAATGAGATTACCAGATAAAACACAGGGCATTCAGTGAAGCTTGAATTTTTTTAATAAATAATGAATAATTTTTAGTAGCATACTAATTTTTATACTGAATATTATTTATTTTATCTGAAATTCAAATTTACCTAGATGTCCTGTATTTTATCTTCTAAATTTGGAAACTCAAGGTTAGAGCAATAAAGATCCTTGTTTTTGCACCTATGCTGGTTATTATATAATAGCTAACAATAAAGGTGCAAAATTCAAAACAAGTTTGTAATAAGAGTTAAGACCCTTTAAAATGAGCTGGAAATCTTTAAAGTCAAATTTTGACTAACTGGCCTTTGGAAAGAAGTTCAGTGTCTACACCAGAGGCAGCAGGCTCCACTGAGCCAGGGTCTGACTGAAGTCTGGGGCCCTTGAAGACCACGCGGACCTGCCTATCATTTCCCAGGAGCTGCTGGGCAGCTCTTGATTGGGTCAGCCTCTCCTTGATGTACTAGTACAAGTTTGGGCCGGTTTTCCCAAACTTTGATTTAGAAAATTGCAAATTTAGTTCTCATTCCATGTAAAAGAGGTCAAATTCTTTCTCTGCCTCTATAAAAAACATCTTCTAGTTACTTCTGGGATCTCTGAGGGTGTTTTAGAGGAGCTTCAGAATTGTATTGGGCCTGCTCTTCCATCCCACATGGTGATCTGCAGCCATCACCCATGTGAGGAGACCCGGCTGCTCCAGCACAGTCTGCAAGCAAAGTGGGTCTGGCTACTGGTTCCATCTACCATGGGGTCCCGCCTGCCTGCAGTCCCAGGAGATGACTTCATGGTCCCACATTTCCTCCAGCTTCACCACGTTGCTATGCTCCAGGGGTGAATGGAGAGGACCATCCTTCGTGCACTCTGCCCCACTCCTAACACAGGGCCCTCCACAGTCCACTGCATGCTTCAGGACCGTGGTGCCTTCTGCCTCTTTCTGAAGCCCTCTCCATAGTACTTAAATGGGGGCCTGACAGGGGCAGACACCCCATGTCTGCTTTCTTTTACCTGGAGTGCAGAGGTCAAAGCTTTCTCCCTATAACAATAAAAACCTTCATGTAAATCAGCTTATGATATGGACTGGTCTTGAACCTTTTCCAACAGTTTGCTAGACAGGCTTAAACTTAACTGAAATTCAGTAGGGAGTAGCCCCTCCAGCTTACCCTGCGATATCTTGGTACAAATCACAACTGACAAGGGGACACCAGTTGGTCTTAGAGAAGGCTATGGTTGTGATCTCAATCTGCTTAAGTCTATATTTCAAGGACATTGGTACAAAAGGACACTAGGCTGCTTGTCAGATGCTATTTCTCTTTTCTCTTGATGCTTCTCTTTTGGGGACATGAAGTCCCAGATTTCTTAACTTTCCTGTGGGTTGAGTGATTTAAGCAGCCAACAACCAAAGCTGCTGCAGGAGTGACCTTGTGTCCAGGGGCAGCGTGTCCAGCTGCGTCAGAGTGTGCTTCCCACTGAAGACATGGACAGTCAGTGGCTAAATCGGGCCTTTATAGGTCATGTACCACGACCTCTCTTTTTGCTCCTGTGCTCTTCCCTCTCTCCTCTTGTGCAGGTGATGGATGATGGTGCCTGCAGGGCACTTGGACATGCCATCTCCATGTGCCAGAGTGTTGCTTCTCAGTAGGGTCCTCTAGCATGGCTTTGCCCGGCAGGTGTCCTTGGGTGTTAATTTCCACGTTAAATTCTGACCTAAAGGTACTGAAAGGGACAGCTACTCAGCATCTGTCCTTCCTAAAGAAGGCACCTCTGATTTTCTCATTGTGGTCACTCAAGTGAATCTGCATCCTTATAATAATACACATGTCCTAACCACTAAGTCAAAAGTCCCTGGGGAGAAGGTTCCCCCGCAAAGCATATTCTGGGACAGTGATTTGGGTGTAATCAGTTTATTTAGGAAATTATCCTAAGAAGCACAGTGAGCAAGTGAGGAAGTGAGACAGGGAATGAAGGAGAGACAATGGACAGAGCATTAACAACATTTCAGATTTGGGTTCTAGAACTAGGGCTCAGTTCTGTTGGGGGTGAAGCGTGAATAGTCTATAAAGGGCATACATCACCTTGTCCCACCTAAGGGGAAGGAAGCTGGGGCACATATCCACTAGCTTCCTCCTCACCTGGGCTGAGGCATGCTCCTTTGCAGTGGCCAAGGATGCCAGGGCCAGAGAATACCCTGAGGCACAGAGTGGCTGGAAGCCATTGGCCTGGATGTGACCTGTCTGAAGATGACCTCCAGGATGGGTAGACTATGAGTGGGCTGTGGACAACTCTGGCTACATAGACTGTGCCTTCTTCCTTGCTGTATCCTTAGCACCCAGACAGTGCTTGGCACATCATGGATGTTCAATAACCACTAGTTGAATGAACAGATGGATAAATGAAGAGCACATATGCACAAATACAGCTTAATGGTTCATCAAATGCTGCTCAGTTGTCAAAAACCTTTTGCGACCATTTGAAACCAACTCAAGTGTCAGTGACAGTGGATATTAGTGGACAGGGCAAGATAATCTGCTTGCGGTTTGAAGTCCTTGACCAGAGTAGGTGGGAAACAACCATCAGGGCCATCAAATCCAAAAGAAAGGGAGTCTCCCTATAAAGCACCTTGGAAATCATAAAGTGGATGTAAACCAAAGATGCTATTGTATTATTGCTTCTTTTCCTGGGTGTTTCTGGGCACAAGGATTCAGAACCCCACCAAGGTGCCTGTTGTTATGAAACTTTGGTAGTTAGACAAGTTGTAACTATTATATTGAATCACAATTTGCCTCCTAATCGCTCATTAGTTTCCAATGGCTTCAAATGACACTTCATCTCTGTTAGCTGTGGTTCAGTGGCTCATAGTTTCTGTGTGTTATTTTCCTCACCTGTAAAGTGCCTATGATAATACTGCATAAGAGCTGGACTCTGCCTTTCAACTGCATCATTCAAATTCAGGCTCTACCATTTACTAGCTTGACTTAGAATGGGTTCCTCTCATACCTTTGCTTTCTGATCTGCATAATGAGGATAATAATAGTACCTAACTCATAAGGTTGTTGTGAAACACTTAATGAATGATTTTTGTTAGTTATTATTTTATCTCTTTGTTGTTGTTTTCAGCTGCTAATTGATTTCTGACTCTCTGTGACCCCACGGACTGCAGCACGAAAGGCTTCCCTATCCTTCACCATCTCCTGGAGGTTGCTTAAACTCATGTCCATCGAGTCGGTGATGCCATACAACCATTTTATCTTCTGTCACCTCTTCTCCTCCTGCCTTCTTTCCCAGCATCAGGGTATTTTCCAATGAGTCAGCTCTTTGCATCAGGTAGCCAAAGTATTGGAGCTTCAGCTTCAGCATCAGTCCTTCCAATGAATATTCAGGACTGGTTTCCTTTAGGATTGACTGTTTTTATCTCCTTGCTGTCCAGAGGACTCTCAAGAGTCTTCTCCAGCACCACAATGTGAAAGCATCGGTTCTTCGGTGCTCAGCCTTCTTTATAGTCCAACTCTCACATCCAGTACTTGACTACTGGAAAAACCATTGACTACAGTCAAACCAAGCTTTGACTATATGGACCTTTGTCAGCAAGTAATGTCTCTGCTTTTTAATATGCTGTCTAGCTTTTCTTCCAAGGAGCAAGTGTCTTTTAATTTCATGGCTGCAGTGATTTTTTTCACAGTGTTCACAGTGAGTTTAGAGCCCAAGAAAAGAAAATCTGTCACCATTTCCACTTTTTTCTCCTCTATTTGCTATGAAGTGATGGGACCAGATGCCATGATGTTAGTTTTTTGAATGTTGAGTTTTAAGCCAGCTTTTTCACTTTCCTCTTTCACTCTTATCAACAAGCTCTTTAGTTCCTCTTTGCTTTCTGACATTTGAGTAGTATCATCTGCATGTCTGAGGTTGCTGGTATTTCTCCCCACAATCTTGGTTCCAGCTTGTGATTCATCTAGCCCAGCATTTCACATAATGTAAGTTAAATAAATAGGGTGACAATATACAGCTTTTACGTACTCCTTTCCCAATTTTGAACCAGTCTGTTGTTCCATGCCAGGTCTAACTATTGCTTCTTGATCTGCATACAGGTTTCTCAGGAGACAAGTAAAGTGGTTTGGTATTTCCATCTCTTTAAGAATTTTCCACAGTTTGCTGTGATCCACAGAGGCAAAGGCTTTAGATAGTTAATGATGCAGAAGTAGATGTTTTTTCTGGAATTCTCTTGCTTTTTCGAGGATCCATCGGATGTTGGCAATTTGATCTTTGGTTCCTCTGCCTTTTCTAAACCTAGCTTGAACATTTCGAAATTCTCAGTTCATATGCCATTGAAGCCTAGCTTGAAGGGTTTATCTCTTAAATGTGTTTAGGTATTAAACAAGATAACACATGTAAAACTTATGTAGAGTTCAGTGCCTGATGCAGGGTCCATCAATATCAGTCATTATTGCTATTTTTTAACTGCAGCAATATTATTTTGTCAATTTTTTTTTCCTTCTGGCTTCCTTTCTTTTCCAGCTAAATATCCGTTCCTCTCAGCATGCATGGTAAAGTTTCCATCCCCATCTATCATCTGACCTGTGCAAATGTGGCGTGACCAGCATCCTGTCCTCCCTACGTTGACGTGCAACATGATTGTTGTTGTTCTGTGAAGTGTATCCTTTTAACTTTCTTTGTAATCACTCACACAGCAATTATCATCTGTAAATGGCATCAAATTAAAACACAAAAAGACTGGAAAATAAGGCCATACCCTACAGTTTCTGCTTGGTCTTGAGAAAACTAGCTTTATATTTTGGTCAGATAGCCTCATTTTTTTTTCTTTGGTCTAACAAATACTGCTTTATCAGCCCAGTTGAAACAAACAGAACCTATGTTAGGAGCTGATAAACAGAGAGTATGTAACAGTGAGTTAAACTATGGTTGAATTATGAGATTATGGGAGCAGAAGAAGGTATGAATTTAAAAAAAGAGTAAGTTGAGACTCAGGTGAAAGGTCATGTTACAGAAATGAGGTTTCAGGATTCAACTTGGACAAGCATCTCCTATGGCTGCATCCTGGACACAGTCACCCATCTGACATTAGCTTTCCTTGAGTCTGAATCGCCAGTCATCCTTTTGACATCCTTTTCTCCCCTAACTTTTTGATCTCTTTCAGGGCTTGGGCTATTGGTTTTACAGACTACAGTCACCATCTTGTGTTCCCACCTCCACAGTCCGCAGAGTATCACCCTGGTTTACCTGTTAAGCTTATAGTAGCTTTTTCTCAAGTTCTTTCGTGGGCCTGCCTTAGATCTTAACATCCTCCTCTATATCTTTTCTTGGGTATTAGCAATGACATCTGTGCCTTCAACTACCATCCATGCTCTTACAACCCCAAAGTCTAAACCCCTTCTCCAAACTTCCCTCTTCTCTGTGGACTGGCCCATACATTTGTAACTTCTAACTAGACACTTTATCTAGATTCCCCCAAACTCAAAATATCCAACATGAAATTCTTTACTTCTTCCCACATCAAACCTCTGTATCATGCTGCATTTCTAATTTTGGATAATGACACAACTATCCATGTCTGAAACCTAGGAGTCATTGCATTTTCCCTTCTCCATTCCAGTGAGATTCCCACTGATGGTATTTTTTTTTTTTTAACATAGTTCTTGATTCTTGTCTTTCCCTTGATCCTTGTCATTGCCATTATTCAGACATTTCCCCACCTGGACCATTTCAGTAGCTTCCAGAATATCTCCCTGCTATCATCAACTTTCCATCTCTTTTCTCCTTTTAGTTCTAGCCTCCGCGTAACCTTCAGAGTCATCTTCCTAAGCTGCAGGTATCATGTACTTTGACCTGACATTTATAGCTCTTCATCAACTGGGCTCTCCTTACCTCATCAGCTATTTATGGTCGTCAACTTCTAAGGGTTTTCAAAACCCTTAGACATGAAAAGAATTAGTGCATAATTAAGGCCTTATGTGATGCAGACCATAAAAACAATATGAAATATCTTTCCAAGTTGGTTTTCTAAGGTTCACAAAAATCCACAAATATGTGTGCACATTTAATTATGCATGTGTAATTCCTTGATAAAAAGTTTATAATATGGTTTTGCCAGGGTAAAATTAGTTATTTATACAGTGAAGCAGGAAGGTCACCTCTATCAGGCAACAAGCCTTCATTAGTTTGAGTGCTTACTTCACAAAACTACTTATTTTATTGCATATTCATCCTACTCTTATCTCAGTAGGAAGGAAAATGATCTCTGTAATAGAAATAAAAAATGGGCCATTGCCTATACTTCTTGGAGGGATATAAATCAGACAAATCAGTGTCAGGTCAAATAGGCAAGGTAAGGAAGAAAAACCACTCATAACTGTGTTATGAACTTCATGCTAGTGCTACACAGCCGCCCCCCCCCCCACCCCCGCCGCGCCCGCTTCCCGACTCTTATCTTGAAGACTTGTCTCCAGTGTGTTGGTATTTGAAAGTTGGACCTTAGGGAGGTAATTATTAATAGGTCATAAGAGTGAAGCTCTAGTGAAAGAGATTAGTGTTCTTGTAGGAAGAGATGGGAGAGAGAAGACCTCTCTCAGCCACAGAAGGATGCAGGAGAAGTTACCTAGAAGCCAGGAAGCAGACCCTCAAAATATATCAGGCCAGTTGGTGTCTTGATCTTGGACTTTCCAGCCTCCAGAACTGAGAGAAATAAATGTTTGTTGTTTAAGCCACCCAGTCTGTGATATTTTTCTTATAGCTGTCTGAACTGATTAAGACAAACTGTTTAGCCTGACAACCTAAGTCATTGTTTTGCCCAGTTGCAAGATAAAGAAATCAAGCTCAAAGCAGAGAACCTCTTGGACAGATGGGACCCCTCTATAGTCTAATGCAGGTCTAGCTGTTTCATTATGAAGCCTGGACAGGCTGTCCATTAGGATGCTGTCATCTTGTCAAATCCATGTGCTGAACTTCATAGGGAGGCCATAAGCAGCTAGTTTCCTCCCCAGAAAATAGATTTGGCTTTGCAAAATGGAAACCAATTTAGATAAATCATGGTGTCCATTACTTTCCCTGTGAAAATTGTTCTTAGATGAGATATCAGAAGTCCAAGGAAGTAATATCATCTCTCCTTGTTCTTGCTCATTAAATTGTACCTTGAAACAAAGGAAACTGATGCTGATGGTTTAAATCATATTGGAGGGTTTTCCTGAAGTGGCCTGAGCTTTAAATGATGATCCAGGAAGCTCGAGCTTAGTCCTAACCTTGCTGTTAACCAGTTGTGTGTACTCCATAAGCCCATTAACTTCTGGAGTCTTAGGCTCCTTAATCCCCGTAAGGTCTCACCAGCGATAAATGTTTATGTGAAGACATTTGAGGAAGTTTGGGGCCCTAAAAATATAGGCTATCTGAGATTCCCACTGTGACCCTTTAAAGTGCCCTTGAGCCATTTCATTTATTCCTGAGGGCCACAATCCACTCTGCTGCACTTCCCATCGTGGTGGTGGTACCCGCTTACTTGTTCAGTGCCAAAAATAGCTTTAAAAGGACTCCTTATATTGATACAGTGTTTTTAAGTTTTGAAAACACTTTTCACACACCATTTCATTTAAGCCTCAAAATACCACTTTGAAACAGGCAGAAAAAGTATGATCCTCATTTTAGGGGTACAGGAACTGGGATCAGAGTCCAAGAATGTTTCCCTTCTTTTGACCTCTCCCAACTCCGTAATTGCTCTCTCTGCTTCTCCTGAAGTCCTATCATCCTCTGCACCTTCCAGGTTAAAACCTAGGAGCCTGGATTGGTCTCCCTCATCTCTCAAACACCGCCCCCTCCCCAGGACATGTTGCTCCTTAAGTCTCAGATTTTCTGTAATTCTTTATCTGGGAGGAAAAGAAAAAATTTCAGTCTCTGTATTACTATGAAAATCATTTAGTCAGCAAGTATTCCTTGAGTTTCTACTTTTTTCAGGGCACTATTTAAATATTCAGTAGTGAAGGTAGCAGGTACATGCAAGATGCTCATAGTTGGTGGTATATTTGCATTTTTAAGTATTGTATCTATTTTGTGACTTTGCCTTGTTCCTCTACATTTGTATTTTCAGTCTTAGATTATAAATTACATGAGGATGGGTCCTTGCATTTTTAAAAAATTTTTATTGAAGTATAGTTGATTTACAATGTTGTGTCAATTTCTGCCTGACAGCAAAGTGACTCAGTTATGTCCATATATATAAACTCTTCACGTTCTTTTCCATTGTGGTTTATCACAGTACATTGAATACAGTTCTCTGAGCTATCCAATAGGGCTTTGCTGTTTATCCATCCTATATATAATAGTTTGTCTTTGCTAATCCCAAACTCCCAATCCTTTCCTCCCCGACCCCCCTTTCCCCATGGCAACCAGAAGTCTGTTCTCTATGTCTGTGAGTCTGTTTGGTATATATGTTCATTTGTGTTGTGTTTTAGGTTCCAGGTATAAGTGATATCATTCCAATAGAGTTCCCTGTGCTATATGGCAGGTTCTTATTGGTTATCTATTTTATATATAGCAGTGTGTATACATCAATCCCAATCTCCGAATTTATCCTCCCCTCTCCCATCACCTGGTAATAAAGTTTTTTATACATCTGTGACTCCTTCTGTTTTGTAAATTCATTGTACACCCCCTTCTTAGATACCACATATAAGTGATATCATATGATATTTGTTTTTCTGTCTGACTTACTTCACTCGGTATGACAGTCTCTAGGTCCATTCATTTTGCTGCAGATGGTGTTATTTCATCCTATTTTATGACTGAGTAATATTCCATTGTGTATATGTACCACATCTTCTTTATCCATAGCTCTGTTGATGGATATTTAGGTTGCTTTCATGCTCTGGCTATTGTAAACAGTGCTGCAATGAACTTTGGGGTGCCTGTATCTTTTTGAATCATGGTTTTCTCGGGGTATATGACCAGGAGTGGGATTGCTGGGTCTTATGGTGGTTCTATTTTTAGTTTTTGAGGAATTTCCACACTGAATTCCATAGTGGCCACACCAATTACATTCCTACTAACAGTGTAAAAGAGTTTCCTTTTCTTCACACCTTCTCCAGTAGTTATTATCTGTAGACTTTTTAATCATGGCCATTCTGACTGATGTCAGATGGTACCTCATTGCAGTCTTGATTTGCACTTCTCAATAATTAGTGATGATGAGCATCTTTTCATATGCCTATTGGCTGTCTGTATGTCTTCTTTGGAGAACGGCCTATTTAGGTCTTCTATCCATTTTTCAATTGGGTTTTTTGTTGTTGTATTGAATTGTCAGAATTGCTTGTATATTTTGAAAATTAAGCCCTTGTCTGTCTCAACATTTGCAAATATTTTCTTCCAGTCTGCAGGCTGTCTTTTCACTGTGTTTATTGTTTCTTTTGCTATGCAAAAGCTTATCAGTTTGATTAGGTCCCATTTGTTTATTTTTGCTTTTATTTCTATTTCCTTGAAAGATTGATCTAAGAAGACATTGGTACAATTTATCTCAGAGAATGTTTTGCCTATGTTCCCTTCCTGGAGTTTTATGTATTATGTCTTATATGTAAGTCTTTAAGCCATTTAAAATTTATTTTTGTGTGTGGTATGAGGGAGTGTTCTAACTTCATTGATTTGTATGCAGTTATTCAACTTTCCCCACACCACTTGCTGAAGAGATTTTCTTTTCCCCATTGTATATTCTTGCCTGCTTTGTTGAAGATTAATTGACCATAGGTGTATGGGTTTATTTCTAGGCTCTCTATTCTGTTCCATTGATCCATTTTGAACTTATCTCTAGTTGATGTATATTGAGAGATACTTCAACAGATAATTTTTGTCTGCTTCAATGATTTCTACTAATATCAAGCTAGTAGAAACATGAAAACAAAGCAAAACAGTTTGTCTCAAAAGAAATAGTTAAAGAAATGGTGGCAAAAATGAGATCAATTTAATTATTGAGTGGTGCACATTCTTTAATCATTATTTATAAGACTACAGAGGTTCTCCTATATCCAGCTGCTGGGTTAATGGAAAATTTCTATGAAGAACCAGCTTCCTTTACAAATGCTCATTTCTGCATTTGCTGCATGAACCCGGTAGTGAAGTACAAGTTCAAGACCTTCTTAATTCATTAGTTGGGAACTTACTGATTCTGAAAGCTACAGATACTGTGCCTTGTCATCATTTTTGTAAAGCATTCCTCAGGGTAGTGTTCACTGTAAAATATTGAGCTAATTAAGAGTTTTGGGCCCCTGATTAACTTTCATAGCAAAGCTATGTTAAGTAAATTAGGTCCCAAATAAATCTAAAATGATTGTGGAAAGTCATCGGCTAAATTAAGATGCCGACAGCTCACATAACAAGATGTGAAGCAATGGTAATTAAGGAAAATAATCACCTTTGCTGCTGAGAGGACAGGTTTGACCCCCAGTGAAGTAACTCCCAAGGCATCTGTTTTCTAAAAGACAACTCTTGCTGCTTTGTTCTGCTGTGAAGGGCAAGAGACACTTTTCTGTATTTCAATATTCACTACATAGTCTAATAGAGAGAACTGGGTTTAGGGAATAATCTCATGTGAGGCAGAAGGACAGAGTCACTGAATTACCCAAGATCTCTTTTAACCTGAGTTGTGGCAGACTCACAACTCCCTTCTTCCTGTTCTCTATTGAAGAGGCAAGAAAACTAAAACTTTTAGACTCCTTTACAGGTAGGAATCGGAGAAGGCAATGGCACCCCACTCCAGTACTCTTGCCTGGAGAATCCCATGGACAGAGGAGCCTGGGAGGCTGCAGTCCACGGGGTCGCGAAGAGTCGGACACAACTGAGCAACTTCACTTTTACTTTTCACTCTCATGCATTGGAGAAGGAAATGGCAACCCACTCCAGTGTTCTTGCCTGGAGAATCCCAGGGACGAAGGAGCCTGGTGGGCTGCTGTCTATGGGGTCGCACAGAGTCGGACATTACTGAAGTGACTTAGCAGCTTAGCACAGGTAGGAATGATCATGTGACCAGTTCGGCCACTGAAAAGTGGATGGGAATTGTGGGTATGGGTTCTGGGGAAGCTTTTCAGAAGGGACCAGTGTGACTAACTTGCCCGTTCTGTCTTTTGCACCCTTCCTCCTGCTTGGAAGGTGACCAGGACACCCACCCGGAGCAGCCGTGTTTGAAGAATGGCAGAACAGGAGGCCCAAAGGAGCCCGGGCTGTTCCCTCCTGGGTGCTTTCTCACTTGAGAGAACTCCTACCTGTTTAAACCATTTTCTGCAGGGTTTTTGTTGTTTTCAGTCAAAATACAAGCCTAATTTTAGGATCTTTCAGCTCAGAGGATAATTCCACATCAGTACTGTTGGGTTTAGTAGAAGTAAAAAACAACAACAATATCATATTCTTCAAGGTACCAATTTACATTAGGAATTTTCAGACAGTGACATGAATTCTGGAGAACTCCGGGCTAGACACATGAATACAGGCCCAGTGAAAGCACTGTTCTCATTGAGTCCTTCAACTCTTAATCTGATGATAATTTTCTTCTGAGATAACGTTCCATCGATTCCAGTGAACTGATTTGAGAAGGGGGATTATTTCTTCTTTACTGACTTCTTGTAATGATGCATCTATGTTTGCTCTCTTGGGATCAAGTGTTTAAACCCTTCCTGCTCTAAGGCATACATCTAAAGGTATAAAGATAAGATGGGGTTTCCTGGTTGTATCACTTTCACCTGCCACACTTGGATTCTTTCGTGTAACCTCAGAAAACAGAGCAATGAGGATAAACACGACTTCAGACCACAAAGGGAGGACACAGAGGAAGAATGAGAGGGTGGTGAACATTAACTCCTATATGATATGATCTCCTAGGTCACAATCTCTTTGTCATGCTCCTCCACGGACACATGGGACACTCCTTGAGCATTCAGGTAACAGGATGAAGTGAATCATCATACCTCTGTGTGCTTCTGCTTGTACTAGGTGTCTACACAGAAGAAGCAGGGTTAAGAGTCCATTTTTTTCCCTGCCAATGGCCTAGTCATATACATTTTAGGAAATTTTTAAAATAATTAATTATGGAACATACTGGTGATTTGATTATATTCCTTCTTGAGATATTATTTATTTAATTTCCTCAACAAATATTTGTTGAACATAAATTTGTTACCTATCACTCCGTAGCACAATACCCTCAAACTTAAAACTTGAGAAAAAAATAAGTATTTATTATCTCACACAGCGTTTGAGTGTCAAGACATCAGTGGGATGACTGCAGTCATCCAAGGCTTGACAGAGGCTGAAGGGTCCACTTCCAAGATTGCTCGCTCCACACAACTGCTGGCAGGAGGCTCAGTTCATCACAGACGGCTCACAGGAGACCTCACCACGTAGTGCTGCTCCTCCCCAGAATGATTCTCATGACTCTTAGCTTCACTCTCTGAGTCCTCTTTCCTTTCCCATCAAGGGTAGCTCAACAAAGGTAGCTGATTGTTTGCTCAGCTTGTTTCTTCCTGTAGGAGTTGAGTCAAGAGGCTGCTTTTGCTTTTTTGTAGTATCTCTGTTCCTTTTAATACTAGCTGGCTATATTTTTGCAAATATAGTCTGTGGGTCTGATAAAACTTTTAGGTTTGCAGTTCTATTGGGGTTCACTCCATTAGCAACATCCACAAATTGCTTTAAGATAAGCCCTTCTCTTCGAGTTTCTCTTAGACTGCAAAGGGCCAGCATCTTTAAACTTCTCAGCTGCCCTGTTGATTTAATAGTTCTCTAAGCACAACCTGGGATCTTTCTGAGATCCTAAAGGGTTTAATAGTCAATTCCTTGGCTTCCTCTTTAGACCATATTTTTCTGAGAGTACCCTCAAAAACATCTACTAGAAAGGCAAACTGGGGAACTTAAAATATAACACTTCCTGGGCTCTCTGTGCTTATCAGTCCGTCCTGTAGCTTCTCTCTCTCCTCTTAAATCTTACCATAAGCAACAAGAAGGAACCAAGTGGCTTCTTCAACAGGGACTGGAAATCTCCTTCCATCAGTCAGTTCATCAAGTATATTTTCTAATAAATACTATGTTGCCAAACATTTTGCTACTTTATAAGAAGGATCAACTTGCTTCTTAATTTCCAATAGCTTTTTCCTTCCTTTCTTTTAAGCCTTACCTGCAGCCCCCTCAAAGGCTATCAAGCTTCTACTGTCAGCACCTATAAGATTTTCTAATAGTTTCTTCTAAATCTGTTCAACTTCTGCTTGCTTCCCAGTTTCAAAGCCATTCTCGTGTTTCAGACTTTATTATAGCAGCACTATTGCACTTATGGGTACTAAAATCTGAATTAACTATCTACTGTTGTATAACAATTACTCAAAAACTTAACATCTTAAAACAAAAAACATGGATTATTGCACACAGTTTCTGTGGGAAGGGATTTGGTCACAGCTGAGAGGTTATGACTCAGGTTCTCTCATAATATTGCAGTCAGGAGGTCTGCTAGGGCTGCAGTCATCGAGGCCGTGACTGGAGCTGGAGGATCCATTTCGAAGACAGGTCACTTGGCTATTGACAGGAGGCCTCAGTCATAGGGCTGCTTGAGTATTCTTACGATAAGGCAGCAGGCTCCTCCTGGAGTGAATGATCTTTCGAGAAAGCAAGGCAAAGCCATACTGCCTTTCATGACCAAGTCTCAAGTCACAAATCGTAATTTCTTCAGTATCCTTTTGGCGGCGTCAGTCAGCTCTCTTTAATATAGGAAGAGACTACACGCTGGCGTGGCTTCCAGAAGGTGAGGCTCTTTGGGGCCATCCGAGAAGCTGACCACCACAAACACTTTTCAGGACCATGGTTCTATGAAGGACCCAGCTGGGGACAGCAGAAAAAGGTCTCTTTCCTCAAGGAATTTTTATTCTAACTTGGTTGAATAGACATATACACAAAATAATGTGAAAAAAATATCATTCACTTTTGTAATCAAATTGCTGGGTCTGTAAGAAAAAATTATTTACTTAATGCATTTCTGTATTTATTTCTTCTCCTAGCTTTTAAGCTCCTGGCAGTGCCTCGCTCATCTTGATTCCCCACAGGGCTCAGCTCAGGGCCTTGCCAAATAGATGTTTAGTAAATATTTCTTGAGTGAACAAAACCCTGTAGCAAGGTCAAGGAAAACTAAAAACTAAGAATAGGCCATTGGGTTCTAATGATTAAATCTCTATTGTTTTAATTATTTAGAAAGGTGATTTCAGGAGGCTACTGGAATAAAATTGAGATTACAAGGGGTTGAGGAGGTGATGAGAGTAGATCGAATTTAGCAATAAAAAAGGGGTAGAGATGGGGTTGAGTTTAAGAAGAGTTGGCCAAAATGTTGCATTCTATGTTTAAAGGAAATTTGGGCAATTTTCTAGGCAAGACAGGAGTCAGAAAGTAGAGAAGGGAAAATGGATAAAGATAGGAACTTTGATAATTAATGGAACATTGTCCTAGGGAGGATTCATAAGCACAAACAGAGGACTAGACTTGGAAAAGAAAAGGGATATTTCTTCCTTTGAGAAAGGATGGAAGATAAACAGGCATTATAAACTGACAGGGAAGTTTTGTTAGGTCATGTTGAATGGCCTTGAGTGTTTCTTGGTGAAGTTGAGACGGGATCATTCTATAAACTGAGGGGGTAGAGAGGGGATAGAAGCAGAAGAACATTGGAAAGGGGAAGAGCTGTTGGAAGGAGTTGGAGAGGGAGTGAGCCCAGTACTCCTGGATGGCAGTAAGTAGCCAGCTGAGGTTGGGTCATTTGGGTCTAGGAGAACCAGTGTGCACAGTGGCATGATGCCCTCTGGCTTCACTCAGCAGGCTGTGCGCAGAAGGGCAGAACATGGGTAGAAAATAAGAGCTGTTGATACAAATGGCCGTGATGGGGAATCTCAGGAGAATAGGTCCATCTGATTTCCACCCTGACTGATTGTTCCTTTTACATGGTGTGTTGTTTTCTTTCCTTTGAAAATCACTATAAAGCTTTAGGCTGAGAAGAAATGGCATAATCAGTCACTTAAATGTTTAGTGTACAGTGGGAAAAAAATTGGAAAAGGGTTTAAATCTTTTTAACAATTCTTAACATGAACAAGTTAAGATTCAGTCACTGATTAGCACTGCTTCAGATCAAATAAATAATGTCAATATCCTTTTTATAATTTAGCCCATAGGAAATAAACACTAAGTTTTTTTTTATAATCTTCCATAGATCCTATAATGAAATACTTAAAGCCAGTAGCATTTTTTGGAAAATATTCTCAAAGGTACAGGAAATAGTATTGGACCAGGACTTAGAAGACTTGGGTTCCAGTCCAGCTCTGCCACAATCTGTCTGACTCTGGGAAAGTCACTTAATCACTGCTGGGCCTTAATCATTCAGTTTTAAAATAGGAAACTGGATTGGATGCTCTCTAAAGCTTCTAGCTCTAATGTTTCATTTTATGTATGACTTCCAGCCTATCACATCCCCTCTATTTTCCTCTGTGAGTGCCATGAAAGTTGGACACTAGGGGTCACATTTAGATAACCACTCAGACACATCTGTCTGGGTCTGATAAACATGCCCGTTTCCCTCAATAGGTGGCTCTCCACAGCTAGGTGATGGTTGGTCTCGTTTATCACTTAAAGTGTTCTCAGTTGGGATTGTGCTGTTTCCCTTTCTGGTGGGCTGAGGATTCTGGGGGAAAATGAGGAACTTTCTCTGATTCAGGCCTTTCCCTTTGGGTTCATGCTATTTTCTCTCTTTCACACAAGACCCCAAATCAGGGCTATAGTTCATTCATGGGGCAGATAAATTCTTCCTGAAGCTTTCATATTTCTCCTTATCTTTACTCTTTCTTGGCTTGGTGAGCGGTACCCCCAAATAGGTCTCTTTTAAAAAATCAGAGGTGCCTTCATGGAAAATTGTTTTTGAGAGCTCCATTGCATGGCTGTTGAATGATCCAAATTTCTTCCCCAACCTGTTTTTGTGATCTATTTTGCTTTTAAGAGAAGTCACCTAGAAGGATGGGCTCTTTCCCCAGTTTCTTTGCCAGAAGGTCTCTGTAATCTTTCTTTATCAAATGTTCCAATTTCAACATTCCTCTGTCCAGCCCAAGTCAAATTTGTCCTACCTTAATGTTCCATTCTCAGGAAAGATAGGGAATTAAAATTATTAGTCAACACAGGGAAGGAAAAATGTTATAAACCATTCCCACACTTAATAGCAATGCTTCTTCCTTGCATCTATGTTGCTTCCTTGCATCACAGTTTTCAGGATATTTTTATGTATTTTATTTCCATTGAGTGTCACTTATTTCTTATCCCCCTCATCTCCTTTGCTAAGAAATAAAACCTAAGAGGGACCCAGGAAGGAAGGTAAAGCAGTGACAGCAGCCGACCTGGAAAGGTGGGTGAAACACTTGTCCTGGAGACCGGGATTCAGTCCTCACTCCGTGTGTCTTTGGGCAGGTCACGCTCACTCTCTGAGCCTGGATTCCCTCACTGAAAATTGTGGATATGAACACCCATTCTACCCATGGGCCAAGGGCTCCGTCATTCCTTGCCTGCCTGCAACCGGTTTGCCGTGCTCAGCTTTCTAATGAACGTTTAAAGGAAATGCCAGCCAGAGGTCCAGTATTTACTCCTGGGCAGAGTGACTGTCCTGGCTGCGCCCTCCTCCCAATCTTGGTACTCTGGGCTATGCAGACAACCTGGAAGAAAGTCAAAAGGACCTTGATTTCCTTCCTTCAGGCTTAGAGACAGCAGGAGGACAGGGTTCCATGCCTCCTCTCCTCAAAAGCACAAAAGACAGTCCTCTCCTCTTTCCTCCTGCTCCTGTTCTCCCAGGAGCCCCGGTGCCTCTACCTTAACATCGTCTCCCTGCTCCAAGCCCCTCAGAACAGAGGACTTCTGGTGTGAAGCGTGGGTACCACAGTGGACCAAGGCTTGAGTGCCCTCTGCTCTTTCCAGTAATGCTCTGCTCCTCCTGCAGCCTTGTGGCAACTCTCCCAGGGTAGGAAGTTGTTTAATTTCCCCCACCTTTTTTTCTAGACTTTGAATATTCTCATTTACAGCAAAACATACTGGAAAGGGTTGGTGTTAGAGTCAGAAAGACCCACGTTCCCCAGGTGACTAGTTTGGCAGGTTATTTGACCTCCCTGAGCCCTGGTTTTCTGCCAGTGCAGGATGTGGCACAGTGTGGGAGCTCGGGAGGCTGCATGGGACTTCTCCGGCTGTCCCAGGATTGTGGAGAAAGCCAAAGAGAGCACAGTGAGCATAAGCACTCTGCATTTGAAGTTCCATGGGCAGCTAGTATGCTTGGGAAGAAAAGAAAAGGCGCCTCCACCCCATCTATGGGCCTCAGAGGGTGTGGAAGTGGGTCCTGGTGCCCATAAGGAGCTCAGAGGGCAGTGGAGAGGTGGGCGGTGTGGGGCTGCCCAGTGGCCTCAGAGTTACAGGCTGGGATGCCCAACCCAGCAGAAAAATATAGTGTGTGGGCCCCAAGGGAGATACAGATGCCTCTCTGGGGTTCAACAGTGGAGGGGCTGGTATGAAGCTGAACCCCACCCTAGGAAAACTTGGAGTGCCATCCACGCGTAGAATAACATTAGTAGAGGCCACCAGCAGTAAGCATGAGTTTGGCTCGGAGTCAGATGTGTGGAGAAGGAGAAGTTTCAAAGGCAGAAAAAAGGGAAAACAGTGTGAAGAACAGATTTCATTTACTCTCATCCCAGAGCTAAGGGAAGGGGAAGAGTTGAAAGTGGAATCAAGTCTTAAAATGAGATTGAGACTTAAATATCAAACTGAGATGGTTGCAAACACCTTAGGTGGTTAAGAGTGTTCACAGAAAGAAGCTGGCAAAGGAGCGTTTATGGACTAGTTACTATAAACAGGAAAGGAGGGTATCGAGAGAGCCTATTTAGGAGTAATTAGGAAGACTAAAATAAAATTAATGTTTATACCTCAGTGAGCTGAGTTTCCTCCTCAGTAGTCCAGTTATATCAATAATTGGTAGGTTATTGTTTTGGCGGCTCTTAGAGCCTTTCTAGCTGCTGTTGCTTTCTCCATCAGAGAGATTCTCTTCTTGTTGTTGTTACTTCCTAAAAATTTTTTAAATTTATTTTTAAATTGGTGGAAAATTGCTTTACAATTTCATGTTGGTTTCTGCTGTACAACAGCGTGAATCAGTCATAATTGTATAAGATATTCCTTCCCTCCTTTCCTACTCCCTCCTCCCCTCCTAAGTCATCACAGAGTGCCAGCCTGGGGAGATTCTCTTTTAAAAAATACTTTTTCATTATTTGCCTTTCTATTTGGTTCCCTTTCAAATCTCTGTGTGCTTTTCTTCAAAATGCCCCATTTTGCTTCATGAATTCTATTTCTTTTTTCCTCTTGATGAATATTTTAAACATATTTGTTTTAAGATCACTTTCAGAGTAATCTAATATTTGTAGTTCTCTGGGTCTAATTTCTCCTATTTTTGCACCATTGATTATCTCTGAGCAAACTGCATTCCTTTATTTGCTTCAGCTCATGCACAGTGGAAATCGTCTTCTTCTGTGTCCTATGCATGCATGCGTGTGTGCACATGCATGGGTCACAGAGACAGTCTTCCGGCTGCAGTCTGTCATCGCCTCAGGCAGGGTCCTTGGACCTTTGCCAGTGTCCCAGGTCAGCATGTCCCCCCGTGTCTGTGTCTGTCTCTGTGTGTACACAGAGCAAGGATCTGGCTGTAGAGCTGGACGCACAGCAGTCTGGGGCTGACTCTTCTGCCTGTAACAGGGATGGGAACTTACTTCCAAGCCAAATCCTTGAAGTGCAGACAAAAGATTTTCTTAACTTCCAGCTTTATCCAGGGAGTCAATTCAATTTCCCTCCTTGTGCAGGGCCTGTGGCCTCTGTGATAATTTTATTTGTCCACTTGACTAGGCTATGGTGCCTAGGCATTTCATCAAATACCAGTCTAGATGTTTCAAGCCATCCAGTCATTCAATAACTCTCAGGGCCTAACATGTTGGCAGGCACGGATCTAGGCCCTTTGGATAAAGCAGTAAAGAAACCAACAAAAGTAATTGTCTTTCTAGAGCTTATGTTCTAGTGGGGGTGTGGGGTAGGGAATAGGGGAAAAATATAAAATAAGATTTATATACAAAGTATATATTACATCACAGGGCTAAAAGTGTTTCAGAGAAACTACAACAGGGAAGAAGAATGGAGAGACATGATACTAAACAGGGGGTAGAGAAAGGGCTCATTGAGATGACAATTAGAAAAATCAGAACAAAGGAAGGAACTGGGCAAAGAGAGAAAAGTGGCTGGGGAAGAGTAGGACTGAGGTCAGATTGCTGTGGGGTAGGATGCAGATTGGGCTTCCTAGGTGGCACTACTGGTAAAGAATGTGCCTACCAATGAAGGAGATCTGAGATGTGGGTTTGATCCATGGGTTTGGAAGATCCCCTGGAGGAGGGTGTGGTAACCCATTCCAGTATTCTTGCCTGAAGAATCCCATGGTCAGAGGAGCCTGGCGGGCTACAGTCCATAGGGTCACACAGAATCGACATGACTAAAGCCACTTAACCCACACATTCATTTTTTACATTTAAAGTCACTCAGTCATGTCCGACTCTTTGTGACCCCATGGACTATACAGTCCATGGAATTCTCCAGGCCAGAATACTGGAGTGGGTAGCCTTTCCCTTCTCCAGGGGATCTTTCCAACCCAGGGATTGAACCCAGGTCTCCCGTATTGCAGGCGGATTCTTTACCAGATGAGCCATAAAAGAAGCCCAAGAATACTGGGGTGGTTAGCCTATCCCTTCTCCAGGGGATCTTCCTGACCCAGGAATCAAACCAGGGTCTCCTGCATTGCAGGGGGATTCTTTACCAACTGAGCTATCAGGGAAGCCAAAAATCTGCCACTTGTAGTTTGTTTCCTCCTGACACTTAATTAAGAAAGAGACTAAAAAATGTCTGGCACTTGCAGCCTATTTCCTCCATTTGGAGACCCCTAGCCTTCCTGCCTGTTACCCTCTCATTCCCCCCTTTTCTTTTAGGAGAATTATGTTGCCTAGGGAAAGGGGCGTCGTTTTCATTCCGTCACTGCTTCTGAGCTGATAAGGGGCATCATCCCTAAATTGGTGAGGTAACATATTTTCCTAACCCTCATACTGAGGGTCTCTGATCCAGGGGCCCCAAGTAGTGGTTGGAGGAAGCTGCCGTAGTGGCAGGAGTTTGAGCAACCATTTGTAACTTAAAAGCCTTCATGTGGCTGGAAACAAATCCAGTCACAGTTACAGATGCAGGGAGCAAACAGCAAAAACGGAACAACCGGCAAAGTTAAAAGTCGCATTATATCCACAGTTAAGGTACCAAGTGTTTCACCAGTCCATTTTAGGATTGTTAGATGTCATCAGACTAAGAAGAGGCATCATATAGGATTGTTGTCGAAGGTATTCGCAGGCTTGGAGAAAGTCCTTTCCTTGAAGTAGAGATGCCCACCATGGAAAGCCTTCCACAATGAAGAGAGGAGCACTTTGCAGACCCAGCAGTTAGACCGATTGTGGAATGCTGCGTAGGAGTGAGCCCAGGATAGGAAGGCATTGTCTTGAGGATCAAACGGCAGACTCAGGATTTTTGGAGTCAGCAGAAGCAGGCTCACATAGTATCAGGCCCATCCAGATCAAGTTCAAGGGAAGTTGTGATGCTCATTGTCCTTGCAGGAGTCCACGTGGTGTGAAGAAGCACTGTGGGGAGAGTCCATTAGTAGCCACCATGTCTTGGGTCCTCTGGATGACCTACTTGTCTTGAATATCCCAGACTAGCCCCCAAGATGTCAGATTCGTGATCTCTGAAGAAGATTTAGCTTCAGGATCAGGGACCAGGCTTGATCACTCAGAGCGTTTGTGTGGCAGAAGTTTTGTTACAGTGAAAGAGGTCAGAGAAAGCTTCTGACATAGACATCAGAAGGAGAATGAAGAGTCCACAAAGAATGCAGGTTAGGAAGGGCCCCGAGGGCCATGAAGGTTTTGGCTTTTACTTTGGGTGAGATGCAGAATTTTGAGCAAAAGAATTCTCTGTTCTGACTCCTATTTTAACAAGATTACTTTGACTGTTGTGTTGAGAACAGACTGTAGGGAGAGAAGGAAAGAAGAAGGGAATCTCTTTAAAAGGTTATTCCAGTAATCTGGGAAGGTTATCTGGTAGCTTGGATCACAGAGGAAGCAGCCAGAGCCTCTCACTACCCTGGTATGGTTGAGGGTCAATTCTTTTTAAAGGGCTTATGGAATGGATAGGGCAGAGACCAAAACACTGATCAAAAATGATTAAGTCCTCTTTCAATAATCCTGCAGATGATTGCCACACCATCTGTGAGCAGATAATCACCGAATTTGGTCACCAAATCCTCCATCGTCACCCCCCTTTCCCATCTCCTTGGGGTGTTGAATGGCACTTGTTCTAAATGGGGAAACTAAATTTTAACAAAATTTGTTCAGTGAATCATTTAATTAGAAAGGAGCCTTTGCATATTTCACAGGCTTTTATCTCTATTCTGAAATTAGTTGATAACTCCTTCCAGGAGACCTGTAGTCATCCTGTTGATGTTAAACAGGTCGAAATTGCCCTGATGGGATTCCAGAGTGAGATTATGCTACAAGGTATTAACCTCTTGCAGACCCCACCATTTATCTAGTTGATGCATACAGCCTTGAGGTAATTTTAAAACTTTTTTCCATCTTATCTTAAGAAGATAAATGAAATGAATTGAAACATTGGAAAACTTATTAAGATAGTTTGAAGATTGTGTAGGAAATGGCAAGCCACTGCAATACTCTTGCCTGGAGAATCCCATGGACAGTGGAGCCTAGTGGGCTACAGTCCATAGGGTCAAACAGAGCTGGACGTGGCTGAAGTGACTTCGCACTTAGCACTAAGTGGAAAAGTCAGATTACCTCCAGCAATCTCACTTTGGAGGACTCATTCCGTCTGCTCACTGGGCCGCCTCCTTCTGTGCACAGTAGGTCCTCCAGGGACAGAGGGAGGATAAAGCTCTCCCTGGTAACATGTTGCTTCCTGGTCTTCAACGGCAACTGTGCTGCTTCTGCTCCAGGCCTATAAAGAATGGAAGGAACCAAGCCTGGCCCCAAATCCAGGTGTCCTGGGGAGCCTATATCTGACTCTCAGCGTCACCCTAAATATGCCTCAGAGTTTGGAGATTTAGAGAAGGAAAACATGGCCAGAACAGGGTGTTAGAAACCAGGTTAGATCTAGCTTTATTGTCCCTGGGCCAGGCCAGAGTTGGGCAGCACACAGGCAGGGAGTGCCCCATTGAAAGATCTGAAGGTTACCTCCATACCACTGCTTCTCAAGCTTGTGAATATTAACCTTAGGTGTCTAAAAGGCCATGCCAATTTTTCTTTGACTTTATCCTATTCATATAAACCAAGTTGAATGAGTGCACACTCCCACAGGAATCCAGGAAATCATGCTCACTTTGAATGAAATAGAATGTAGGTTGTAAATATATAGTTTTAATATAACTTTCCTGAACTGAAATTCAAACAAATAAAACTATTGATCAGCCTGGGAGGAAAAAAAAGGCCCAGAAGATGAGTAAGGAAATTCACAATGCCCTGGGGCTGACGTGGGGCATAAGGTTACCTGCCTGTCTTGGGCATCTGTCCGTGGCAGGGAAGGTGCTCAGGCCCATCTCTGACCTAAATGGAGGGCTGATGGAGATGCCAGTTTCATCCTCAGTGACAGCTTGTGTCCAGTGTGTGTAAAATGACTGTCAGCTGAGCTGAAGGGACTCTGCTATGGTGACGTGTCCTACACAAAGAAATGATGAACCTAAGCTATGACTATGAAAGGCACATTGGAGACCGCTGGGGCAGTGTTTACCACAACTGGTGGGTGCCTTCTGGTTTGGGTGGGAAACAGAAAATAAGAGGGAGAACTAGCTGCATTCAAGCCCTCTGGCCTCAATCCCTGCTTCCCCTTTTGGGGTGAATAGCTTTTGATGTGTAGATAACAACAAACTGTGGAAAATTCTTAAAGAGATGGGAATACCAGACCACCTGACCTGCCTCCTGAGAAATATGTATGCAGGTCAAGAAGCAACAGTTAGAACCGGACATGGAACAACAGACTAGTTCTAAATCGGGAAAGGAATACATCAAGGCTATATATTTTAACTTATATATTTAACTTATATGCAGAGTACATCATGAGAAATGCTGGGCTGGATAAAGCACAAGCTGGAATCAAGATTGCAGGGAGAAATATCAGCAACCTCAGATATGCAGATGACACCACCCTTGTGGTAGAAAGTGAAGAAGAACTAAAGAGCCTCTTGATGAAAGTGAAAGAGGAGAGTGAAAAAGTTGGCTTAAAGCTCAACATTCAGAAAACTAAGATCATGGCATCTGGTCCCATCACTTCATGGCAAATAGATGGGGAAACAGTGAGAGATTTTATTTTTTTTTTGGGCTCCAAAATCACTGCAGATGGTGATTGCAGTCATGAAATTAAAAGACGCTTACTCCTTGGAAGGAAAGTTATGACCAACCTAGACAGCATATTAAAAAGCAGAGACATTACTTTGCCAACAAAGGTCCATCTAGTCAAGGCTATGGTTTTTCCAGTAGTCCTGTATGGATGTGAGAGTTGACTATAAAGAAAGCTGAGCACAGAATTGATGATTTTGAACTGTGGTGTTGGAGAAGACTCTTGAGAGTCCCTTGGACAGCGAGGAGATCCAACCAGTCCATCCTAAAGTAGATCAGTCCTGAATATTCTTTGGAAGGACTGATATTGAAGCTGAAACTCCAATACTTTGGCCACCTGATGCGAAGAACTGACTCATTGGAAAAGATCCTGATGCTGTGAAAGATTGAAGGCGGGAGGAGAAGAGGACAACAGAGGATGAGATGGCTGAATGGCATCACCAACTCGATAGACATGAGTTTGAGTAAACTCCGGGAGTTGGTGATGGACAGAGAGGCCTGGTCTGCTGCAGTCCATGGGGTCACAAAGAGTCAGACACGACTGAGCGACTGAACTGAACTGAGTCAGGCTGAGCCTAACAGGGAAGAGAGAAGCTTACCTTTCTCCAAAGCAGGCTGCAGTGGTTAAGAGGCTTAAGTTTGATGACCACAGTAAGTCCTCAGGATGCTATGGAACTGATACTAGGGCTACAAAGCAAATTATTCATGCATCTGTCACCCTCATGGAGAGATTTCTTTTCCCTGAAGACACGGGGAAAAGACACCTCAGTAAAAAGAAGCAGAATCTACCAAGGTGGCTGTTTGTTCCTGGTGCTTGAAAGACCTTCTGGCACTGTGTTAGAGTTGGAATTCTGGTGCCAGGGCCAGAGAAGTACATGTGGACAAATTGAGAGCAAGCAGGCCTAAGGTGCACAGGGAGCAGACTGGCAATGTCCAAACGATGGAGGCGGCAAGAGGAAAAGGTGTGAGCCATCTGCACTGGAGTAGGCACTGGGACAACAGGCTGGCTTGGCAAGTTCCCAAGCGTCCAGCTAAGTGGACAGGCAGTCTGGTTAAAAACTAGGGGCTGAACAAACAGCAAGCTCTTATTCCTCATACAGTAAAATGAGGTGTTGAGAAGAAGCCTTACCAGTTCCGTATCTCTTTACCCAGCCCTCAGGAAATAGAGGCCGGTACCATGTCTCGAATATCTGAAAAGCCCTCACATAACAGTCTGTGCTGAAAGATCCCCTCGGCTCCACTCTGTCCAACATACACAGGCACATATACATGCACCTCTGGAATAAGAAGTAAAGAGCTTTCATGTTTTCAAGCCCCTTGAGGAAATTTCCAAACCCTCTGGATGGGTTAGGGTTGATGGAGGATAGGTCTTGAGTCAGTAAGCAAAATGTTTGCTCGGGTTTTCCCATAAGATGTTATGGAAAAACCCAAATGAACATTTTGGCCAACCCCAAAAAGTGGCTGGACCCAAAAGGGATTGCTAAGGGAGCTCCCTGAGCCTGAGAAGATGGAGAGTAAGCAGCCAGGCGACTGCAGCATGAGAAAGTGGAGTGAATTTGCACTTGGTTACCAGCCAACCATCCCTCCTCCCCATACAGACTTGGCCACATCATCAACAGCCTTTCTCTGACCTCTCACCCAGCATTCTGTCTCCTTATTTCAGAACTTAATGAAATGGCCATGATCTCAGGAACACAGGAGCTTAAAAAAATCTTTTTTAACCATTGTTTTGTCCTGACTATGTGAATTCTGCTTTTGCTTCCCAGTGTCAAGACCTGAGAACCCTTTTAAAAGGTAGCCATCCTTTGGAATTAGACATCTCTTAATAGTAATCTTTTAAATTGAAGATAGTTCCAGGGTCAACATAAAAGACAGCCAAAGAAAAGCTTAATCCCCATTGTTTATCACTTTCCAAAGTCCACTTCCCATTTTTGCCTTTGCACTATATATGTGTGTTTACATATACAGAAATAGTGTATGTTAAATTATGGATGAAGTTTGTTTTTAGCAATAAGGCAAATGTCTGAAAGTCTTCAGACTCTCCGACAACTAACTTCTACTTTCTTTGTGCTATCTATACATAAAAAAGAAAATTTAACTTGATGTTGTTTTGAGTCCTCATCATAAGAACTGTCATCTCAGTTGATTGGCTGAAGTGTAAAAGTAAATGTTAGTTGATTTTCAAAACAAGATTTTGAGTCCCCTTGGTTCACATGTGTTCGTGTGCATTGCTATAAACTTGTATTCAAAAATAAAATCACTACTCACTGAATTAACTCTAAAAGATAGCGTGGAGTCATAGTAGCCTCCTAGAAATCACTTTATTAGCTACAAAACTTGGAATAATTGTTTCTGCATTTAATTATTAGGTCTATACTTCTCTTTCCATAAAGGATCTGAAGTAGCCCTTTGGAATATCAATAAACATCTATCTCCAGCTCACACATACAATAGTTCACAGTAGTACTTATATAGTTTCCTTTTTAAAGTGTTTAAATGATTTTGTCAAAAGCTTAAATATGATATATTTTTATACATTTTATATTATCTAGTGGTAAAGAATCCGCCTGCCAATGCAGGAGATGTAGGGTCAACCCCTGGGTCAAGAAGGAAATGGAAGAAATCTCCAGGATTCTTGCCTGGAGAATCACGTGGACAGAGGAGCCTGGCAGGCTACAGTCCATAGGGTCACAGAGTTAGACATGACTGAAGCAACTTAGCATGCAAGCATGCACACAAAACAGTCAACTTCAATTTTATACATTTCTGTGTTCCTGAATAATGTAACCGCATGGAACCTGAAACTTACCTTATCATGAACAAGTTGACCACACAGCTCAGTTGTCATATGAAGACCGGCCAGAAAACCCAAGATCCCTAGACCTTTCCCTATTGCTGCGTACCAGCAGCAGCTGCCCTGCTGGTTCTCACTCATCAGCCTCGAGTATGAGGAGAATCTTGTCAGTTCTCTTTTCACTCAGCCAGTTAGCATGATTTTTTCTTCAATTGAAACTTCATTATTTCCTTTTGTGGGTATCTTCCTCAAATTTATCTTTAGCCCAACAATCTTTTTCTCTGCGATTATTTCACTCTGAAGCTTTGTCACAGTTTTCCACCACAGCTTCCAAGGTCATTTGAAACCTGTGTGCTTGTAACAATTAGCATCTGCCGTAATGTTAGAGCAAACGCAGAAATCATAATTCATTTTATATTGGCTTTTCTCAAGCTATATTCCACAAAACACTAGTTCATCCAGGTGTTAACATGTGTTACAAACAAAGGTTCCATGGTTAATAATGGTTTGTGAAACACTGGTTATTATTACACACATTAACATTTTAAAGACTCCAAGAAGTCCTTCAGTAAAGAAATTTGCTTAGTTTGACTTTTTACAACTTTACTTGCCACAGACTGTCCCACTAATACCAATTTCATGAAAGATAATTTAGGACATAAATATTCATGGTTCTTATAGATCACTAGGGTAGACAGTCATTATCCACATGATATAGATGAAGATATATTTACAAACTGAGATAATTACTCTTAAGACCCTGACTTGGGCTGGAAGTTGGAGAATATTTTTTTCAAGGATGTCACTCTTTTGCTCAAGACCTGATTGGTGAGTAGGAGTTAGCTACCTGCTGTTGGGAGTGGGGTGGCATAAGGAGCCTTCCTTAGGTCATGTGGCCCATGCTTCTGTCTCAGTGAAATGGCTCCCAGGCTTCTAGGTCAGCTTAGAAGACATGCACTAGGAATATATATTTCATTCTCTGTGACATATGGCCATCCATTTTCGTCCCTGGTAATACTGCGATTTCCTTAGAGAGGGAAAAAGAAAGAACAGAGAAGCGCCACTGAAGCTTTTTGGGGAAACAAAAAGCCTCATAGGATTAGGAGACAGCTGGGATGTGGGAGGTGGTAGCTGCGGAGAGAAAAGAGGGAGATGCCAAAGATAACACCCATTTTTATAAGACTTGGTTATTTTTACAAATGATCGTACAGACTGTTCAACTGTGGTCCGTGAAACATAGACTGTCACTTATCATCACTCATCAGTAGTCAGAGGATATTGTGTAGTACAAACCTCAGGAGTTTAGCATATTTTCCATCATACACTTGTTACTTGAATGCTGAAATTATTCACCTTCACCAATGAATGGACTAAATTTAGTGTTTAAAGGATTGAAACCAGATGCAGGAGGCATTCACAATTAGGGAAGCAATTGTGAGTTTATTTGAAGACCATAATGTTGAGGATTATTTCTTTGATCTTTTTTTTTTTGCAATTTTCAGAGAAAATGATCTGAACATTCTCCTCCCTCTGGCAGAGCATCTAATTTTGAGAAATTTGATATTCACCTCCTTCAAGGCTCCCCTAAATGCAACACACTACAGTAAGGCAGACCTTATTACAACATTAAACAGATGATGGTGGCTTGTCTGGAGTAACATGGCTCTTCATGACAGACCAACAGAGGACTACTGATACATGATTTACCTTAACAGGCATGTTCTGGCCTGGGAAATTAGATGGTCAGAAATCTAGGAATCTAGCAGAGAGCAATAGAGAGAAAGAAAGAGAGAATGAAAAGAAACAAAATACTTAGTCCTAGGAGTACAAGTAGGATGGATTATCAAGAAAGGATAGGGTCTCAAAGGGTTGAAGTTTAGGGGAGGGGCAAGAAACCAAGAGTGTTAGAAAGAGACTGTATTGCTCTGAAGCAGCGCAGACCTATTGAACATCATGAGATTTCAGCCTGCCCCAATGATGCACACTTGGTGTTGTGAGAACTCCTGTTCTGGCAGCAAATCAGTGCTATTAGATTGGCCCTGAGGGTTTAGGGAACAGAGTTGGAACAGAACAGGGTCAAGAATTGCAGTGCCAGAGGCAGCCCTTAGAAGTAAACTCGTCTGGCCACATTTTGATCTTTGGGTTGGTGGCATTGTAAAGTTAGCACATGACTGTGAGTAGTGAAAACACAAAGTGAGAAGCCCTCTCTATGAGAGATTGCTCTGGAGGAAACCTCACTAGTTTATAGTTGAAGTTCTGAGAAATCTGTCATTTAACTTTCAATATAATGTGTTCTTCAGAGTGCAGGTTCTGAAATCAAATGGATTAAACCTTGAATCTTCACTCAGCCACTCAGTGATCTGCTGTATCAGTCAGGTTCCCTTCAGGAAAACAGAGCCATGTCAGTTACTAGATGAAACTTAATAAAGAAAACTAATTACAAGTGGAAAGAAAGATGAAAAGCTGAACAGGAGACATTGTGATCCATCCCTTTTGCCTCCTCTCCATCTCAGGATCTTTCAGCTTTAGTTCACACTGAAAATTGTTTACTTCTTCACATATTTCCCAATCTAACTTCATTGTAACAAGAATCTTAAGAGATAAGTTCTTTTTCGTTTGGTGAAACTCTCTATTCCAGGGCCCCTCATAGGAGCGCTATGGCCCCTCATAGGAGCCCTATGGCTTGAATGCTTTTGAGTAAGGGGCTCACTCTTGGTCCAGTCAGCAGTTTTGGAAGGAGTAGGGCAGGATGATATGGTCCAAAATATGGTTTTCTAGGGGCTTCGCTGGTGGGTCAGTGGTAAAGAATATCTCTAATGTAGGAGTTGTAAGAGACACAGATTCGATCCCTGGGTCAGGAAGATCCCATGGAGTAGGGCATGGCAAACCACTCCAGTCTTCTTGCCTGGAGAATCCCATAAACAGAGAAGCCTGGCAGGCTACAGTCAATAGGGTTGCAAAAAGTTGGACACGACTGAAGCAGCTTAGCCTGTACGCATGCATGACCTCCCGGTGCTGTTCCTCTGGAAGGGCTGTGACTGGGGAACCAGCGGGGGTCTCACTTCTGTCCCCGTGTTGTCAAGGGTGTTTTGGTTCCCATTATTCCACAGGACCTAGAACTCCTGGCCACTTCTGCTCACTTATGGTTCAGACCTCTATGGTCCTTCTTTCCACTTTTTCTTTTCTGATTAGAGTACTTATGGATATTTATCTTGTTTGAACTTGGTCATTTTTTTAAATTTTCTTTTTTGTATATCACAGCAGTGCTTTTAGAATAAAGCAGAGCCTCAAATTTTAATTTACTGCACCATCTCAACTAGAGTTCATGCCACTAATTTCTAAAATTTATATCTAATACAAAGTTGGAAGTTATAAAAATTAAGTTCATATGAGAAACTCTTTTAAGAATAACAGGTGACCAAATGGAGAAAAGAAGAAAGAGATAAAGGTAACCTTAACTCACACATTGAAGGAACATGATGTTGATACCAGAAAAGGTATACAAAGAGTATTGTGAATCTTCAGGCATAAACTGTTTCGGTGACCAAGTTCCCCTTATGTTAAAATCAACAACTCTCTTATACTAACAAAGCAAAAACAAAACCCATAAACAACAATAACAATAAAATTAAAAAACAACCAAAATACCAATATTGGTGAATGGATGGCTCAAGTGATGAAGGGAACATGAGCTCAAAGACGTTGTGGAGATTGAGATGAGGGTAAGATGCTTTGTCTTAAAAATCATCAAATCCTCCTTGCCTCCTCCCAACACACTGGCCAAAAATCCCAAACCAACCAATAAAAAATCATGAATAGATTGGGACTAGGCAATATATGAAACCATGTGAAAAAAGTGAACTGCCCATGGGGTTAACTGTTGAGTGAACAGAGTTTCTAGGGAGTAAAGGATCATGGCAGAGGATTTCTCAGCATCTCAGTTTCTGCCACTGAGGTGGAGAGAAAGGAGGGGAAGGCAGAACGAAGCAACTCAACTCTGTCCCCCAGACTCCAGGGTGTGTGAGTCCTGAGCACCTCCCCAGACTGGCTGTGGATGAGGCCTGTCTTTCCTCAGTCTCTCAGTGGTCTGTCAGGATTTACACCTAAGCATTTTTTGGTGTTTTCTTCACCAAAGCATTTGGGAGAGTCCTCTCACCCTCTGGGTTGGGGATAGGGCAAAGGAGGACTGAGAATGTTCTGGCCTTCACATCTGAGGGAGAGGAAAATCAAAGCTTCCTGAGAATTAGGATGTAGTGGAAAGTGGGGCTTTCTACTACCTTTCAGACTTACAGAGTGAGCCCAGATTGATTAAGGAGTGAAAGAACTGTCTTCAGCGACAGGATTCTTTCTGGTTGGAAATGTTGTGGCTGGACTTGCTGATTGGAGAAAGGAAGGCTCATTTAATGCTGCCAGAAACGAAAGGCCTGGATGACATCTGCAGGGTTGTTCTTGTCCTCAGAACAGACAGGATATCGACTAGCTGCCTCCTGAATGATTGCACTGGGGCTGAAAAGTGGATCAGGCCCTGGAGAGTCAGAGGGGGAGAAGTCCAAAGTGAGGTGAAGCTGACACGGAGGAGGGGAGGGTGAGCAGGGAGTCGAGGGACCCGAGACCTTTCCTGGGCCCTGAGAGCCTCTCACAGTGTGGCTTGCTCTTTTCTTTCCTCTTCAAGAAAAAAGGAGGACAAGATTATTTTCAAAGTCCCTCCAAGTCTAATACTGATTCATACAGGTTGGGTAGAGGGATGGGGGCACCCAGGGCATGGAGATCGGCTCAACTGGATGCTAAGGGGACAATTTCACTTTAAACATCAAAATGGAAAAAATGGTAAAGAGAAGAAAGGACCCAGTTTCTCTCCTCTCAGAAATGTCAGAAGATTTTAGATCTGATTTCATCAAAGTTTTTTTCTTTTTTTTCTCTCTGTCTCAAAAAAAGATTATACTGTATTTTACTCATAATCACTTCCAATGACTTCAGTACTTCACCAGCCTCAGTGTAGCTGCTGGTTTTCACATTTAAGGTAGAAGATCTTCATTTAATGATCTTAAAAGTGGTGGTGTGAAGCTGGCCCATGGCCACACTCTGGGAAATTACAGAGGTTGTGTCTAATGTTTTTGTTCTGTTACTATTTATTCAGATCCAACCCTCACCTTTTCTTCCAGATGAAAGAGTCCCAAGGAAATGCCTCTTTAGAGTCACTCACTATTTATCCAATATTTGTTAAGAGCTGCTGTGTGTTGAGATCTAGCACTGAGACAGATGCTGGTGACAAAGAGGGAAACAAGACAGATGAGATCTCTGTCTTCTTGGTAGCTACAGACAGATGTGCACACGGAGGGGCACAGCCTGGAAACAAGAAAGCAGAAAATAAGGTATGAAATTATGTACTGTGATGAGAGCTGTGACATAGACAAAGAGCTGAGAGGGGGAAATGACTGGGTGAAGGTAAAGCCTTCTCGGTGTTGGGCAGAGGTGAGGGGAACTCTTGTGTGTGGGCAGAGGTGTCTTTGCAGCGGTCACATTTCCTCTAAAACTTTTAGGCGAAAGCAGCTATGTCAAGAGAGCAGCCCTGACTCTAGGTAAAGCAAAACTACTGTGGCGTCTGACAGGTAAGAGTGACCAGTGAAAGGAGCTGATGGATCCTCAGAGAACTGGAAAGATGAGTGCATATGCTCTTTTCTACACACTATCATATGTGGGATTTTAATTTGTAAGATTTAGCTTAGCTATCAAGAAAACCTTCCTAAGTCTACAATATTAGTATGAAACATTGGCAAAGGCTCTTAAGACGAGCTGGAACCACTCACAGGCCTGCCCTTCTTCAGTACAGGACCTGTCAGAAATGAGCTTGTTGTGTTGTCACTTTCCACGTGAAGACCAACAAGCGTACTTGTTTGCAAAGTTTGGGACTGGAAAAGTCTCCACTTAAAAAAAAAAATCATTCCATTAGTGGAAGCCCAAATAATGGAAAATGAATTCGAATGATAAGTTAACCCTTATTGAACCTAATCTTTGCCAAGCTCTTAGAAATTGTTTTACATGTTTATTTTAAGCTTCATCTTTATGAGGTAACAGTTATCTTTATGCCAGTTTTACACATAAAAGCAACTACAAAGAAGTCCATCTGCTAACTGAAGACCCCAAGGCTGTAGGACCCCAGACCCTGTTCATGTAACCATTAGGGCACACTGCTTAAGGCATCAGTTTCCCATAAGGAATTCAGCTTATAACACATTAGTACGGACGTGTGAAGTTTCTCTGTTTCTAGACTTCTTTAAGAGAATGTCAGTATTCCATCCATGAGTAAGACTTGTGGAACTCAGGAATTTGCATTTTTAGATTGTTTTCTAGTTGATTCTAAATGCTATTGGCTAATGTTTGAAAAGCACACACAGGGCATTCACAAGTATGGAGCAAAGAGGCTGGATGGACTCTGAATTCCTTCAATAATAATAGCAGTAGTAGTAATAATAGTAGCAATACCATTTCTTGAGTGCCTTTCCTGGGTCAGACATTATATTCTGTTCAGTTCAGTCGGTCAGTTTTGTCTGACTCTTTCCAACACCATGGACTGCAGCACAACAGGCTTCCTTGTCCTTCACCAACTCCTAGAGCTTGCTCGAACTCATGTCCATCTAGTCAGTGATGCCATCCAACTATCTCATCCTCTGTTGTCCCCTTCTCCTTCTGCCTTCAATCTTTCCCAGCATCAGTGTCTTCCAATGAGTTGGCTCTTCCCATCAGGTGGCCAAAGTATTGGAGCTTCAGCTTCAGCATCAGTCCTTCCGATGAATATTCAGGACTGATTTCCTTTAGGATGGACTGGTTGGATCTCCTTACAGTCCAAGGGACTCTCAAGAGTCTTCTCCAACACCACAGTTCAAAAGCATCAATTCTTCAGTGCTCAGCTTTCTTGTGGTGTAACTCTCACACGCATGCATGACTACTGGAAAAACCATGAGACGAGTGCAATTGTGCAGCAGTTTGAATATTCTTTGGCATTGCCTTTCTTTGGAATTATAATGAAAACTGACCTTTTCCAGTCCTGTGGCCACTGCTGAGTTTTCCAGATTTACTGGTACATTGAGTGCAGCACTCTCACAGCATCATCTTTGAGGATTTGAAATAGCTCAACTGGAATTCCATCACCTCCACTAGCTTTGTTCATAATGATGCTTCCTAAGGCCCACTTGACTTCATTCTCCAGGATGCCTGGCTCTAGGTGAGTAATCACACCATCGTGGTTATCTGGGACATTAAGATCTTTTTTGTATAGTTCTTCTGTGTATTCTTGTACCTTTTCTTAATATCTTTTGCTTCTATTAGGTCCATACCATTTCTGTCCTTTATTGTGCCCATCTTTGCATGAACTGTTCCCTTGGTATCTCTAGTTTTCTTGAAGAGATCTCTAGTCTTTCCCATTCTATTTTTTTCCTCTATTTCTTTGCACTGATCACTGAAGAAGTCTTTCTTATCTCTCCTTGCTATTCTTTGGAACTCTGCATTCAAATGGGTATATCTTTCCTTTTCTCCTTTGCCTTTAGCTTCTCTTCTTTTCTCAGCTATGTGTAAGGCCTCCTCAGACAACCATTTTGACATTTTGCATTTCTTTTTCTTGGGGGTAGTCTTGATCACTGTCTCCTGTGCAAAGTTATGAACTTCCATCCATAGTTATTAAAGCACTCTATCCAATCTAATCCCTTGAATCTATTTGTCACTTCCACTGTATAATTGTACAGGATTTGATTTAGATCATATCTGACCTAAATCCATACTTTCTTCAATTTAAGTTTGAATTTGACAATAAGGAGTTCATGATCTGAGCCACAGTCAACTCCTGGTCTTGTTTTTGCTGACTGTATAGAGCTTCTCCTCTTTGGCTGCAAAGAACATAATCAATCTGATTTCGGTGTTGACCATCTGGTGATGTCCATGTGTAGAGTCTTCTCCTGTGTTGCTGGAGGAGGGTGTTTGCTATGACCAGTGTGTTCTCTTGGCAAAACTCTGTTAGCCTTTGCTCTGCTTCATTCTGTACTCCAAGGCCAAACTTGCCTGTTACTCCAGGTATCTCTTGACTTCCTACTTTTTCATTCCAGTCCCCTATGATGAAAAGGACATCTTTTGGGGAGTTAGTTTTAGGTTTTGTAGGTCTTCATGGAACCATTCAACTTCAGCTTCTTCAGCATTAATGGCTAGGGTATAGACTTGGGTTACTGTGATATTGAACGGTTTTCCTTGGAAATGAACAGAGTTCTTTCTGTCGTTTTTGACATTTTATTAGATGTTTTGATGTGTGATTTTATTTAATCTTGATAATTCTGTAAGGAGCATATGATTTTACATTTTACAAATGAGGAAATCAACACAGAGAGAAAAGTAACTTGTCGAGAGCCATGCAGACAGTGAGTTCAGAACTGACATTCTAACTCCATCTGCCTGTTCGTGTTCCACAACATCATACTTGGTATCTGTCATTCTGCAGGGTCATTTTTCAATGCTGGGTAGCCAGATCAACCTTGATTTTTTTTTTTTCTTGTCTCATCTCAAAGCATAGCCAGATATTTAAATGAAACCTTTTTAGACATCTGGCCTTTGGCAAATTGTTTAGCCTTTTATTATCTTCTTTGCAAAATTGGAAAAAAGTAGTGCCTATCTCATAAACTTATTTTAAGGATTAAGTGAGATAGTCTACATAAAGTATTTAAAGAAGTATTCCACATTCGGTAAACACTCAATGAATGAAAGTTGTTATTACTATTACTGCCATTATGCTGTCCAATTCTCCCTCAAATGAATTTGGACATTGTCCCATGATCAGAATTTCTGACAACCAAGAATAATGCTGGTTTCCTCCTGATCCTCTTGAATTGGCAAAAATCAGCCTACTCTGTAAAAAGCAAAAGCAAAGAGTCCTCAGATATCTTTGACCAGCCCTCACAAGATAACAATCATGGCATAACATTTCTCATCTCAGAACCCTCCAGGGGCAACTCAAGCTCTACTTGTGCATTTGTAAGTTCATATTCTCATTTCTGCTGTTTTTCCTTTGTTAAGTAAACTTACACTTTTCACTAATCATTAACATCCTCCCCATCTATCCATCCACCCATCTATAAAATAGTTGTTGAGGACCTATTCGGTGCCACACACTCTTCCAGGCACCGTGGATGCAGCAGTGAAAAAGAAAAAAAGATCCCTCCCCTCTTGGAGCTTACACTCTAGTGGAGGCTGAGAGATTAACATAAATAAATAAGGCAAGTACAAAATCTATTAGATGATGATAAGTTCTATGGAGGACCCTACAGTAGGGAAAGGGTATTAAGAATGCCAGGGAGTGCAATGGCAATTTTGAAGAGTGTTTTCAAGGAAACCTTCATCAAGAAAGTAATATTTCAACTAAGGCTTAAAAGAGGTGAGGGAGTAAGTCATGTGGATTTCTGGGGGAAGAACTTTGCAGGGAAGATTTTAGCAAATAAATAGTCTTGAGGCAAGCATATTTGAGCGGGAGAGATGGTATTGGTAGCAGAGTCAGAGGAACCATGTAGACCCTTTTAGGTCACTCTAAGTCTTTGGCTTTTACTCTGAGTGACAAGGGATGCCATCAGAGGGTTCTGAGCTGAGAAATGTTACGTTATGAGTGACGTTTTCATGGCAACACTCTAGTTCCTCCATTGAGAATAGATTATAAAGGGACAAAGACTGAAGTAGAGTGGCAGTTACATGACTGCAATAATGCAAGGTCATTAAGGAGAAAAGAAAAATTTTATTAAAATAATATTGGGTAGCTCATCAACTATGAGAGGTCCGAAAGCCAGCTCTGTCACACTGTAGAACTGGCCCTGTGATGTCCCTCCACTGCCAGCACTGCCCCCTCAATGTTGTAGCCTGCACTCCAAATGCCTCTGATGCCAGATCCATCTGCTAAAACCACTGCCTAATGTCATCCTATGTCACTTCTGATCACTGGGCTTCTGATTCTAGGTCTGGAGCTATTACTCTTGGATCAGGTAGCTGTGCCCATCCTCTAGCTACAATTTGTTGTTCAGCCACTCAGTTGTGTCCAACTCATTGTGACCTCATGGACTGCAGCATGCCAGGCTCCCTGTCCTTCACTATCTCCCAGAGTTGCTCAGACTCATGTCCATTAAGTCCAAGATGCCATCCAACCATCTCATCCTCTGTTGTCCCCTTCTCCTCCTGCCTTCAATCTGTCCCAGCATCAAGGTCTTTTCCAATGAGTCGGCTCTTCCCATCAAGTGGCCAAAGTACTGGAGCTTCAGCTTCAGCATCAGTCCTTCCAATGAATATTCAGGGTTGATTTCCTGAGCGTTGACTGGTTTGATCTCCTTGCTGTCCAAGGAACTCTCAAGGGTCTTCTCCAACACCACAATTTGAAAGCATCAATTCTTTGGCACTCAGCTTTCTTTATGTTCCAACTCTCACATCCATACATGACTACTGGAAAAACCATAGTTTTCACCAGATGGAACTTTGTTGGTAAAGTAATGTCTCTGCTTTTTAATATGCTATCTAGGTTTGTCATAGGTTTTCTTCCAAGGAGCAAGTGCCTTTTAATTTCATGGCTACAGTCACTGTCTGCAATGATTTTGGAGCCCAAGAAAATAAAGTCTGTACTGTTTCCATTTTTACACCATCTATTTGCTATGAAGTATGGGGCCGAATGCCAACAATCTTAGTATTTTGAATGTTGAGTTGTAAACCAGCCTTTTTACTCTCCTCTTTCACCTTCATCAGGAGGCTCTTTAGTTCCTCTTTGCTTTCTGCCGTTGGTGGTGGTAGTTTAGTCGCTAAGTCATGTCCGACTCTTATGACCCCATGGACTGTAGCCTGCCAGGTTCCTCTGTCCCTGGGATTCTCCAGCCAAGAATACTGGAGTGGGTTGCCATTTCCTTCTCCAGGGGATCTTCCCAATTCAGGTATCAAACCAGAGTCTCCTGCATTGCAGGCAGATTCTTTGCCAATTGAGCTACAAGGGGAAGCCCCAAACACTTTTGTCCCAGATCATGTTTGGAACACTTTTTTTCCATGTTAATACTGGAGTGGATAGCCTTTCCCTTCTCCAGGGGATCTTCCCAACCCAGGGATTGAAACCAGGTCTCCTGCATTGCAGGCAGATTCTTTACCAGCTGAGCCACAAAGGAAGCCCAGCATTCTGCCATTAGGGTGGTGTCATCTGCATATCTGAGATTATTGATGTTTCTCCTAGCAATCTTGATTTCCAGCTTATGCTTCATCCAGCCTGGTATTTCACATGATATACTCTGCATATAAGTTAAATAAGCAGGGTGAGAATATATAGCCTTGATATACCCCTTTCCAAATTTTGAACTAGTCCATTTTTCGATGTCTGGTTCTAAGTGTTGCTTCTTGACCTGCATACAGGCTTCTCAAGAGGCATGCAAGGTGGTCTGGTATTTTCATGTCTTAAAGAATTTTCCAGTTTGTTGTTATCCACACAGTCAAAGACTTTAGCATAGTCAATGAAGCAGAAGTAGATGGTTTTCTGGAATTCCCTTGCTTTTTCTGTGATCCAACGGATGTTGGCAATTTGGTCTCTGGTTCCCCTGCCTTTTCTAAACCAACTTGCACATCTGGAAGTTCTCAGTTCATGTACTGTTAAAGCCTATCTTGAAGGATTTTGAGCATTACCTTAATAGCATGTGAAATGAGTGAAATTTGCGGTAGTTTGAACATTCTTTGGCATTGCCGTTCTTTGTGATTGTAATGAAAACTGACCTTTTCCAGTCCTGTGGCCACTGCTGAGTTTTCCAAATTTGCTGGCATATTGAGTGCAGCACTTTCACAGCATCATCTTTTAAGATTTTAGATAGCTCAGCTGGAATTCCATCACCTCAACTAGCTTCATTGGTAGTAATGCTTCCTAAGGCCCACTTGACTTCACATTTTAGGAAGTCTAGCTCGAGGTAAGTGATCACACCATCATGGAGATCATTAAGACCTTTTTTTGTACGTTTTTTCTGTGTATTCCTGACACCTCTTCTAGTTACAATGGAAACAAGCAAAGTAAGTGCCTGACATACTCAATTTCTAGTGGGAGATGGGTGACTCCCAACCATAGGACATGGATTTAAAATGCTAATTGGCTGTAAAAGAATGACAGGTGTCCACAGCTTGTGGGTTTCTCCTGTTCCTTAGCCCTTGCACTTCTGCCTCGTTGTGTACCAAATAGCAGTTTGGAGTAAGTCTTCTCATGGTTTTTCCACAATGGCAGCAGCAGTAGAATACAACTGTTCTCGTAATTATCCACACTAGTTATCTACACCTCACCTTCACAACCCTGGTGATTCAGGTACATAATGTGAGCCATGTTGAGATGTTATTTCCATTGTTCTATGGCATTTTACCTATCCCATCATTGAAAGCATATTGATTCCCTCCTCCTGCTCCTTTCTTATCACTATAATTGACAGTTCAGAATGGAAACTATACAGGGAAAAACATTGAAAACTGACATGTGAAGTCAGGGATGAATAACGAACACCCTGGTATCCTCATAGCTGTCAATATATTTACCTCAAGCACTTTGTCAAAAGATGACTCATTATTGAATGAACCAAACATCTGAGATAAACAGAATTTACCATCTGCCATTCCTGACTTATCTTAGAGAGACTAGACAACCAGCCATCATGTTATATCCTGTAGACTTCTTCTCTCCCCCACTCACTTTCTATTTAAATTCAATATTAATAGGTACACAATGACCAAAAGGAATTCACATGACTTTCAGACCTATATGCTGAAATGGCCTAAAAAGGCTAATTCATTGACCCTACTTGCAAAATTGTTAACTCAAAAGTTAATATTTGCAGATACTTATTAGAGATTGCAAGTATATTACCCTCTTCACTCTTGTTTGATCTTATGTTTTCAATTTTTACTTCCTGCTTAAACCTTTCAGTGTTGTTAAGCAAAACCTTGATGAGATTTTAGAAGACAGTTCCCCTTCTAAAATAAACTGGGGAGCTGTTAAAAATGCCTACATCTGGGCTCACCCACAACCAATTTAGTCAGACTCTCCAAGGCTCAGCCCCCCATCCTCCTTCATTGTGCAACCAGGGGCTAAAAAACCACTGGTCTAGGCCTTGGAAGCATTTGGATATTGAATCAAAGAACATCCAGGTGGTGGCTCAGCTGGTAGCTGAACTTGACTTAGATGAGACAAGGCAAAGTATCAGGTAGTCTAAAGATAGCATAGGCTTTACAGCAGGAAGAGGTAAATATTAACACAGGGCTGTGAGGAGGTAAGGAGAAGGCAATGGCACCCCACTCCAGTACTCTTGCCTGGGAAATCCCATGGACGGAGGAGCCTGGTGGGCTACAGTCTATGGGGTCACGAAGAGTCAGACACAACTGAATGACTTCACTTTCACTTTTCACTTTCATGCACTGGAGGAGGAAATGGCAACCCACTCCAGTGTTCTTGCCTAGAGAATCCCAGGGACGGGAGCCTGGTGGGCTGCCGTCTATGGGGTGGCACAGAGTCGGACACGACTGATGTGACTTAGCAGCAGCAGCAGTGAGGAGGTAAAGAGGTGAGGCTGTAGGGAAAACTGGTGCCTCCTGCCAAGGTCACACTGTTCTATTCTTGAAGAAGAGTTAAAAAGCTGAATTCTACCCAAGGGTAGATGATGATGTGAGATTGCTCAGTTGTGTCCGACCCGACCCCAGGGACTGTAGCCTACCAGGCTCCTCCATCCATGGGATTTTCCAGGCAAGAGTACTAGAGTGGGTTGCCATTTCCTTCTCCGGGGGATCTTCCCAACCCAGGGATAGAACCTGGGTCTCCCACATTGCAGGCAGACATTTTACCATCTGAGCCACCAGGGAAGCACCCAAGGGTAGAATCAGCCTTAAAAATGGGCAGATGACTGTCTCAAGTAAATCAAACCATATGTAGGAAAATGGGTTGGAAAGGGTGTGTCTTGTCAGGGCTAGAGAGAGAGATCCTCAGGGATAATAAGAGGGAACCAGAGACTTTGGTTTGGAAGGCAAGGCTGCAAGCGAAGGCAGTATCCTGAGAAGTGCAGCTCTCAGAAGCAGCAATGGCAGAAGCCCTATTGAGGTCCTGTAGGCTTAGGACTAGTCAAGTAAGCCACTGGGGCCTGTGCCACTGCTTGCAAGGCGGTGGGGGGCTGGTTAGGGAATCTCCTGGAGCACTGGTAGTGTTATTTGGGAAGACTTCCTGGTTTCACTGCCTCCAGGTCTGATTTCCCTGGCCTTCTTAGGGATTGTGGCCCCTCTGCACCTCTTGAAAGTGTTAGTCGCTCAGTCGTGTCCAACTCTTTGTGACCCCATGGACTGTAGCCCTCCAGGTTTCTCCGTCCGTGCAATTTTCCAGGCAAGAATATTGGAGTGGGTTGCCATTTCCTTCTCCAGGGACTCTTCCGGACTCAGGGATCGAGCCCAGGTCTCCCTCATTGCAGGCAGACTCTTTACTGTCTGAGCCACCAAATAAACTGCTGCTGTGACTAAGCCAATTGGAATAAGTCCAGCTTCAAAGAGGAACTCTGAATGATACACAAATATTCTTATTTAAGATTCATTCAAGTCAACAAGACAGACAACATTATTCCTACTGAATAGAAAAAAAAAGTGAGAATTAGAAAAGTTAAGAAATTTCACCAAAGCCAGATAGCCAAAAAAGGGGCAAAACTGAAGTCAAGTCCCATGTAAATGATCACAGAGCTCATGCCTATTTCTCTGTACAGAGCCTGGAAACCGGTCGCTGAGGCTGTGTAGGGGAAGTTTGAATATCTTTGATTTGGCATCCTTCTCCTTCATGGTTCGGCTGAGGGCAATGACTTGGGGCTCAAGTTTGCCTAAAATTTGCTAACAAACATTTGCTTTCTTTTCAAGTTATTCAAAGAATGTGGGCTCTGACTGGATGTTTCCATGGTTTTTGTGTTTTTGTACTTCATAATTTCCTAGCAATAAAGTCTTTCTGAAAAATTTCTTCCTTTTCAACACAGAACTTGCAGGAGAAGGGATTTTCCCCTACCCCCCAGTCAGTATCAAAGTGGTCACATGTCTGTGGCGTGGAGACCTGGTTTTAGAAGAGCTGGGTAGGTAGTAATGTCCAGAAGAGAAGAAGCCAGGGGTCACTGTGGGCTCCCCTTCTGGGTGGCAGCTCACAAAGACCACCCACCCATAACTTATAGAAACAAAACGTTTATTCCACGAACCACTGCAGCCAGAGCAGCTTTATCCAGCAAACCAACTCTAGTTCTCCTTGGGAAGGCCCTGAATTTAAAGCTGGAAGGGACCTAAAAAATCTCATTTTGCATGTGAGAAAGCCATTCCAGAAGGATTTTCCTGAAGTCGCATAATTAGCGGCCTGTAAGGCTCATTGCTTTGAGTTGAACACAACAGGAACTACAGAAGCAGTTTATAAGCAGAAGGGGAAAAAAAGAAAAAAAAGGACGCTTAAGGAAAAAGAGCGTATGATCTTCATGTATTTTATAGCCGGGGAGCCACAGAACACACCGAAAAGAGTGACCGTGTGAACTGTGAAAGCGCTGCAGGGACTCAGGGGCGGGCGACCACGAAGAGCGGGGTGGGCAGACAGGCTTCTGGCCAAGTGGGCAGGCCGCCGAGGGGCCGGGCAGCCGGCCGGGGCGCGGCGGGCCCTCTGCGGCAGAGCCCAGGAAGGGGAGCCCGCCTCCCCCCGGCAGCTCGCCCTGAAACTCTGGGTCCTGGAGCAACGCCGGGGAAAGCCGTGGAGAAGGCTCCGCAGAGTGAGCCCTCGCTTAGGGAGCGGTTTCGCCATCCCCTGTCCCCGGGGCTGTGGGAGGCTGGCTCCTCGCGGCCTCTCCACTCGTTTCCTTGCTCGCCTGCAGCCGCTTCAACCGTGACGACACTGCGGAAGAGGCAGCACACCCAGCTTTTTTCCAGCTAGCTGGGGGTGGGGACACGGGCTGAGCCGGCGCTCCCCTCTTTTTCCCCGACACTCCTGGCCCCGCAGCCCTGCGCGCATCCCCAACCGCCTCCGCCCCGCGATCCCTCCTCTTACAAATGAGATCCTGCAACTCCAGATGCAGCTTTCAAATCTCAGTTTCAGTGTATTTGTGTTTCCTGTCTGCTGAATCAAACTAACTGCTAGTCATGGTGCAGGGGGGAAAGAAAAATGTACCTGTATGCTTCTTCGGTGTATTTATTCACAGTAACCGTGATGTGGAAAGAACAGGCATGCACTGTAAAATCCAGGAATAGGACTGTCCGAAGAATGGGAGCAAGACAAGCAGGTCACACAGCCACTGTTCCAGAAGGTGGCAGGGACCCTGCCCTTCCTTCACTGGCGCCTCCATCTTCTCTGCAAGGCAGAAGGGGAGAGGAGCTGGGGTAAACCACTCTCGCTCCGCCCCACCCTTTACTTTATAGTTTGCAAGAAAAATAGGGTCTAAGTCAGTTACCCAAGTTTTGGTTGATTTTGCGTTTTGAAGCACTAGCTAAGGGCCGCATGGTCCTTCCAGGATAGATAGAAAGCTTTTTTCATTCATTCATTCCACAAATATTTACTGAGTACCTAATATGGGCCAGGCATCCTTCCAGTGAAAAAACCTAACATCTTTGCCAGCCAAAGAATTTACATTCTCAGGGAAGAAAAGGAAAATAAAGGACATACCTAATAAATAAGTTAATTACATGTTACAAGGTATTTTAAAACCATAAATCTCAGTAAGGGGGGAATCAGAGTGTGGTGGGTTCCTATTTAAAGTCCAGTGGCCTAGGTAAACCCGGGTAGGACCACACAATGGAAAGTGCCAGGCAGGAATGAGACCATCTGCAGATTAGTTACCCCTGCCCTACAGCAGTCCCTTAGGAATGCTTCTTTGTGTTCATAGATTTGCATAGAGAGAGACTCTGGAAGAGGGTGGCTTTCTTTCACTTCTGGAATAGGATGGGAAGTGAAGCATTAATAATTCATATTTTAATGGAGCAAATAGAGCATTATAGCTCTGACTTCCATTCCTAACCTCTGGAGAACTAGGGAAAGGGTTTTGGTTCTCGAAAACAGGTAGGAAGCTAGGAGAGGGGAAAGATGGTAAAATACAAAGCATTTTGTGTTCTGAGGAGCATAAGGGTGCGGAGGTTGCTTCTGAGAAACTTAGTGCGAGGTGGGTTCAGCTTTAGTGCAGAAAACAGCTACATATGGCATAAAGTCAAAGGATAGACTTTAATAACCCTAAATTAGGGCTAACAATAAGAACCCTAGCTGGTGTTCATTGTGCTTACTATGGCCCTGTGCACAGGTTTCACCGCCAATCAGCCTCTTAGATTCTGGCTTTTCTTCTGCTGGTGCTTCACGTGAGCTCCGTGAGAGACAGGACTTGCTCTGTTCACTGCTGTGCCTGGAACAGCGCCTCGCACACGACTGGTGCTCTCCACCCGTGAGTGAATGATTGCTTGGTGTGCCTGCTGTGGGCCTTACAGTGAGAGGTTGAGGAGGTTTTAGGCCCTTTATTTTCTTCAGAGTGTGGCAAACATAATGATATGCCTCTTTATTCTTACAATTAACTGTTCTGCCAATGACTCCAGGTCTTCTTAGAGTACTCTTTCTTCTTACAGTGTTACCACTTTCCCCTGCCCGATGGTGGCTGGGTGGGTGGAGGGAGAAAAGATGAAACTAAAACCAGGCCCCCAGAGAAACGGAAAGTGACAGCTCACAGGAATTCTCGAGCTTGTCTTACAGAGCAACGAAGAAGAGAGTAGTTTGCTAAAACCCTTCTGCTAGTAACTGGCTTTGCTGATTAAGCTTGCCCAAGTTATTTTGTTTTTCTTTCTCTAACTGCATCCCCTCCCAGCTTCAAATAGCCCAGGTGTTTTACAAGAATTTGGAGTCAGCTCCTGCCCAGTGTGAGCTGGTTAAGGCTGGTTGGGACCACCCAGCCTACAACGAGGCCTGTGCAGGTGTTCAATGAATGGCCTTTTGACGTCAGAGGGCTGGAAAACTCCACCCTCGGATCCTTATGAGCGTGTAACTTGGATGTGCTTACAGAGTTCACCAATTGTCACACTTTTTAGCAACCTCCTCCCTTTCTCAGTGCCCAAGAACGTCCCCCCCAACTTATCCCATAAATACCCCAGCCCTCTCAACCTCAGGAAGGCAGATCTGAGAACTGTTCCTGTATTTTCTCACTTGGCTGCCTTGTGAGTAAACACTTTCTTGGCTGCAAACCTCAGCTTCTCGGTGTTTGGCAAGCTGCGCATCTGGCAAACACACCTGGTCTTAAAAGGAGAGGATGGGGGGAGGAAGGAGAGGATGGGGGGAGGAAAAAACCATATCTTACCATTTATCCATTACCTCATTTAGTGCTTACAACAACCTGTTTTACGGAAGAGGAAGCTGAGACTGAGAAAAGTTGCCGGGACCTTACGGCAAGTTAATGCCAAGGAGCTCTGGACTCCAGAGCTGTGCCCTTACCTGTCACAGTAGCTGGGAGGAAAGAAAGCATATGTCATTATGTTGCATCACCTCCACTGTCCTGCTTGCCCCACCTCCAGGTGTAGGGCAATATTTAGGGCAGTTTCCTTGCTCTCCAGGGGCCTCTCTAATAAAAGCATGCAAATCCTTTAACAATGAATTCAAAGCAAGAGACCATGTTATTTTATTTCTTGGAACAAACAGTGAACTGGGTTGAGTTCACTATTACTTATCATTGGCTCAGTGCTTGAGGAGTATTGGGTCTCCTCAAGATAATTTAGGAGCAGGGTTACGGTTATCACTGTCTGGCCTGTTTACTGCCTCTGAGGTTGTCAAGGGACCAGAGTTCATTAGTGCCTGTCTTGTACTTGATGCGAAGCAAATCCCTGAGTGGGGAGCATCAGGAGGGTCGAACACTGCAGCAGAAAACCTCCTACTCCATCTGACTACAGTGATGTTGGCAGTTACTGTGGAGAATAACTGAAAAGTGATACTACCTAAATTTTTATATTAATTGTATATATACATGTAAATTAGTAGGTACACACATTAATTCATCAAATACCTGTGAATTCACTTGCTATCTTTTCATGTAAGGCTACCCTTTTGCTTTGCTTTGATTATGGGTTGGCTGGTGGGAGTTCTGTATTGCCTTTCTGGAATGAATCACACCCATGGTGAGTCACCAACTATTTCCAATTCGGGTTTCTTTCAAGTGAATCAACAACCTAAAAACAAATTTCAAGTAAACTGAGTACAGAATACTTCTAGATTTGGGGGCTATTTCTCCCTAATCTTTTAGAGTTGTTTTTATCATATCTAATTTGATAGCGAGGTTTCTGTGTGTATGAGATTCAACTTTATGAGTCTTTTCAAAGCATTCAAATGAGTTTTTGTAGAAACAGTTCTCTTTTTTTCTAATTACATGCTTTGAGTTTACCTATGAATTGATTAAATTATGTAATTATAGTAATAACACTCCTGGTATAGGCAGATGTGGGAACAGACATATGTGTGGCAAACTGAGTGACATAAAAGTTGGGGCTGAAGACCCCATGAAGGGCTGTAAGTAAGCTCAGTTCTGAGGGAGCAGATGAAACGTTAACTGAGGGAAAGTGGAGGGGCCTGTATGCGGAGAGAAGCAGGGTCTCTGCGGACTCTGTGATGCATGGAGAAGAGGAAACAGCTGATTCCTTGAGCCATTTTATCCTGATAGTTTTCCAGTTCTAAATTCTGTTGTGGTATATACAAGGATCCTTTTAGTAACTTCCCTTTTTTCCTGGGATCATGAGTAGATCTCTGTTCCTTAATGCTCACAGGACAGAAAGGGAACAAGGACCCATTACCTGAAGACCACAAACAGACCATCGGAAGTCTAAGGTGTCCAGGGCATGGGGGCCAACACTGAAGACTTCCCGTCTGCTCAGCACTTTGGGCTGCTGCGTTTTTCCTAGGTTGTCTTCTGGGTTTCCCTAAGTCCCTTCTCTTCACTCTTGAGGACTCTCTTCCCAAATCATCAACATTTCTAGCTTTGGTCTGGCTTCTCTTGCCACTTGCTTCTCATTTTTCATCACTTTTTTCTGCTGCTTCTGTTTTCCTCCCACTTAATTCTCTTGGGCTTCTGAGTTTTTGACATCTCCATGGTGACTTCTATAACTTTCAGAGGTCCTGCTCTCCCAGATGTGCTCTTTTATCCGACGGAAGAACTGATTGCCTTATGTCTTCTGTAACCTTCAGGGTTTGAATCTTCCCAGATTCCTCACTCCCAGAGGCCTTGGGGAATATTTTCAGGTTTGCAGCTGTTGTGGAGGATAAGGGGTGTCAGATGTCCGAGTAATATCACTTGACTTTTAATGCATTATTATTATTATTAGCAGCAAAGTCTTGCCTTTGGAGTCTTTTGCTTATTTTAAAATTAGTTTGCATTCCACCAGCTCAAACTAGCTGAGCTGTGGGGGGCAAATGAGCCAAGGTGTTTGTTGTGCTAAATTTCAGGAAAAAGTCAACCTGAATTAAAAATTGACCTCAGGGGGTAATGAACAAAATAAATGTTGTTATATAATTAAAAACTGATGATAGTGCTGATTTTAATGCTATCTAGAAAATGCCTGAACATAGTAAGCAAATGTCCAATCAGGAAATCTCTTACAGTCCATTTTCTTAAGAGATTGGGAAACCTATGCTTTGTCTAGTTTCTGGAGTCCCAGGGGTCTTTTACCTCTTAGGTAAAGCTGGAAATAGAGGTCACATTGGCCTAATAACAAGAGAAAGTAAAGTGACCCAACATGTTTAAAACACCAGGATTAATCTCAAAAATATACAAGCAACTCCTGCAGCTCAATTCCAGAAAAATAAATGACCCAATCAAAAAATGGGCCAAAGAACTAAACAGAAGACACACAGATGGCTAACAAACACATGAAAAGATGCTCAACATCACTCATTATCAGAGAAATGCAAATCAAAACCACAATGAGGTACCACTACACGCCAGTCAGAACGGCTGCTATCCAAAAGTCTACAAGCAATAAATGCTGAGGAGGGTGTGGAGAAAAGGGAACCCTCTTACACTGTTGGTGGGAATGCAAACTAGGACAGCCACTATGGAGAACAGTGTGGAGATTCCTTAAAAAACTGGAAATAGAAGTGCCATATGACCCAGCAATCCCACTCCTGGGCATACACACCGAGGAAACCAGATCTGAAAGAGAAACGTGCACCCCAATGTTCATCGCAGCACTGTTTATAATAGCCAGGACATGGAAGCAACCTAGATGTTCATCAGCAGACGAATGGATAAGGAAGCTGTGGTACATATACACCATGGAATATTACTCAGCCATTAAAAAGAACACATTTGAATCGATTCTAATGAGATGGATAAAACTGAAGCCCATTATACAGAGTGAAGTAAGCCAGAAAGATAAACATCAATACAGTATACTAATGCATATATATGGAATTTAGAAAAATGGTAACAATAACCCTATATGCAAGACAGAAAAAGAGACACAGATGTATAGAACAGATGTATAGAACAGACTTTTGGACTCTATGGGAGAAGGCGAAGGTGGGATGATCTGAGAGAATAGCATCGAAACATGTATGTTATCTAGGGTGAAACAGATCACCAGCCCAGGCTGGATGCATGAGACAAGTGCTCGGGACTGGTGCAGTGGGAAGACCCAGAGGGATGGGATGGGGAGGGAGGTGGGAGGGGGGATCGGGATGGGGAACACATGTAAATCCATGGCTGATTCATGTCAATGTATGGCAAAAACCACTACAATATTGTAAAGTAATTAGCCTCCAACTCATAAAAGAAAGAAAGAAAGAAAAAAAAAACCCACAATACTTTCTCCTCTGTACGGTTATAAAGAGAAAATAAGAAGTAAATTGGTTCAGGGTACAGCTTTCCCCCTTTTCCCTTGTCCCACTTTAAAATGTAGAAAAATAGACTTCTCATCCCCGCCACCCCCCCACCCCAGTCTTCCTGTGGAGCCTTATTACCCTGGAGTGTAAAAGACTTCTGAGCACCAAACAAATAAACAATCCAGGAATGCATCCCTTCTGAGAGAGTCACATGAAAGCAAAGCAAAGGAAGCGTTGGGAGGAAATATTGAAGGTGTGGCACTTCGCTTCCTTCAGGGGAAAAGGTCGTGTTGCATTTCCAAGCCTCCACCCATGCCTCCATCCCTTCCTCCAACCCTCCCTCCATCTCTTCTACCATCCATCCATATATGTAGCTTGGAATGAAAGTTTAGATGTAATTTTTACCAAGAGATGTGTATTAACATATTTATTTGAAGTGATAAAAATAAAAAAACAGAAAGCCATATCTGAATGACAGTAAGTCTGACTTTGCTAATTAATTTTCAGTGAGGACCGTTTTGACAATTATGGAACATGGTGGACGATTTTTTATAAATTGTATGAGGTAAGTTTGTAGTTTTCAAGTTTAAAAAAATTAAAGTACTGTATTGATTTAAAACACAGTGGAAATTCCACTCTTGGCATTTACTTACACTGATGATAAAATTTTTTGTTGCCAGCTTAAACATGTGTTACTGCGTATAGGGTTTTCCAATAATATTTTACCCTGGGGATATCAGAGCCAAAGAGGAGAGTCCAATTGCTGAAGAAAATTGTTAAGAGAGCAATGATATTTTATTTAGAGAAGGTGAAGAGAGGTGAGACTTCCTGCTGGTGTATGTGGAGCTTGTGCTCAAACAATTCAGTGCAATTGAACAAATGTTATAATCACTTGCTCTGCGCAGGACAAGGTGCAATGGGCCCACAGAAGTGAGTGAATGCTGATGGTATTTCCATGTCCTTAAACTAGGTTAATTTTTATTTTTAAAAAGTCTATGCAAAAAAAAAAAACCAAAAAACAACCGGAAGTCTATGCAGTACACCTTTGGTCGAGGGAGGTAGTAGGTGCCCTAATGAAATAAAAATAGGGTATCATAACTCCAAAAATGTTGTGAGTCTTGCACATGAACTGTCTTCCTGGTAGAGCGGGTCAGAGCAACAACAGGCAGCACTGCATCAACCTATTAGAAGAACATCTGGCGTTTGCAGGACGTTCATGGCAGCACCCTGCACGTCATGGCAAACCGGACGAAGCCAAGTGTCCTTGGACAGACACATCCTGTACATTTAAGCAGCCAAATACTTGTACAAGCATCGCAAGAATCAACAAACTACAGCTACACACAATATGGTCGAATCTCACAAACATAAAGTTGAGTAACAAAAATGACATAGAAGAGGATGCAGTGTATGACTCTAGGTTCAGAAACAGGAAAAACAAATCCTCGTGGTCAGAAGTTAGCCAGGATCAGAGTTATCCCTGAAGAGGCAGTTGCTGAAAGGGACTTGAGGAGGCTTCTGGGTGCGGGTGGGATTCCATTTCTGGACCTGGCCGGCTATAAAGCTGACCACCTATGATTTGTTTATTTTTATGTATAAATATTACACTTAAACAATGAAATAAATAAAACAAACAAAAACAACTGTAATCTGGTGTTAAATCAGTTTGGGATCAAATGAACAGATTTGCTACTCTAATTGGACCTGAAGTAGTAAATATAAATAAAAATGTCTCAGATGGTGGGAAGCGATTTGAATGAGTTGAGGATTTGGGGATGGATATTCAGAGTTCTGTGGTATTGTTTCTACCCCATCAGTTGTAAACCATAGTTCTTCTCCTTGTCACACCCCACCTCAAGGGCTCTCAGACCTCTGGCTCTTCTTTAAACTGTAAATCTTACACAATGTGGAGCTCACCTGCTGGGTCAGAGGCTGGCCCATAGTCCACTTTCTACACATGCCTTTCCTCGGTTGTCTGCAATACAAACAGCCATTCCCTTCACTCACTCCCCTTCTGAGTCTGAATAAATCCTGAGGTGGCTGGAGGGGAAGCTTCACCAGCCTGAGTGACCTGATGAGAAATCTCTCCTGTGAAACCTGATGGGAGGGACTTAGGAATTTCATTCTAGACACCCAGTGGGTGACGTTACAAGTGTTGGAGGATCATCTTCATCTGATTAGCAGAGTGGGGAAAGAGAGAGGCCCATTCTATTAACTTCACGGGAGGGTGGCAATGAGCTATCTGAAGGGAACTGTGTGGCACAGCAGGGCTGAGAATCCCTCTCGGAAAACCAAGGCTGACTTACCTAAGACCGACACTGCTTCACAGTACTTTGGGAACACTAGAAATCACTTTCAAGTTTTTCCAGAGATGACATGGCCCCCTCCCGACTGGACATGGCTCCCTGACATCAAAGCCATCCAGCTCGGATGGCACACGGCCCAGTCCACGCTGTCTGTGGCAGGTCAGCTGGCTCGGAGAAAACAACACTCCTGCCCGTGACAGTCCCCACACGCGGCAGACTTGAGAGGGAATCCTCTGGACTCTGACAGGGCTGCTGGGGCTCGGCCCTGGCCCAGCCCTGAGGCCGCAGTGGGAAGGGAGCCTGGGGAGGCTGCGCGGCGCTGCCATTGCTTCTCCAGGGACCAGAGAGAGCTGCCGCCTGGACGTCTTTGTTCTTCTCACCCTCCCACGGCCTCCGCTGCCTGGGGCCTCAGAAACCCAGCCCAGCCTTTCCCTCTTTCTCCTCACTCACCCGCTCCTCACTCCCTCCCGCTTCTTAAACCTCGCAGTTACCCAGAGTTAGGCCTCCAGTATTGTTACTGCTCCACAGGAACAATTCCTATCCCTTCCATTCTCTCATGCTCTTCTCTCGCTGTCTCAGATTCTCCTGCTTGTGTTCCTTCCCATTTCTACAAAGGCAGGAGAGAGAGGAAGGCCAGCAGAGGGCAAAGAGCACCAGAGCTGCATCGGGAGACAGATGAGCTGCTTGGTTTTGGTTGCTGATGTGGATGACTTTGGGCAAACAGCACAGATTCTTGTCTGGGCACCAGTGTTGTCATCTGTAGACGGAGTCGGGTCCCCCCATGGCAGAAACCCAATGCCACATGTTGTGTCAGAATTGGTGCCATGAGGATGCAAAGAATAAGTCTGTCCGGGCTTTTACAAACTTACTGAATAACATTACATTCTTTCTGACAAGCGCTCACAAACACACGCACACACCCCTAGGGACTGGATCATAGTAGCTTCTTGTTGTCAGGTATAATTTAACACCTCATTTTATTTTTGAAAATTTGGTGAAATGGAGACAATTCAAAGCTTTTCTTTTGCTGCCACAGATGTCCACATAATTGTTGGATCCTCTCAGTGGGGAAAACGGTCTTTGTCCTTACCTCAGGGTAGACAAGAACATGACAGCCAAATCTGGAGAGATGAAAAAGATAAAGCAAACCAGAAGTTTATAGAGCTGAGCCTGGCAGAGCTGGAAATAGAACTGTACTAGGGAAGAGCATTGGATTATGTTTGAGTTTTTGCAGAATCCACTTAACCCACTTCTTACTTTTATCTTATAGCTCCCACTAACCCTTATGTTCAAAGGGACAATCTTCTTTTGATTAAGCAAACCCAGATTCTTCTTATATTTGTGCCCACACCCTGGTAATGATGTGCATGTTCACACCCTGGTAATGATGTGCATGCTCACCCTGGTGAGCATGTTTTGATTAACTTCAAGCATCATGGATAAGTGAGAATAAATGTTTCTCACTTTCTGAACAATTTACATGGAGATAGGGTTTGGTTTGATAAGAGGGGAGGAATATAAATGAGGATTGCTGTATGAATATTCAAAGTACAAGCCAAAGACTCTGAAGTTTATGCTGGACTCAGTACTTCATATGACCTAAGGATTAAATTTCTATCAGAATATGAACTATGTTGCTTTGCATTAGGAAGGAGAAGAAAATAAATATATCTCAGTGCCTGCTGTGTACTAGGCACTTTATATATGTTAATTTATTTGATCCTAACCATAAATCTCTAAGGAGATTTTTTTTTTCCTAAGGAGATATTTTATTCTCTTAACAAATGAAGAAACATGAAGAGGATACTCAGTAGCTATAGAACCAAAGCCAGAATTATAACCCACACTCCGAAGCCACTGTTGCGTGTGGTCTTGTCAAACCACATCTCTGCCGTCTTTTCCCACCACATTTAATTTGGCTTTTAAAAATTAATGTATTAATCAGTTTATTTACTTTTGGCTGTGTTGGCTCTTCGTTGCTGTAAGGGCTTTTCTCTCGTTGCGCTCTGCGGGCTTCTCATCGCGGCGGCTTCCCTTGCCGTGGAGCGCCGGCTCTAGGGCACACGGGCTTCAGCAGCTGTGGTCCGCAGCCTCTAGAGCACAGGCTCAACAGCTGTGCTGCGCAGGCTTAGCTGTTTCGTGACATGTGGGATCCCCCCTGACCAGGGATTTTCCTGCATTTGCAGGTGGATTCTTTACCACAGAGCCACCAGGGAAGCCCTTAGTGAAAGTGAAAGTCTCTCAGTCTGTCCGACTCTTTGCGACCCCATGGACTATACAGTCCATGGAATTCTCCAGGCCAGAATACTGGAGTGGGTAGCCTTTCCCTTCTCCAGGGGATCTTCCCAACCCGGGCATTGAATCTAGGTCACCCGCATTGCAGGCGAATTCCTTACCAGCTGAGCCACAAGAGGATCCCAGGGAAGTCCTTAGTTCACTTGGTCAGTTGTGTCTGACTCTGCGATCCCATGGACTGCAGTACGCCAGGCCTCCCCGTTCATCACCAACTCCCGGAGTTTACTCAAACTCATGTCCATCTAGTCGGTGATGCCATCCAACCATCTCATCCTCTTTGTCCCCTTCTCCTCCCACCTTCAGTCTTTCCCAACATCAATCAGGGTCTTTTTCAATGAGTCAGTTCTTCACATCAGGTGGCCAAAGTATTGGAGTTTCAGCTTCAGCATCAGTCCTTCCAAAGAATATCCAGGACTGATTTCCTCTAGGATGGACTAGTTTGATCTCCTTGAAGTCCAAGGGACTCTCAAGAGTCTTCTCCAACACCACAGTTCAAAAGCATCAATTATTCCCTGCTCAGCTTTCTTTATGGTCCAACTCTCACATCCATACATGACTACTGGAAAAATCATAGCTTTGACTAGACGGACCTTTGTTGGCAAAGTAATGTCTCTGCTTTTTAATATGCTGTCTAGGTTAGTCATAGCTTTTCTTCCAAGGAGAAAGTGTCTTTTAATTTCATGGCTGCAGTCAAGCCCTTAATTTAGTTTTTTTTATTTTTTTATTTTTTTATTTATTTTTTTATTATTATTATTATTATTTTTTTCCAGTGGGTTTTGTCATACATTGATATGAATCAGCCATGGATTTACATGTATTCCCAATCCTGATCCCCCCTCCCACCTCCCTCTCCACCCGATTCCTCTGGGTCTTCCCAGTGCACCAGGCCGGAGCACTTGTCTCATGCATCCCACCTGGGCTGGTGATCTGTTTCACCATAGATAGTATACATGCTATTCTTTTGAAATATCCCACCCTCCCATTCTCCCACAAAGTTCAAAAGTCTGTTCTGTATTTCTGTGTCTCTTTTTCTGTTCTGCATATAGGGTTATCGTTATCACCTTTCTAAATTCCATATACATGTGTCAGTATGCTGTAATGTTCTTTATCTTTCTGGCTTACTTCACTCTGTATAAGGGGCTCCAGCTTCATCCATCTCATTAGGACTGGTTCAAATGAATTCTTTTTAATGGCTGAGTAATATTCCATGGTGTGTATGTACCACAGCTTCCTTATCCATTCATCTGCTGATGGGCATCTAGGTTGCTTCCATGTCCTGGCTATTATAAACAGTGCTGCGATGAACATTGGGGTGCACGTTTCTCTTTCAGATCTGGTTTCCTCGGTGTGTATGCCCAGGAGTGGGATTGCTGGGTCATATGGCAGTTCTATTTCCAGTTTTTTAAGAAATCTCCACACTGTTTTCCATAGCGGCTGTACTAGTTTGCATTCCCACCAACAGTGTAAGAGGGTTCCCTTTTCTCCACACCCTCTCCAGCATTTATTGCTTGTAGACTTTTGGATAGCAGCCATCCTGACTGGCGTGTAATGGTACCTCATTGTGGTTTTGATTTGCATTTCTCTAATAATAAGTGATGTTGAGCATCTTTTCATGTGTTTGTTAGCCATCTGTATGTCTTCTTTGGAGAAATGTCTGTTTAGTTCTTTGGCCCATTTTTTGATTGGGTCATTTATTTTTCTGGAATTGAGCTGCAGGAGTTGCTTGTATATTTTTGAGATTAATCCTTTGTCTGTTTCTTCATTTGCTATTATTTTCTCCCAATCTGAGGGCTGTCTTTTCACCTTACTTATAGTTTCCTTTGTAGTGCAAAAGCTTTTAAGTTTCATTAGGTCCCATTTGTTTAGTTTTGCTTTTATTTCCAATATTCTGGGAGGTGGGTCATAGAGGATCTTGCTTTGATTTATGTCGGAGAGTGTTTTGCCTATGTTCTCCTCTAGGAGTTTTATAGTTTCTGGTCTTACATTTAGATCTTTAATCCATTTTGAGTTTATTTTTGTGTATGGTGTTAGAAAGTGTTCTAGTTTCATTCTTTTACAAGTGGTTGACCAGTTTTCCCAGCACCACTTGTTAAAGAGGTTGTCTTTTTTCCATTGTATATCCTTGCCTCCTTTGTCAAAAATAAGGTGTCCATAGGTTCGTGGATTTATCTCTGGGCTTTCTATTCTGTTCCATTGATCTATATTTCTGTCTTTGTGCCAGTACCATACTGTCTTGATGACTGTGGCTTTGTAGTAGAGTCTGAAGTCAGGCAGGTTGATTCCTCCAGCTCCATTCTTCTTTCTCAAGATTACTTTGGCTATTCGAGGTTTTTTGTATTTCCATACAAATTGTGAAATTCTTTGGTCTAGTTCTGTGAAAAATACCGTTGGTAGCTTGATAGGGATTGCATTGAATCTATAGACTGCTTTGGGTAGAATAGCCATTTTGACAATATTAATTCTTCCAATCCATGAACACGGTATGTTTCTCCATCTGTTTGTGTCCTCTTTGATTTCTTTCATCAGTGTTTTATAGTTTTCTATGTATAGGTCCTTTGTTTCTTTAGGTAGATATACTCCTAAGTATTTTATTCTTTTTGTTGCAATGGTGAATGGTATTGTTTCCTTAATTTCTCTGTCTGTTTTTTCATTGTTAGTATATAGGAATGCAAGGGATTTCTGTGTGTTAATTTTATATCCTGCAACTTTACTATATTCATTGATTAGCTCTAGTAATTTTCTGGTAGAGTCTTTAGGGTTTTCTATGTAGAGGATCATGTCATCTGCAAACAGTGAGAGTTTTACTTCTTCTTTTCCTATCTGGATTCCTTTTACTTCTTTTTCTGCTCTGATTGCTGTGGCCAGAACTTCCAACACTATGTTGAATAGTAGTGGTGAGAGTGGGCACCCTTGTCTTGTTCCTGATTTCAGGGGAAATGCCTTCAATTTTTCACCATTGACGGTGATGCTTGCTGTGGGTTTGTCATATATAGCTTTTATTATGTTGAGGTATGTTCCTTCTATTCCTGCTTTTTGGAGAGTTTTAATCATAAATGAGTGTTGAATTTTGTCAAAGGCTTTCTCTGCATCTATTGAGATAATCATATGGTTTTTATCTTTCAGTTTGTTAATGTGGTGTATTACATTGATTGATTTGCAGATATTAAAGAATCCTTGCATTCCTGGGATAAAGCCCACTTGGTCATGGTGTATGATTTTTTTAATATGTTGTTGGATTCTGTTTGCTAGAATTTTGTTAAGGATTTTTGCATCTATGTTCATCAGTGATATTGGCCTGTAGTTTTCTTTTTTTGTGGCGTCTTTGTCTGGTTTTGGAATTAGGGTGATGGTGGCCTCATAGAATGAGTTTGGAAGCTTACCTTCTTCTGCAATTTTCTGGAAGAGTTTGAGTAAGATAGGTGTTAGCTCTTCTCTAAATTTTTGGTAGAATTCAGCTGTGAAGCCATCTGGTCCTGGGCTTTTGTTTGCTGGAAGATTTTTGATGACAGTTTCGATTTCCTTGCTTGTGATGGGTCTGTTAAGATCTTCTATTTCTTCCTGGTTCAGTTTTGGAAAGTTATACTTTTCTAAGAATTTGTCCATTTCTTCCAAGTTGTCCATTTTATTGGCATAGAGCTGCTGGTAGTAGTCTCTTATGATCCTTTGTATTTCAGTGTTGTCTGTTGTGATCTCTCCATTTTCATTTCTAATTTTGTTAATTTGGTTTTTCTCTCTTTGTTTCTTAATGAGTCTTGCTAATGGTTTGTCAATTTTGTTTATTTTTTCAAAAAACCAGCTTTTAGCTTTGTTGATTTTTGCTATGGTGTCTTTAGTTTCTTTTGCATTTATTTCTGCCCTGATTTTTAAGATTTCTTTCCTTCTGCTAACTCTGGGGTTCTTCATTTCTTCCTTCTCTAATTGCTTTAGGTGTAGAGTTAGGTTATTTAATTGGTTTTTTTCCTGTTTCTTGATGTAAGCCTGTAATGCTATGAACCTTCCCCTTAGCACTGCTTTTACAGTGTCCCATAGGTTTTGGATTGTTGTGTTTTCATTTTCATTCATTTCTATACATATTTTGATTTCTTTTTTGATTTCTTCTATGATTTGTTGGTTATTCAGAAGCGTGTTATTTAGCCTCCATATGTTTGAAGTTTTAACAATTTTTTCCCTGTAATTGAGATCTAATCTTACTGCACTGTGGTCAGAAAAGATGACTGGAATGATTTCAATTTTTTTGAATTTTCCAAGACCAGATTTATGGCCCAGGATGTGATCTATTCTGGAGAATGTTCCGTGTGCACTTGAGAAAAAGGTGAAGTTGATTGTTTTGGGGTGAAATGTCCTATAGATATCAATTAGGTCTGGCTGGTCCATTGTGTCATTTAAGGTTTGTGTTTCCTTGTTAATTTTCTGTTTAGTTGATCTATCCATAGTTGTGAGTGGGGTATTAAAGTCTCCCACTATTATTGTGTTACTATTAATTTCCTCTTTCATACTCGTTAGCGTTTGCCGTACATATTGCGGTGCTCCTATGTTGGGTGCATATATATTTATAATTGTTATATCTTCTTTTTTGATTGATCCTTTGATCATTATGTAGTGTCCTTCTTTGTCTCTTTTCACTTCCTTTATTTGAAAGTCTATTTTATCTGATATGAGTATTGCGACTCCTGCTTTCTTTTGGTCTCCGTTTGCATGAAATATTTTTTTCCAGCCCTTCACTTTTAGTCTGTATGTGTCTCTTGTTTTGAGGTGGGTCTCTTGTAGACAGCATATATAGGGGTCTTGTTTTTGTATCCATTCAGCCAATCTTTGTCTTTTGGTTGGGGCATTCAACCCATTTACATTTAGGGTAATTATTGATAGGTGTGGTCCCGTTGCCATTTACTTTGTTGTTTTGGGTTCACGTTTATACAACCTTTCTGCATTTCCTGTCTAGAGAAGATCCTTTAGCATTTGTTGAAGAGCTGGTTTGGTGGTGCTGAATTCTCTCAGCTTTTGCTTATCTGTAAAGCTTTTGAATTCTCCTTCATATCTGAATGAGATCCTTGCTGGGTACAGTAATCTAGGTTGTACGTTATTCTCTTTCATTACTTTCAGTACGTCCTGCCATTCCCTTCTGGCCTGGAGGGTTTCTATTGATAGATCAGCTGTTATCCTTATGGGAATCCCTTTGTGTGTTATTTGTTGTTTTTCCCTTGCTGCTTTTAATATTTGTTCTTTGTGTTTGATCTTTGTTAATTTGATTAATATGTGTCTTGGGGTGTTTCGCCTTGGGTTTATCCTGTTTGGGACTCTCTGGGTTTCTTGGACTTGGGTGGCTATTTCCTTCCCCATTTTAGGGAAGTTTTCAGCTATTATCTCCTCGAGTATTTTCTCATGGCCTTTCTTTTTGTCTTCTTCTTCTGGAACTCCTATGATTCGAATGTTGGGGCGTTTCACATTGTCCCAGAGGTCCCTGAGGTTGTCCTCATTTCTTTTGATCCTTTTTTCTTTTTTCCTCTCTGCTTCATTTATTTCCACCATTTTATCTTCTACCTCACTTATCCTATCTTCTGCCTCCGTTATTCTACTCTTGGTTCCCTCCAAAGTGTTTTTGATCTCATTCATTGCATTATTCATTAGTAATTGACTCTTTTTTATTTCTTCTAGGTCTTTATTAAACAGTTCTTGAATCTTTTCAATCTTTTGTTTCCAGGCTATTTATCTGTAACTCCATTTTATTTTCAAGATTTTGGATCATTTTTATTATCATTATTCTAAATTCTTTTTCAGGTAGATTCCCTATCTCCTCCTCTTTTGTTTGACTTGGTGGGCATTTTTCATGTTTCTTTACCTGTTGGGTATTTCTTTGCCTTTTCATCTTGTTTAGATTGCTGTATCTGGAGTGGGCTTTCTGTATTCTGGAGGTCTGTGGTTCCTTTTTGTTGTGGAGGATTAGCCCAGTGGGTGGGGTTAGACGATTGGCTTGTCGAGATTTCCTGGTTAGGGAAGCTTGCGTCAGTGTTCTGGTGCGTGGAGCTTGATTTCTTCTCTTTGGAGAGCAATGGAGTGCCCAGTAATGAGTTTTGAGATGGGTCTATGTGTTAGGTGTGACCTTGGGCAGCCTGTATGTTGATGTTCAGGGCTATGTTCCTGCGTTGCTGGAGAATTTGCGTGGTATGTCTTGCTCTAAAACTTATTGGCTCTTGTGTGGTGGTTGGTTTCAGTGTAGGTATGGAGGCTTTTGGACAGTCACTTATTACTTAAAGTTCCTTGTAGTCAGGAGTTTTCTGGTGTTCTCAGGTTTTGGGCTTAAGTCTCCTGCCTCTGGATTTCAGTTTTATTCTTCCTGTAGTCTCAGGACTTCTCCAACTATACAGCCCTCCTTTCGAAGACAATGGGCTGCTTTTCTGGGCGCCTGATGACCTCAGCTAGCGATCAGAAGTTGTTTTGCGAAGTTTGCACTGCGTTCAGTTATTCTTTTGATGAATTTGTAGGAGAGAAAGTGGTCTCCCCGTCCTACTCCTCCGCCATCTTGGCTCCTCCCCCCCTTAATTTAGTTTTAATTCATTTTGTTCCTGGTTGTGTGCTAGTGGTGTGGCAAATACCAAAGAACAGGATGAACCGCTTTTGGAGGGGTTACTAATTTGAGAGAAATTAGAGCCACAGAAAGGAAGTGAGTATATTTCATGTATTAAACTCAACATGTAGGAAAATGTTGAGTTAACAAGTAAATGAAATTCAACTGAGTGAAAATAGCTGGGTATTAAACGAAGGCCTATTAGGGATCCATCCTGGAACAGATGCAGAAGGCTTCACACGAGAGGTGGCGCTAGGCACTGAAAGGTAAAGTCGGCGAGATGAGCAAGGAAGTGTGGTCTCACTGGTTTGGGTTAAGAAATTCAGTCTCTGCAGTGTTGTCTAGTTCCTTTTTTTCTTTAGCTATACTGTCAGCAATTGAAGGCGAGAATTGAGGCATCTTCTTTTTTTGTTTTGTTTTTGCTTTTTAAATTTATTTTAATTGGAGGCTAATTACTTTACAATATTTTGGTGGTTTTTGCCATACATTCACATGAATCAGCCATGGGTGTACATGTGTTCCCCATCCTGACCCTCCCTCCCACCTCCCTCCCCATCCCATCCCTTGGGGTCATCCCAGTGCACCAGCCCTGAGCACCCTGTCTCATGCATCGAACCTGGACTGGCGATCTATTTCACATATGGTAATATACATGTTTCAGTGCTATTCTCTCAACTCATCCCACCCTTGCCTTCTCCCACAGAGTCCAAAAGACTATTCCTTACATCTGTGTCTCTTTTGCTGTCTCGCATATAGGGTCATCATTACCATCTTTCTAAATTCTATATTTGAGGCATCTTCTGATAATTACCATAGTTCAGCACCGGTCACACAGAATAAACAAATACTAGTTAACAAACGCTAGCTTCCCTGGTGACTCAGACGATAAAGCATCTGTCTGCAATGCGGGAGACCTGAGTTTGATCCCTGGGTCGGGAAGATCCCCTGGAGAAGAGCATGGCAATCCACTCCAGTATTCTTGCCTGGAGAATCCCCATGGACAGAGGAGCCTGTTGGGCTACAGTCCATGGGATCACCAAGAGTCAGACACGACTGAGTGACTAAGTACATAGCACAGAGGTTTTGTGCTTGTATCTCATTGTGGCATTTCTGATGATCAGTGATCATCTTTTGAGCATCTTTTCATGGTGTTTTTTTTTTTTTTTTGCCATTTGTATGTCTTTTGTAAAGTAAATGTCCAAATTTGCCCATTTTTCATTGATTACTCATTATCGAGTTGTAAGAGTTCTCTATATATTCTGGTACTTCATCAGAAATATACATTATAAATATTTTCTCCCAGTCTGTGTTCTTTTCATTTTTTTAGTGGTATTTTCCAAAGAACATAAACTTTTAATTTTGATGAAGTCCAATTTGATAAATTTTCCCTTATGGCTTGTATTTTTTGTGTCCTGAGGAGTCTTTATTCACTCCAAGATTGCAAAGGCTTTCTCCTGTATTTTAGTCAAGTTTTATGGGTTTAGCTCTTATATTTAAGTCTATGTTCCATTTTGAGTTAATTTTTGTGTCATGTGAGAGAAGGGTTGAAGTTTATCTTTTGCCTGGGAATATCTAATTGTTTCTTCAACTTTTGTTGAAAATATTATCCTTTCCCCATCAAATTGCTGTGGGGGAAAAAACAAATTTTATTTACCATCTTCATGTGGGCCTATGTCTGGACTCACCTTTGATCTATATGCCTATTGTTCCAATGACACCAGACAGTCTTGATTACTGTAGTGTTATTATAAGTCTTGAAATACGCAATGTAAATCCTCCAGCTGTGTTCTTCATTTTCAAAATTGTCTTGGCTTATCTAGGTTCTTTTTATTCTCATATAAATTACAGAATCAGCTTGTTGATTTCTATCTTAAAAAAAAAAAGATAAGGTGTCCATAGGTTCGTGGATTTATCTCTGGGCTTTCTATTCTGTTCCATTGATCTATATTTCTGTCTTTGTGCCAGTACCATACTGTCTTGATGACTGTGGCTTTGTAGTAGAGTCTGAAGTCAGGCAGGTTGATTCCTCCAGCTCCATTCTTCTTTCTCAAGATTACTTTGGCTATTCGAGGTTTTTTGTATTTCCATACAAATTGTGAAATTCTTTGGTCTAGTTCTGTGAAAAATACCGTTGGTAGCTTGATAGGGATTGCATTGAATCTATAGACTGCTTTGGGTAGAATAGCCATTTTGACAATATTAATTCTTCCAATCCATGAACACGGTATGTTTCTCCATCTGTTTGTGTCCTCTTTGATTTCTTTCATCAGTGTTTTATAGTTTTCTATGTATAGGTCCTTTGTTTCTTTAGGTAGATATACTCCTAAGTATTTTATTCTTTTTGTTGCAATGGTGAATGGTATTGTTTCCTTAATTTCTCTGTCTGTTTTTTCATTGTTAGTAGGGAGAATGTGAGGGTGGGATATTTCAAAAGAACAGCATGTATACTATCTATGGTGAAACAGATCACCAGCCCAGGTGGGATGCACGAGACAAGTGCTCCGGCCTGGTGCACTGGGAAGACCCTGAGGAATCGGGTGGAGAGGGAGGTGGGAGGGGGGATCGGGATGGGGAATACATGTAAATCCATGGCTGATTCATATCAATGTATGACAAAACCCACTGGGAAAAAAAAATAATAATAATAAAAAAAAAATAAAATAAAATAAAAAGGCTAACTGCTCTATCTAGTTAGCCTCCCATTCCACACCATTCATCTCTATTGCTTCTTTTCTTTGTGGTACTACTTGTAATTATATTATTATTTGTTTATTTACTTGGGTGTGTCTGCTTCTCTTGCTGAATAGTAAGAATTGCATTGAATCTATATATCAATTTGAGGAGACTTCACATCTTATATTATCTAGTTTCCCAGTATTGAGCATAGCTTATTGCTGCATTTATTTAGGTCTTTAATTTTTCTCAGCAATATTTTCTAGATTTCAGTACAGAAGAATTGCAAGAACTTTGTTAAATGTATCCCAATGTATTTCATGTCTTTAAATGCACTTATACATTGAATTTTAAAATTTTAATTATTTTTTCATTGTAATATATATATATATTTTTCATGTAATATATAAGATGATTTTTTAAACCTCATACCACATGGCCTTGTTAAATTCACTTATTAATTTGTAGATTTCTTAGCACTTTCTGTGTTTATAGCTATGTTTTCTGAATGTGAGGACAGGTTTACTTCTTCCTTTCCAGTTATTTATTGTTATTGTGTGTACTTGCCTGTGCATTGTGTAATTTGTTCCTTTTATTGTCAAGTCTTACTTTACTTTTGGATAACCCCAACTTTTTTCATCTATTTACCTAGTAGTTGATATTTGGGGTCATTTTAAGTTTTGAGGTATTACAAACAAAGCTTCTATGAACATTTGTTTACAGTTCTTAGTGTATACATGGGCTTTCATTTCTCTTTGGTAAATACCAAGGATTAGAATGGCTGGCTCATATTTACAGGTGTACATTTACCTTTGTCTGCCTGTAACTCAGGAGACCCAGGTTAGATCTCTGGGTTGGGAAGATCCCCTGGAGAAGAGAATGGCAACCCACTCCAGTATTCTTGCTTGGAAAATCCCATGGACTGAGGAGCCTGGTGGGCTACAGTCCATGGGGTCGAAAAGAGTGGGACACAACTGAGGAACTCACACTTTCACTAGCTTTGTGAGAAAATGCTAAACTACTTTCCAAAATAGTTGTGCTATTTTACATTCCCACTAGCAGAAAACTCCATGAATTTGGGCTGCATATAGCAATCATATAAGGGAAATTTTGAAAATGCTGATGTTGGGGTCCTTCTTCCAGAGATTCTGGGTTAATTGGTCTGGGGCACAGCTTAGACATGGGGACTTTTAAAAGCTCTCCAGGTGACTCTAAAAATAGGAAACTTTGAGGAACATTATCATAGTACATTATTTTATACATTCCACATAGAAAACAAAACTAGATATATAGTTGCTGTTAAAAGCTAATGTCAATAAGTACAGGATGGTCAATATCTGGTGGTTTTTTTTTTTTTTTTTCCATGATAATTGTATGGCCTGTCATGGGTACCAATAAGGTTAAAACTCAATTTTAGTGTTCAGAATCATCATGTGAGTCTTCCCACCCCATCCCCCAACCTAACTAGCACTAATTCACAGAAAACCCTGCATCCCTCTCCAGGCCTCCCCCTCATTCTGACCTTGTAGTTGTCCAAGGTCAATTCCTTGCAGTTTACTCAGTACTAAGGGCCAGTTCTGATTCTAAGCATCTCACAGAGAAGGAGGTGTAGGATTTGCTCCCTCCTCCAGCAGGTCCTCCATCTTTTCCTGCCACATGAACACATGACACCCCTCATTTAAGGTGGTCTGTGGCCACAGGGATGATTTTGCTGGAAGCAGCCAGCAATAGCTCTTCAGTTATTAGAAAAATACTAAAGTTGTACTTCAGCAGGCACCTGCCATGTCTGTTTACCCACACTTCCAAATCTCTAACTGAAAGAAAACATGAAAGGCTTTTTTCTTTGGTTTGTTTTTTCAGTTTTGTTTTGTTAGCTGGTTAGATGGAGCTTGAGCCAGAAATGCTTCCTTTTAAAAGTAGCTACTGATATCTTTGCCTGCCTGGGACTTAAGTGTCCCCTCTCAATTATCCAAGCATAAGATGAGTTGACACTTAATGCCTTGGAAGGTAGAATGACATTTATGACCTAAAAAAAGAAGTTTTTTGCCCATCGCAGTGGTCCATGTTATGAAGTAGTGTCGCTCAGTCATGTCTGACTCTGCAACCCCATGGACTGTAGCCCACGAGGCTCCTCTGTTCATGGAATTCTCCAAGCAAGAATACTGAAGTGGGTTGCCATTCCCTTCTCCAGGGGATCTTCCCGACCCAGGGATTGAACCCAGGTCTCCTACATTATAGGCGGATTCTTTACCATCTGAGCCACCAGGGAAGCCCCTTTGTTATGAAGAGGCGGTCCATAAAGAGTTAAAAAAAAAAAAAAGTTGTAGGGAGGGAGAGGAAGAAACTTTCTGGAATGAGAGATAGAAATTCTCTTATGTTTTAAAGTCCAATTTGCCTCTGACTGAAGTATGCGCCAACAGGAAGAGACGTGGAGGGCTCTCTCAGGAAAACCCACGGGGAAGGAGGAGGGTCTGGCTGGTGACCTGGGCTGAGTAACAGGCCTGGATGTCCTGTGAAGAGAGCTGGTTCAGGTCAGCCCATGGTTGAAGCCAGAACACATCCCCAACTTCCCAGGTGTAAGAGGCTCAACCACAATGCTTATCTCAGGAGCCCCAGCAGGGGGCCCTAGTCGGCCCATTTCCAGCCCTGCATGTCCCAGTGAGGGGGGCAACCCAGTGCCCAAGGCAGCCTGCTGGAGAACTTAGATCAGCAGCCAGTCGTCACACACAGAATAAAAGTTTTCTACTGAAGTATAGTTGATTTACAATGTTGTGTTCATTACAGCCCCACAAAGTGATGCAGTTACACACTTATATACGTTCTTTTCTCACATCCTTTTCTGTTATGATGGCTTTTGAGCTCTGAATCACAGTATGTGCCGTAAGTGTAAAATGTAAACTGGACTTTGAAGACAATAGGAAAAAGATTGTAAGATAGCTCAATAATTTTTATGTTGACTACATGTAGAAATGACAACCTTTTACATGCACCAGGTTAAAAATACATCATTGTGACAGTTTTGTCTATTTATTTATTTTTTGTTTGTGGCTGAGCTGGGTCTTCATTGCAGCGCGGGCTTTTCTCCTGTTGCACTGAGTAGGGGGCCACTCTCTAGCTGCAGTACACGGACTTTTCGCTGTAATGGCTTCTCTTGCTGTGGAGCACAGGCTCGAGGGCACTCGGGCTTCAGCAGTTGTGGCTCCCAGACTCTGGAGCACAGGCGCAGCAGTTGTGGTGCTTGGGCTTAGTTGCTCTGAGTCATGTGGGATCTTCCTGGATCAGGGATCAAACCTATGTCTCCCACATTGGCAGATGTATTCTTTACCACTGAGCCGCTAGGAGAAGCCTAAAAATACATTATTGAAATTAATTTCATCCTAATGCGGCCACTAAAAAACTGTTCAGTGACATACATGGCCCATATTTTTAGCTTGCATTGTGTTTCTTTTTTCTTAATCTTTAAATTTGGTTCACTAATTGTTTTCGGCTGCATTGGGTGTTTGTTGCTGCGTGTAGGCTTTCTCTAGTTGTGGTGAGCGGGCTTCTCACTGCACCGGCTTCTCTTGTTGCAGAGCACAGGCTCTAGGTGCATGGACTTCAGTAGTTGCAGCATGTGGGCTCAGGGCTTATGGCTTGTGGGCCCCTAGAAAATACAGTGTTCATTTGATGTGGCTTTGTTGTATTTCTATTCCCATTCTCAAGTCTGGAGTCATTTGGAAGCAGGGACTATCAGCTAGGATGCTTCAGTGTTCTTATGATAGAAACCCCAGGTGGTGTAAATAATAATGAGAAAACAGTCTGAGGCCAGGAAGTGCTGGGTTGTTTACACAGTGGTTCAGTGGCATCATTAGGATGGGGGGCTTCTCATTTTTCCACTTTACTTTGATCTGGCTCAGCTCAAGGAGAATATGTATCTGTGGAGGTCCCCAAAGTCACATGCACACATTTTTAATGTCCAGAGGAAATAAAGGGGAGGGAGTGGTTACTTGTCTTATCTCTCTTCTTAGGCGTGAGGAAGTCCTCTCCAGACGTGCCCTCCCTTCCCACCTCTGCCATGCTCTCATGTCTGATGGACCAGAATTGGGTAACCTAGTTCACGCTGAGCCACCCACCAGCTAAGTAACCGGATACTTCATGGCTTGAAGTAATGTGGGGTGAGACATCTGTTGGAAAGAAAACCAGGACCATGACAGGAAGAATGGCTATTTTGGACTAAATAATAACCCCTGACATTCTTGGACAATTCAGAGAGAGGGCACATTTCTCATAAGGATCTTTATACATTCTGCTATTCCAGCTGAGCTGATTTAGTTTGAAACATGATAGAGCTGCTGTTTTATTTGTATCCTCAGGCTACTGAAATTTAATAAATATGTTTACATAAGTAGACCAACAAAGCAAATAAAATCACATAGCTCAATGTGGTGACATGGAGGGAGCGCTGTATCTTCATCGAGTGAGAGTCGCTCAGTCGTGTCCAACTGTTTGCAACCCTGTGGATGATGCAGTCCACGGGATTCTCCGGATCAGAATACTGGAGTGGGTTGCTTTCCCCTTCTCCAGGGGATCTTCTCAACCCAGGGATCAAACCCAGGTCTCCCGCATTGCAGGTGGATTCTTTACCAGCTGAGCCACAAGGGAAGCCTTGATCTTAATGACACCTTGCTGTGGCACCTGTGAAGCTCAGCTCCCCATGTCTGGGCTTGTTAACCTTCCAAATCAGTGTTCAAAGATTTTGAGTCAAGATAGCAAAATAATCACATGAATATTTCTCCCTACTTTAATGCATAGGAATGGTGATATAAATGGAAGAAAGTGAAAGTCGCTCAGTCATGTCTGACTCTTTGCAACCCAGGCCAGAATACTGAAGTGGGTAGCCTTTCCCTTCTCCAGGGGATCTTCCCAACCCAGGGATCGAACCTAGGTCTACCTGCATGGCAGTTGGATTCTTTTACCAGCTGAGCCACAAGGGAATCCCAAGAATACTAGAGTGGGTAGCCTAGCCTATCTCTTCTCCAGGGGATCTTCCCGACCCAGGAATTGAACCAGGGTCTCCTGCATTGCAGGTGGATTCTTTACCAACTGAGCTATCAGGGACGCCCTATAAATAGGATACAAAACATTAAAAAAATATGTCATACCAAAGGGTTTAGGACATTTTAATATGGAGGGGGAAACGAGGTGGAGGGTGGTTTCCACACACCACGCAGCAATTTTGAGAGCACCAGCTTAGTGTCCTGCAACTTAATTCTGACACTGTGAACTAGAAGAGAGTGTCAGATCCCACCAGTTAAGGGCTCGGGCTCAGTCCCACAAGACCACCCCCTCCCCCATTGGTGTCAGATAACAACTGAAAGTCCAAGTTGTCACCTGTGCTTCTGGCTCAGAAGCTGCTGCTTAAGGCTCAGAGGTTCCCATGACCCCCTCTTCAGGTTCAATTGATTTGCTAGAGTGACTCACAGAATTCAGGAAACCAGTTTACTTACTGGGTTACTGGTTTATTATAAAAGGATCTGGGACTTCCCTGGTTGCCCAGTGGTTAAGACTCTGAGCTCCCATTGCAGGGGGGATGCGTTCCATCCCTGGGTGGGGAGCTAAGATCCCACATGCTGCTTGATGTGGCAAAAATAAAATAAATCTCAGAAACAGCCAGATTGAAGAGATACATAGGGCAAAGATATGGGGAAATGCTGAGGACCTTTCCTGAATCTCCATGTGTTCCTCAATCTAGGAGTTCTCTGAACCCCAGCCTTCTGGGCTTTTATGGAGACTTTATTACCTAGGTAGAATTGTTTAAGTCATTGGCCATTGGCTTTTTTTTTTTTTTAGGAAAAAACAAATAAATTTTTTTTAATTGGAGGATAATTGCTTTACAATGGAGAAGGAAATGGCAACCCACTCCAGAATTCTTGCCTGGAGAATCCCATGGACAGAAGAGCCTGGAGGGCTACAGTCCGTGGGGTTGCGAAGTCAGACACGACTGACGTGACTTAGCACACATGCAATTACTTTACAATGCTGTATTAGTTTCTGCTCTACAACAATGTGAATCAGCTATAAGCATACCTACATCCCCCCTGCCGTTGGACCTCCATCCCACCGCCCCACATCCCCCTCTAGGTCACCACAGAGCACCAAGTTGAGCTCCCTGTCTTATATAGCAGGTTACCATTATCTGTTTTACACACAGTAGTGTATATATGTCAGTGCTAGTCTCTTGATTCGACCTCCGTCGTCTCCCCTCCTCTGGGGGATGAGGGTGGGTTAGGGAGCGGCACTGAAATTTCCAGCCCTCTAATCACATGGCTGGCTTCACTGGCTTCACTGGCAACCAGCCCCCAGCCTTAGGTGCCTCTGAAGTCACAGCTTTAACATAACAAAAGACTCCTTTTCACTCATATCACTTCTGAAATTCCAGTGGTTTTAGGAGCTCTGTGTCAAAAACAGTGGAGGAAGATCAAATATACATATTTCTTATTACAAATCACAGTATCACTGATACTCAGAAACTAAAGGAAAAATCTCTTTCTAGAATTAAAAATAGCAAATGTTTGGAAAGTTGAAGTCATGGGGCATGCGGAAAGTAGATTCTGTCAAAGTTCCTTTGTAAATGGGGCTGAGTGAACTGTGCATCATGGTGGACCAGGTTTTCTGAGTTAAACATGGGGCTGGGGCAACACCTCCACAAGGGAACTGGGACTGAAATAACTCAGCTGACCATTCAGCAATGGCTAGACAGGTTCCACTTGCCCAGAGGGGCACAAACTGGAGTGGAGTCTGTCTAAGGTAAGAGCCACTACACAGTAATGCTCAGCCCTTCTGATCACAGGACCTGTGGCTATTCCGTTCCCAGGTAGTCCTAGGATTCATGTCATTCTCAAAGTCAGCCCCAGGAATTTGGGGCTTTAAGTAGGCCTAGTGTCGCCAGATTTTTTTGTGTAGTGCCCACTCCCTACACCCGCCCCACCATTTGAGCATATATCTCCAAAATGTCTGTCTAATTACACAAGCAAGCAATCATATCAGTTCACTATAAAACATATGCAAAAGAAATTTTTTAAGGCTAGGAAAATGTAATAAACGATGCTTTAAGGTTTCCTGCTAATATAATGACCCTATTTGATCATGAGTGGATATCAGCTGATATTTGAGGTTTTCATTGATGCTCAGTTCAGTTCAGTTGCTCTGACTCTTTGCAACCCTGTCATCCCCTTCTCCTCCTGCCTTCAATCTTTCCCAGCATCAGGGTCTGTTCCAATGAGTCCGTTCTTCACATTAGGTGGCCAAAGTATTGGAGTTTCAGCTTCAACATCAGTCCTTCCAATGAATATTCAGGACTGATTTCCTTTGGGATGGACTGGTTGGATCTCCTTGCTGTCCAAGGGACTCTCAAGAGTCTTCTCCAACACCACAGTTCAAAAGCATCAATTCTTTGGCACTCAGCTTTCCTTGTAGTCCAACTCTCACATCCATACATGACTACTGGAGAAACCATAGGCTTGACTAGATGGACCTTTGTCAGTAAAGTAATGTCTCTGCTTTTGAAGATGCTATCTAGATTGGTCATAACTTTCCTTCCAAGGGGTGAGTGTCTTTCAATTTCATGGCTGCAGTCACCATCTACAGTGATTTTAGAGCCCCCAAAAATAAAGTCCCCCACGGTTTCCACTGTTTCCCCATCTATTTGCCATAAATTGATGGGACCAGATGCCATAATCTTTGTTTTCGGAGTATTGAGCTTTAAGTCAACTTTTACATTTTCATCAAGAGGCCCTTTAGTTCTTCACTTTCTGCCATAAGGGTGGTGTCATCTGCATATCTGAGATTGTTGATATTTCTCCCAGCAATCTTGATTCCAGCTTGTGCTCCATCCAGCCCAGCGTTTCTCATGATGTACTCTGCATATAAGTTAAATAATCAGGGTGACAATATACAGCCTTGATGTACTCCTTTCCCTCTATGGAACCAGTCTGTTGTTCCATGTCCAGTTCTAACTGTTGCTTCCTGACATGTATACAGATTCCTCAAGAGGCAGGTCAGGTGGTCTGGTATTCCCATCTCTTTCAGAATTTTCCACAGCTTATTGTGATCCACACAGTCAAGGGCTTGGCATGGTCAATAAAGCAGAAATAGATGTTTTTTCTGGAACTCTTGTTTTTTCGATGATCCAGCGGATGTTGGCAATTTGATCTCTGGTTCCTCTGCCTTTTCTAAATCCAGCTTGAACATCTGGAAATTCACGGTTCACGTATTGTTGAAGCCTGGCTGGGAGAATTTTGAGCATTGTTTTACTAGCATGTGAGGTGAGTGCAATTGTGCAGTAGTTTGAGCATTCTTTGGTGCTGCTTTTCTTAGGGATTGGAATGAAAACTGACCTTTTCCAGTCCTGTGGCCACTGCTGAGTTTTCCAAATTTGCTGGCATATTGAGTGCAGCACTTTCACAGCATCATCTTTTAGGATTTGAAATAGTTCAACTGGAATTCCGTCACCTCCACTAGCTTTGTTTGTAGTGATGCTTCCTAAGGCCCACTTGACTTCACTTTCATTGATGACAATGCATATAAATCTGTATTTCAAAAATACAGATTCAGTCTTTAAATATTTTTGGCAGACTTCTTTGCAGATCTGATTATTTTGTTTTTGCTTTGTAATATGGTTGAAAGTGTAGGGAAAATGTCAGCTCTTCCATCTTGTTCTTTGCTTAAGTTCGCATTATTAATATTCTATTCAATTTGTAGTTTTTTGGCAGGAATATTTTAAGCCAATTGTTCAGATTGTTAGTTGGCAGCATACAAGCTGTACAATGTTACAATACACTGAAAGAAAATGAAGGCAGGATGGTGTAAGGGTGAACCCCTTCCCATCGTGGAATTCCCAGTTTTCCCTCAGGATAATTCCAGTTCTGTGATCTATGACCATCTTACATATGGACCAAGTAAAAGCACCAGTGTCATTAGGTATATTAAATGTTGATAAACACAAATTTCTTATGGAAGAGGATGAATACAAATATCTTTGGAAGTTCTACCCAGCCATCTTTAGAGACCAATGGGTTGCACTTTTTCGTTTGTTAACTCAAGTTGGAGATTCTGGTGAGAGTATGAATGGTTGTTTAAAGGATGTTTGTCATTGTTCAGTCGCTAAGTCATGTCTGACTCTTGGCAACCCCATGAACTGCAGCACATCAGGCATTCCTGTCCTTCACTATCTCCCAGAGTTTGCTCAAACTCATGTCCTTTGAGTTGGTGTTTATGCGAGGTTTAACTAAGTCCTCTCCACCAATAAATATACCATTTCTATATGCCATCTCAGCTATCTTCTTGCCCAGTAATTGACAAAGGCTTAAGAGAATTCAATTTTGTCTCAGTAGAGGGCGTCCCTTCCTTCTAGGAATGTAGCAAGCCCTTAGCAACAAGAGGCTGTCTTAAGACCTGGGACCTATGAAAAGAGGTCATGAGAGCAGTCTCTGTATCTGTACGGGCTGAATGAAGTCCACTCATTATTCATTTCCTGTGGGGACTGAAGTCCAGAGAACTGCTCAGAACTACATGACTGGTGATGACTAAACCACACCTGAATTCAGGCCTGCCACCCTCTGTCCAGTACACTCTCGAATATTCCTCACAGCCCTCTGATGTGTGCTTGTTAAGCAATAGTAACACTAGCCCATTTTTACTTAATGTGGTTATTGATACAGTTGAGTTTTAATCTATCATCTTATTTCATGATTTCAGTATGTCCAACCTCTTCTATGATTCTTCTTTTTTAATTTTTAAATTTTTTGGCTGCACTTGGTCTTCTAGTTGTGAGCCAGCTTTCTCTAGTTGCTGTGACTTGGGGCTACTCTTCATTGGGGTGTGAAGGCTTCTCATTGCAGTAGCTTCTCTTTCCTCAGAGCACAGGCTCTAGAGCTCAGATTCCGTAGCTGTGGCATATGGGCCTGGTTGCCCCGAAGCAAGTGGTATTTTCCTGGACCAGGGATCAAACCTGCGTCTCCTGCACTGGCAGGCAGATTCCTAATCAGTGGACCACCAGGGAAGTCCATCTTCTGTGATTCTTTGTTTTCTGACTTCCTTTGGATTAAGATTTGTTTATTATTATTATTTTTTCTCCTGTCTCTTCTTTCAGTGTTAGATTAAAAACTATTTTCTTAATATTTATTACTTTGTTTTTAACTTTGGATTAACTTCTCTAAGTCTAGTATAAATTTTTTTTTGCAATTACTGATCTTTACCATTGGCCTATGCAATTCAGAAATATAAGAACACTTTAATCCCATTTAACCACATCTCAATTCGTTTGCTATCAGTGTCAAAATTTTAAATTCTATATAATTTTAAAATTTCATGGATACTTTGTTTTTTTGCTTTTCATATTTTCCTGTATCCCAAACTTTCCATCTGAATTATTTTACTTTATTTTGACATACATCTTTTAGCGTCTCCCAAAGTCTCTCTGAATAAAAAAGTATTCATTCATCTTTATTATTGAGCACACTGTGTGTGTGTGTGTGTGTGTGTGTGTGTGTGTGTGTGTATTCACACACATACTAGAAATAGAATTCTAAGCAGGCAGATGCTTTCTTTCTGCATGTTGATAGTACCATTTTACTGTCTTGTGATTTCCATTATTGATTTTTAGAAGTCAATCATCAATTTAACTTTATATCGTTGGTACTATGCCCTTTTCCCTATAGTTGCTCTTAATATACAGTATATATACAGTTCTGTTTCTTTGACTTACTATGATTTTATGTATCTGGGAGTGCTGAGTGCATATACTGTATATAAACAATTAGGCTTCTTGAATCTATGGACTGATGTCTTTCATTAGTTCTGAATATTCTCAGCTATTATATCTTAAAAAACTATTACCTTTGGCTCTCTCTCTTCCTCAAACATAAAATCTTACTCAAATAAGAGCCTCTCTCTTGCTTTCTTCTTTCAGCATAGCAAGGTAGTTTTGTAGTTCATGGCTAATGATCTCAACAAATATTAACTCCAGTGCTTATGAGCCTGTTTCAAAATTTCTGTTGTATTTGCTGGCTCATGCTCAATGTGTTTTGTTTCCCTGTATGACTGGTGATTTTTGACAGTGTGTTGGACATTATATTTCAAAAACTATTTGTAAGAATAATTTGAGGCTTAGCATGATAGCATTCTTCTTCCAAAGAGGATTTTCATTTGCCTCTGCTAGACACCTGATGTCCTACCAGTCTGGATCCATATCAAACCAAGTTCTAGGTTGAGGTTCCAGGGCCCACCCAGATAACATACAGGCAGAAGGAAATTCAGTGCAGAGATTGGTTTACTCATGATTCACCTTACCTGAAGCTGCAACTCTTTGGGACCCCAGTTTAAAGTGGAGGCAGTTTATTAGAATTTCTACCCTTGGTATATTGCAAATCTCATGTTTTTCTCCCTGGCCCCAGAAATTTGTCAAAAGTGCAGCTCAGTTTTGCAGCTATTTCTTTAGGACTTGCAAATGCTCTGAGAGAAAAATTAGATTTGAATATCAGTCTTGTTCTCCAGGTTCTTTTCTTCTTGATGTTGGCTTTAAACTCCTCACTATTTTGTCAACATTTTGATGCTTTTAAGAGAATGTTTTTATATTTCATACAGTTTGTAAGGTTTCCTTAGTGGGAGGGTTGACCCAAATTCCCTGGTCATCAGTTATAGGGAGTAAAAGTTATATATTTTTTTTATTCATCAGAAGAAAGAAAAATTTTCAGTCTTCTATTTCTAATTCACACTTATCAGTTTGTTAGTTCCTATAAAGCACTTTATACATGCCAAAGATGTACTATATCATATAGAACCAAAACTACTTTGTAGTACTAATCCTTTCAAAGAACCCAATATGATATGATATGAGATGATGGTTCATAAGACAATTTGAAGTCATGACTTCTGGTCTTTGAAATTCAGTCTGATAAACTTGCCCCATCAACTCATAAGAAAATAATGGAAGATCTAGTGATCTATGTATAACATACATACGAAATATCATAAACTTACTAAGGGCAATTTCTTTTCCCACTGACTGAAAGCCTTTCCCTCTTTTCTTGTCTCTTTCAGATGTTTCCTCTGTCTTCACCATCTCAATGAGGCCTTCCCTAAAGTTCCTCTTTGAAATTGCACACTCCCCCTTATTCCCATACTCCTTCATCTCCTGCTGTCCTCCTCTTCTCTCCATCACTGTCCACTATCTTACACACTATATATTATATATCCTGGCTATATTCATCAATGCCCCTCCAATCTTGATAAATCTGCTTAACCTCTCAAACTTTTATTCTTCTGGATGTAAAACTCAGACCAAGAGAATTATCCCACCATTTGTCATATGTATGTTTCACAGATAAGTGTAGTGATAGATTAGAAAGTGATTCTAAGGAAAAAAAAACTATTTTAATAACAAAAAATGAGAGAATTCTAGAACTGAAAATTGCCATATCAAAAAAAATATATATATATATACTGGTTGGGCTTTACAGTAAAATAGAAAGAATAGGGAAAAAAAGAAATTAGTGAACTTTAAAATAGTTCAGTAGAAATGATCCAATATGAAGAACAGAGAAAAGAGAGACTGAAAAAAAAAAAAAGAAAGAAAAAGAGCAGATCTGTAGGGACCTGTGGACATTATCAAAAGGTCTAATATATGTGCAATTGGAGTCACTAAGGGAGAAGAGGAAAAAACGGTGCAGCAAAGAATATTTGAAAAAAAGAATAGAGTGAAAATTTACAAGTATGGAAAAAGAGATGAACCTACAGACTTAGGAAGGAGAGCAAACCCCTTACAGAACAGATTTTAAAGCACACACACACATATCAGAGTCAAATGGCTAAAAACCAAAGTTAAGGAGAAAATTCTTGAAAGAACCCAAATGGTTTTGTTATAGACTCACTCATTCCACACAAAGTAAAATACATCAGTTAAATTTTAGCGGACTTGGAGTACAGGGGAAAAATTTTCAGTGGAGAAGAAATTTGCTGCTTTTCTCTATAGCACATCCTTTATGTGAGAAGCTCATTGATCGTGAGGGTTAGATAGGATGGAGGCCGGTGGATGGAAAGATTAGCAGCCCTTCATTTCAATCATGGTTGGGTAAAGTCTTCTGGAGGGAGAAGTATGCTGCAGGCTCTCTGGAAGACATAAATATTTTGACCCAAATGACTCTGAAATCAGGGAAAGAGAAGTGAGATCCTCATGGTAAACTTGAGAATGGTATGACCAAAAAGTCTAGTGCTTCTTGAAGCCAGGGGAATTCTTGAAGTGGAATTAGAGGAAAGAAATTTGGGGGAAATGGGAAAGACCCAGAAGATTTTGATTATTTGACAACATTTATTTCCTTAGCATTATTTTCTTCCTTTCTCTCACAATTTAGTCAAACCTTTCTTGGGGTGGGTAGGTCTCATGAGCAAGTGCTTGGAAAAATATGAAGGCAGATTCTTTCTTTTCCCTTTCACAAATAAATCACACAGTTCTGGAGGTAAGTTATAGAGAATTCCATTTTCAGGGCAAAATTGTAGCCCCATTTTAGCAAATGTGGCCTCTTTAGTTACTGAAGGATGATTTTAATGACTGAAAGTAAATAAGACCACCAAAGGTTAACCCAAGGCTTGCTGTTTGTTATTTGCTGCTAGTATTTTCCATATTAGACTGGAAACAAAGTCATGACTTTTTGTTTGTGATGTAAGCCACTTTTTCTCCTCTTGTTTCCCTTTTTCAGTCCTACCAGCCATCCCTCGTCATCTTCGTGTTTTAGGAAACAACATCCTTGAGGAAGGGAAGAGTTGATGAAATCCAAGAAATAGTTGAAGGTTGGTTGCCTGACGTAGAGTCAAGGACCCAGTGTTGGTCCCAGGGCTGCTCATGGAGGGGAAGGTGCATCTCCGCTGCATCGCGGCAAGTCTTCCAGACCTGTCTGCAGCTCTTCCTGTAACCAAGAGGCCTTTTCCTGTGTTTAAACTCACCACCAATGGCAATCCTACCAAAGGTAAACAGCAGCGGTCTAAGCAAACGGCTCTTTTCCCAAAAGAAAGCTTTTAACTTTTCTTTTGGAGGAGACAGAAGAGGGTTGTTTGAGGACTGGGTGGAGGAGGAGAGAGGAGACACGGGACCAGAGGAAACCCAAGTGACCCCAAACCCTGCCCTGCATGTTTTTTCTTTCTTTCTTTTATTATTTCTCTCTTCACCTCCCTCATTATTTTTGGCTGGCTCTTTGGTGCAGGGCGCCTTCTATTCCCCGGCAGTTGCTTTGAACATCAGTCACATCAGGTCAACTGCCAAGCTGTGAGCCTCTGGTCACACAGCTCTGAGTCCTGCAGTTTGACAGTTTCAAAGTGCCTCACACGTGGTGATTTGCCTCCTTTGTGCCGGATGTTAAAAGAAGGGGAAGCCTGGACAGACTCATGATGCTGCTGGAATTAAGGCTGGGAGCATTAATCTATCTCATTTTGCAGAAAAAATCATAACCAAAGAGGAGAGCGGGGGAACCACTGCCAGGCCTTGTGGCCAGTTAAGTGGAAGGACGAGGGGCAGGTCTGCTCATGTTTAGACCCGTGGGGACTCTTCCCAGTCCTCACGCTTAAAACTGTGTTTCTCAAGGAGTCAGGCTGCCTCCAAAGTGCCTCAGTGATGGTGATATTTGAGATGGGATGGAGGAAGGGAGAAGAATGCTTAATGGATGGAACCCCACCCTCCTCCTCAATGGAGTCTCTTCTCATTGCTCTCATTCATTCATTCACTCATTCATCCATTCAGCTAATGTCTGTTGAGCAGCTTCCTTGTACCAGTGACTTCCAGACACTGGAGACACAAGAAGAAACTGGCAAAGTCTAGGTTCCCACGAAACTTATGTTTTGTTTTCTGTGTTAGTTTCTAAGTAAGATTACTTTTTGGTCAAAGGATTCTATCCATTTTTTTCTTTCAAAGAGAATGAAATCTTTCCAATATCTAGCTTTCGGAGCATTAACTGGACTCATCTGACACTCACAACATTAAGTAGAGATTGTGCCACTTCATAAAACAAATTAGCTGCTGATCTTCCAGCCTCTAACAATTTAAAATCTACCAAGAAAACACTCCTAAAAAGAGAACTTGCCCAGAGAGTATCACTCACTGATGAAAGTGGGAGAGAAATAAAGATACAAATTGATGGTATAGATGGTGAGCTGAACACTAATAGTCCATTATATGACTACCATGGGTCACGGGTATATTCACTTCTCAGGAATTCCATGTAGCATACGATAAGCATGTGATCTTTTAACACTGCCCCCTTTGTTTGGTGGTGGGTGGAGGTGAGTGTAGCAGTCAGTTAACAGCTTTGATGAGTTTCAAACTGGGATAGCCAGCAGCAAATATTCCCATGTGGGAATTTTGGTTTGAAAAGTTAAGGCTTAAAGTTGTAAACAGCAGCCTTACCTCCTAGTGCATTATTAATAATTATCTTTTGAAGTATAAAAAATTACCCCAAAGCCCATTGCTGTTTAATTGCTAAGTCATGTCTGACTCTTTTGCAATCCCTTGGACTGTAGCCCAGCAGGCTCCTCTGTCCATGGGATTTCCCAGACAAGAATATTGGGAGTGGGTTGTCCTTTCCTTCTCCAGGGGACCTTCCTGACCCAGGGGTCAAATCTGCATCTCCTGCAGTTCCACCAGGGCAGCGACCCCAAAATTTAGTGGCTTAAAAAAGCAAATGTTTATTACCTCACAGTTTGTATGGTGTCAGGGTTTTAGGGACAGCTTAGCTGGGTGGTTTGGCTCAGGATCTCTCATGAGGTTGCCATGGCAGAGGCTTCAGTCTTCTGAAGGCTTGACTGGGCTGGATGACCCTTTGCCGGGGCGGTGTATTCACGGGGCTTTGGCCGGAGGCCTCGGTCTCTGTCCATGTGGCCCTTTCCACAGGGTACTTAAGGGTTCTCACAGCACGGCAGCTGACCTCCTCCAGAGCAAGCAATCTGAGAGTGAAGGCAGAGAAAAACCTCAGTGTCTCCTGTGACCTGCTATCCTCAGTTACTCCCCATCACTTCTGCCTAATTCTATTTTAGGAACAAGTCACCAAGTCTCAGGGATCAGAATTAGACTCCTTGTTTCAAATAGACAAATAGCAAAGAATTTGTGTGCATATTTAAAAACCATCAAATTTAGGCTCCCTTCCCATTTAAATTTTACTTTTTCATATAGGCTCTTAAATAAATCACATATCATTTGTGATACTTTACTATATATTTTTAAAGCAAACCACTGCACCATTGTCACACCCCAAAGATTGATAATTCTTTAACATCTTTTTTTTGATATTAAAATTTTTTATTGAAATATAGTTGATTTACAATGTGTTAGTTTCAGATGTACAGGAAAGTGATTCAGTTATACACACACACACACACACACATACACACACACACACACAAAAAGTGTTTTCAATTCTAAAATGTTTAAATCAAGAAATTTCACATTAAAAGTTCATATTTTCAGCTTTTTTTTTTTTTTTAATTAGATGATCTGGTCACACTAGGCTTGTGTTCTTACATGGTCACAAGCCACTTTAAATGTGTCATGGGCTATTTTTTCATGATTCCCAACACACCCTATATGTTACACATGGGGTACTGTTTAAATGAACTTGCTTGGTTCATTTAATATTTGAGTTTATCCCTGGTCTGGTCCAAGGAGGCTGAAAGGTGTGGCAATGGGGTTGAAGAAGGGAGAAGCCTGATCCCTGGTGTGAATTGGATCCCTGAAGATTAAGAAAGAAGACAGGCTACAGAAACCCTGGGTCTCACCTATGTAGTGCTGTAGAGATGACAAGGGTAGCCATAGAGATCTGGTCAGTGTGGCCTTAAAAGACCAGGTAGACGTTCCTTTGACAGCATCTGGCACTGAGAGTGTAGAGGCACGAGCAGAATGAGGCACCTCTGAGGGGACTGTGGATCAGCCAATGTGCACCAAGGCTTAATGCTATTTTCTTAGGGCTGTGAAAGTCCTGGGTCTGCTACAACCAAAGGAAGGGTGTGAGGACCATGGAAAATAATGACACAGAACTTTAGCCAACTTTATCAAGGAAGGAGAATTCTAATCACGCTTAATGTAATGTATAAAAATAAAGTTGTTTCTTGTCTCTTGTGTGCTACTGAAACATAGGATCTCAAGGTGCTTGGAAAGAACCTGTCAGTAGAAGAATAGACTTATATGACCACTCTGGAGGAAGATTATGGAAAAATGAGCTCTACTGAACAACTGAAGTGAGTATTGGAGGAGGGTGCTTGCTTACCTCCAGCCTGATAAGAAACCACAGGTGCTTTTTAACACAACTACTGCCACTCCCCAACTTCAAGATGACCGCGTGCATACATGCTCAATCGTGTCCGACTCTTGCGACCCGATGGACTGTAGCCCACCAGGCTCCTCTGACCATGGGATTTTCCAGGCAAGAATATGGCGTGGGCTACCATTTTCTACACCAGGGGATCTTCCTGAACCAGGGGTAGAACCCCTGTCTCTTGTCTCCTGTATTGGCAGGGGAATATCACTGAGCCACCTGGGAAGTTCCAACTTAAAAATACTCATTTGCTGATATCAGACATTTGGAGCCCAGAACTCATTTTTCTGTAGAAACCATGTGTTCCTTGGTGATTAAGTCCATAGGCCAGTTCTTAAGATTTAGTCCTGTAACTAACTCATAATACTACCCATCTACCACGCTTCACAGACTTTCCTTAGGGAATTTCAGCCTGGGTCCTAATGTGGAATACCTAGAGTGCGTTTTCCCCAGCCCTAGTAGCTCAAACGCTGAGTTCTGCTCCATCTCTCAGAGTCAGCCCTCCTGGGCCAGCTTTGAGAATGCCCCCAGCTCTTCAATAGCAGCACTGGGTGTGTGCCAGAGCACCTGTCACCAACCTTTTTGGCACCAGGGACCAGTTTTGTAGAAAACAATTTTTCTATGGATGGCAGGGCGGGGGGGTGGTGGTTCAGGCGGTAATGCAGGTGATGGGGAGTGATCTTGGGAGCAGCGGGTGAAGCTTTGCTCGCTTGCCCTCTGCTCACCTCCTGCTGTGGGGCCCGGTTCCTAATAGGCAGCAGACCTCTACTGGTCCACAGCCCAGGGTTAAAGACCCCCGTGCTAGAGGAAAGGAAACTCTGTTGGGTGAATATTAAGAAATGTAGGCATGGGGCTGCACATGAGGACAGTGATGCCAAGGCAGGCAGCCAGGAGGCTGGGGTGGAACAAAGGCAGGTAGGTACTCAGTGATGGAGGCAATGGAGATACGGGGTGGAGTTGGGGCACGGGAGAAGGTGCTGCCCTTCAAAAGTGTGAATCTTCCAAAAGCCAGCTGTCCGTGTGCCAGGCGGTGCCTATATTCACTCCCCAGTAAACTCGTCACACAGCATGTCAGTGTGGCTCTCAAACCTCTCTAGGCACCCACACGGCCGCCTGCAGCTCCTGACAGTCCTTCTGTCCCAACCACATTTAGACTAGACTTTACAACTCTCCAGCTGCTTCCACTCTTGCCCTCCACCAACCATTCTTTGCATAGTGACCCATATATGCTTTCTGAAATGCAATAAGTATGTCCTTCTCCTGTGTGAAATATTTCGTGGCTTCTGATCCAACTGGGGATCAAGTCCAGAATCTGAACTCAGACCCCCCTGGCTGCCCCTTGCAGGATTGCTGCTTCCGCCACTTTGCCTGACACACGCCTACTCCTTCTTCAGGCCTCCATGTATATTTCATTTTCTTAGGGAGACTTTCCCTGACCATTTGTACCTGACTATAAGGAAATGGCAACCCACTCCAGTGTTCTTGCCTGAAAAATCCCATGGACTGAGGATCCTGGTAGGCTACAGTCCACGGGGTCGCAAAGAGTCGGACACGACTGAGTGACTTCACTTCACTTCACTTTTATAAGCTCTCCTAGCTCTTAGATTTCCTCTTTGGAGCACGGACTGCAATTTTAATTGTTTAGATATCCAAGCGTGTTTTGCTAAATTGAAAGTGTCTCTCCTCTGCTAGAAAGTAAAATTCACATGTACATTGCCCATACCTGGCAGGGGCCTTCTGGTTCATAAGACATGCTGACTAAATAGTTGGAGAATGTGCCTTTGTGCCATACAATTTTGCCTTTTCTACTCTACAACATGTTCTGCAGTCTAGAGACCAAGTTTTACTATGTGACAGGCAGTGTTTGTTTAGAGGGCAGGGTAACTTACCTTTTGTTGAAATAGGGCTCTGAGCCAGAATTCCCTGGGTTTGAAATCTTAACTAATTATGTGATACTGGAAAGTAGTGTAATGTCTCCATGCTTTAGTTTCCTCATCTATTAAAAAAGAGGAGGAGATAAAGGGCAAAATAGCACCAACTTCAGTGGGCTGTTGTGATGAGTAAATAAGTTGTGACACATAGAGTACTTAGAAAAGACTTGGCACATGGTATGTGTTGGAAAGATTTTAGCTCCTCTTCTTCACTCCTAAGACTATGAAAAATAGATGTTATGTTAGTGTCCCTGCTTCTCAAATGAGGACACTAGATCCATAAAACAGACTTTTTTTTAGCAACTTGTTTATAATCCTTCATATCATAATTTCATGCTACAAAGAAACTAAAAAGAAAGAAAGAAATGAATGTTCTCAAGTTTGGGGAGTTGGGGCTTGGAGGATATCAGGGCTTGGCAAGACCAAGAAAATAAATCAAAGGAACAAAGGAAGTTTCAAAGCAGTTTCAGGAGCGGGACTTGGCTCCCTCTTCTGCACGTTAGTCTAACACGTGAGAAGCCTGCCCGAGGGAGGGCGGACTCAGTTGCCACAGAATCTGGAAGGGGGATGGCGAGAACATGGAGCATGACTCAGAGCAACAGGAACTAGCATCTCCAGGTTGTAGCAGGAAGCAAGAACCGTGACTCCCAACCTGTTCCGAAGCTCCTCAGGAACTCTGCCAGTATCTCCAAAGACATCACCGTGTCCTCAAGCTGAGTCCACTTGGATTCAAGAGAAAAATCTATGCCATGCGTCCCATGTGAGAGGAAGTGGGTATAAAGAAACCAAACAAAGGGCTGTGAATCATTGGAGTGGACATTCTTCCTGCAGAGAGGGGAGTCCTGCACCAGGCTTTAAAAAGACATCTGGCAGGGACAGGAATATTCCTGGCAGCCTGTTGGTAATGGCCCCGAAATAGAAACAACCCAAATGTCATCTTCAGTAGAGTGGATATATAAAGTGTGGTCACAGTCACAGAGTGAAAATACTCTCCAGCAAGACAGTGACTGAGCCACAGCTACACTCAACAATAGGGGCGAATCTCACAAATGTAATGCAAAGTAGAAAACACAATTCAGTGCCATGTGATATGTAAACCATGTAATGTATATCTATGTCAGGTTTGAGAACTGAAGGCTGTGTGACCATTGAGGAGAGGTAGAGGTATGGAGGATCACAGGGATCTCTCGTTAGGTTTCTCTTAATCAGATGTGTTTGTTTTATAAAATTTCACTGATGTGTACGCTTACTTTTTTGCATACTGTTTTGAATATACGTGTGTGGGCTCAGTCCCTTGAGTTGCGTCCTACCCTTTGTGATCCCATGGACTCTTTGTGACTCTTTGCCAGGCTCCCCCTTGTCCATGGAATTTCCCAGGCAAGAATACTAGAGTGGGTTGCCATGCACTCCTCCAGGGGATCTTCCCAACCCAAGGATCGAACCCATGTCTCCTGCTCCTCCAGTGTAGCAAGCAGATTCTTTACCTAATGAGTCATTGGGAAAGCCCATTCTGAACTTATCTTATATTTCAAATCATTCTCCATTTTCCCACCCTGTATGGCCAGGGGTTGAATGAGTCTTGGGGTAAATAGATAGCCCTAGAGCACTCGGTAATCAGCAGCTGGGAAAGTACCAGTTAGGATGCTTCAGAAGTGGGAAGCCATTTTGAGTAGAGCTTGTGTTTCTGCAGCGCTGGTTCTGAGTCTTGGGTCACTGCTTTTGTCTCACTGAATTTTAACCTTGGTGTTTATCCTTTCCTCTGTTATTATAGTCCCGTCTCTCTAATCGAATGATCTCTGTAATAGCCAATGCAATGTGAGCTCACCTGCTGGGTCAGAGGCTGGCCCATGGTTTGCTTCTACACATGGCTTTCCTCAGTTGTCTGCAGTGTAAACATCCATTCCCTTCATTCCCCTTCAGAGCCGGAAAAAACCATGAGATGTCTAGACAGAAAGCCTCACCAGCCTGAGTGACCTGATGAAAAATTTCTCCCATGAAACCTGATGGGAGGGACTTAGGAGTTTCAGCTTCTAGACACCCAGTGGGTGACGTTACAAGTATTGGAGGATCATCTTCATATGACTGGCAGAGCGGGGAAAGAGAGAGACCCATTCCATGAACCTCACAGAGGGTGGCAACGAGCTATCTGAAGGCAACAGCGTGGCAAAGCAGGGCTGAGAATCCTCCTGAAAAACCATGAGTGCACAGGCCCCGTCCACGCTGTCTGTGGCAGGTCAGCTGGCTCGGAGAAAACAACACTCCTGCCCGTGACAGTCCCCACACGCGGCAGACTTGAGAGGGAATCCTCTGGACTCTGACAGGGCTGCTGGGGCTCGGCCCTGGCCCAGCCCTGAGGCCGCAGTGGGAAGGGAGCCTGGAGAGGCTGCTGCCATTGCTTCTCCAGGGACCAGAGAGAGCTGCCGCCTGGACGTCTTTGTTCTTCTCACCCTCCCACGGCCTCCGCTGCCTGGGGCCTCAGAAACCCAGCCCAGCCTTTCCCTCTTTCTCCTCACTCACCCGCTCCTCACTCCCTCCCGCTTCTTAAACCTCGCAGTTACCCAGAGTTAGGCCTCCAGTATTGTTACTGCTCCACAGGAACAATTCCTATCCCTTCCATTCTCTCATGCTCTTCTCTCGCTGTCTCAGATTCTCCTGCTTGTGTTCCTTCCCATTTCTACAAAGGCAGGAGAGAGAGGAAGGCCAGCAGAGGGCAAAGAGCACCAGAGCTGCATCGGGAGACAGAGGAGCTGCTTGGTTTTGGTCGCTGATGTGGATGACTTTGGGCAAACAGCACAGATTCTTGTCTGGGCACCAGTGTTGTCATCTGTAGACGGAGTCGGGTCCCCCCATGGCAGAAACCCAATGCCACATGTTGTGTCAGAATCGGTGCCATGAGGATGCAAAGAATAAGTCTGTCCGGGCTTTTACAAACTTACTGAGTAATGTCACATTCTTTATCACACACACACACACACACACACACATATTCAGATAGAGAGATAAATTGATAGGTAATTACTGGTGTAAGAAAACTGGATAAATGAAGGATCTTATAGTCCACTGAATCCAATAAAATCTTGCAGAGAGAATGAACCAGATTTATCCTTTCCTTGAATTCACTTGACTTGTTCCTCATCTTCAGGTGTGACGCTCCACCCCAGTTTTTCACCATTGGTTGAAATAAGGAAGCATTTAAAGCTGGTTTTTTTTTTTTTTTTTTTTTTGCCGCCACAACGATCTGCAGCTGGTTTCTGCTTGTGGCAAGAAAACGATCTTAACCAGATGAATGAAGGGCATGGGACACACAATGCAAACCAGAGAACTATAGACCAGGCTTATTCCTGAGTGAAACACCCCCTAAACAGAGCCTGTGCTTGCCCATTGCACTCCTAGGACCCCCTAACTTGGTAAAGAACAGTCCCACCATTATCTGGCTCCTTATAGTCAACCTCCCATTCCTTTTCAAACTTTGTGGATGACTTACCTAAGACCTGGGCAATATTCTGAAAACAAATTGGACACCACCTTCCGGTTTTTTCAGAGGTGACTAAATCCAAAAAGTACTGGGAAGGTAAAGGACATAACAGTGTGGACAGCAGCTCTGAGATAACTGTGTCCAGCAGCAGCGTGGTGAGTTGCTGCTGTTGTTTTTCATCCATCAACAAAAATGAAATCTTGGTCCTCTGCATGAGGCTCAGTGATCAATGCACACATCTGTTATTTGATCCTGGAAGAATGGAAAGCTCTAGAGTCAGGCTGAAGACTTGCAGCCACGCTGGTGTTTCACAGAGCCCAGGGAGAGCCATGCATTCCGGCTGACCTGTGCACGCCTGGCCTCACAGGCTGCAGGTTTGCCTTGGTTATCATGACAGACCGAACTTTCCCTCCATCAGAGTGGACGAGGCAGATTTGTTCCCCTTTAGTTGTGTCTTTTCTGCAAACTAGATGTCAGGCTGCAAGCTCAGGAGAGTCTGCCTTTCTGGAACACCATTTGTTTGGACAGGACAGGCCAGTAAGGCTTTTCATCTCTTTAAAGCTCCCAGGGCAGAGAGCATATTTGAGGAATTCCTTTTTTCAAAGTTTTTTTTTTTTTTTTGCCCCTTCCAACATTTTGTTTAAGAGAAAATGAGATGTCTATCTTCTGTTTCCTTATTTTTTTTCAGGAAAGCAAAGGGTTGTTGACTTCCTCCCTCTCCCCTCCCTTCCTTCCTTCTTCCCGAAGGTACTCATCTGAGAAAAAGAGAACGAAGTATTGTTCCTGTTCTCTTTCTTAAGTCATTCGAAACACTGTCCCTGCGAGTTCTTTAAGTTCCCTGCAATCTGTACACAAGGAGGCAGAAAGAGAGGGAGAAAGACAGAGAGACAAGGGATCAGGTAAACCTCGGGGGCGGCTGCAGCCTCTCAGACTCAGGAGCTGGTAAGTTACCCACGCAATCCTTTCTACTTCCGTTTCAATGTCCCTGCGATGGATGTTACTGTGGGCATCTTCCACAGAAAATACCTTACTGGGTGTAATCCTTAATCAAAGGGTGTGACTGAAGGATGGCCCAGAATTGAAGCTTGTATGTCTTTTTTTTTTTTTTCTCTTTTGAGAGAATACTGATGTTCTGCAGAGTTGAGCCTGGCAGAACTGGACATAGAATTGCATTGGGCTAAGACGGACATTGTGTTAAATCTGAATTTTGGCACAGATTAGGTGGTGGATTAACCAAGAGCCACTGGAGCGCTGTGTCTCACCGAGAATTCGCTCTTCCTCAGTGCTGTGTCCTCGGAGCATTCTCAGGGTGTCTGTTAAGAACTGTGGTTTGCTCTGGGGATTTTGTTACCCATTGTCTCGATGGAGGTGCCTGCTCTTGTTCTTTCCTTTTCATTCGACATCCCCCGCCTCAAAGAGGACTGTTAATTTGTGACTGTTATTCTGCCTCACTGAGGCAGGAGGGGGAAAAAAGAAGACAATGTCACTTTGAATTGTACTGTATGGGGGGGTGGTGCTTATGTGTTCAGGCTCCATATGTGGGTTGAGTGTAAATTTATTATCACAGTCCACTGAAGATGTCATCTGCCATACAAAAGAGGGCAAAGATGTAGGGGCAAGTTGCTTTAATTTTGGAAAACAACATGCCACTAGGATAGGAAGATTGAGATCGATCACTTGCATCAGTAGGAGTGAATAACCAAGCTAAACATTGAAGAATATTTCTCCAGTGCCTGGTTTTTTAAGCATCAAATAGAATACAGCAAACTAATCAAGATTCTACACACAATTAATTTTTAGAAGTCTATCTTGCTTCATTTAGATTCATCAGAAAGTATAATGTTACAAAGAACTTATCATGGCAAGCCACAAGGGAGCCAAGATCACATTGTCAAAAACAGACCAGCAAGGTTGCTCTGAAAGACTGTGTATATTTACTAATATTAATCGTTCAACTCAGAGAGGTGTTGAATGGGTGAAAGACAAAGGACGGGCAGAGGTTTTCTTACATTTGTTTCTATGAAATTTACTGATTGAAGTCATCTGGGATGTTAAAATTAGCTGTTCTCTCATTTATAAATTAATTTGGCCAGACGATGCATTAACCATGCTCAAGTAATTAATCTTTATTTAAAACTGAGCCATCATCTTAATAAGAGTAAGAAAATATGATAAAACTGGACTACTATGTGGGTTTTGTTCCATTAGTCAGACTTCTTTTTTCTTCTCCTTTTTTTTCAAGAGACTTTCCTTAGGAGCACTATAAAATGAGCAATGGGAAAGAGATATGATAGCGTTTTCCTGCTTGTGGAGGCAAAATTATGCTAATAATAATTGAAAGTGGTTTCTAACTCCCCTACCACCTACCCTTATTCACCCCATTTCATAGATCTTCAGGTCAAAGGGTAGCCAGGACTGATCAGCTTGGGCATTTTTGTTTCTTTTTTTCCCATCTTTTATCAGCAAATATGACTCAGTAGAAAACTCAGGGCTGCAATTTTTCGTGCTTCTTTCAGTTTCATTTTTCCTTGATAATATATTTAATTTTATGCCCAATTAGAACAACATCAGAGAATACTATCTCATTTGGGTTATTGAATAAAAGCACCAGAGGCAACACAACATGAAAAAAATGACAGCAGAGTCACACTGACAAGTAAGGCAAAAGGTGGGTCTGCCTGTGGCCCAGAAACAGCCCCTCCTGAGGCTGTATCTCCAACGTGGCCCAGGATTAAGGAGCTCAGGATAGGTTCTTTCTGTAAAAGAAAAAATATATATTCAGTATTTCCATTTGAGTTGTTAACTCATTGCCATGAGAATGTTTGTTGGATACTGGGGAAAAAAATGCTGCTCCCTAAAGAAGAACGTCATTGACAAGCTTAACCTAGTTGCTACCAATCTGTCTTCACTCAACTCCAAAGAGTGAGTTGGCATTTGTGGAAACTTCCAGTGTGTGATTCTTACTCGGAGTCATCACAGGCTCTTCTGTGATATCATTAAGGAAACTCCAGCTTGAAATGAACCACAATTTGACACACAGAAGGTTGCATTAATTAATTTGTGCCCAAGTTGTACATATAACTAAACCATAAATTTGCTGTATAGATGTTAAATCATGTTAGGATGTGTCCTGTGGGCTGATATGTGAATTAAATTCGAGCAAGCAGAACATCAAAGCCCAGGCTTTGTTGTTATCCAAATCTGGGTTTGAATTTCAGCTTTGTCTCTTACTGTGTGACACTTACTTTGGCCAGGTAATTAACTCCTCTAAGCTGCAGTTTCCCCTAACGTAAAATTGCATCTATGTAATCGAGTTGTAGCGAGGATTAAACAAGCTTATTTATGTGACACAATTAACACAAAGTGTGGTAAGTAGTTGAAGTCAATCCATGTCAGATGTAATTTTTAAGCCTTATAAGGTACTGTCTTTTGAACACAGAGAGTAGAATATATACACTATAATTTGTATCATGATCCTTGATCAGTACTATACGTCTGTCAAAACAAAAATCATCCCTCATAGCTTTGGAGTTGGGCATACATTGAGTGAAGCTGTCCTGAATCCCAAAATCTTGCAAAACAAAGGAAAGCAGAGTTTACTGTTTTGGTGTTTATCTTTGCTGATGGCAGAAACAGCCAGATTTAGCCTCATTAAAATGCCAGCTGTGTTCAGCAGAGGAGAGAGTAGGGGAGAGTTTGTCTTGGGATGAAAGTCTTCAATTTTCATCATGAAGAGACTACATGATGTTGTGGACGTTTCATTCTCCCTTTCACCCACTTCCCCAAGATCGTGAGCTCTGCGTTGTTGATGACCTTTTCCCTGGCAGTGGAGGGCTAGAGGCTTTTTTTTTTTTTTTTTTTTTGAGACCATTATGGCAGTTCATGACTCAGTCAGAGACAAGAAGATCTGAAGTGACATGTTCTCCTCACAGTACAGACTAAGCATGCTCAGTGACCCCTCTCCTCAAACATTTTAGCGGCAAGCCGCCTGTCACCGATAAACAGAACACTGGTACCACTACTGTGTGTGTGTGTGTGTGTGTGTGTGTGAAAGGGAGATCCAACTGCTAGTTTTCTCACTCTAAACTTTAAAACCTACATGCTAGTTAGTCTGTCAAGTAATAACGATACTTTAGCTTAGTTAAACTTCCCTCTCCACTTTACCAGAGCAAAACACAACCACCACAGCAACAACCAGAAATCGACCACCAATATCCCAAACCGCTGAGGTGCCTTTGTTAGAGTCAGAGGCCCTGATACAATAGAGACTTGCACGGACAACTTAACCTTTGGAGAGAAGACTGAAGCTGTGCTGTTCTACCCTAAAGTGCAAAACAAGCGTCTTCTCAGGTGGCTTAGGATGAGAAAGCAAAGACCAGACTGGGAGTCAGAGCACTTCTGCCAACCTCTGCTGCCCTCTCCACGTATGACCTGACAGATGTCTTCACTTGCTTGGACCTCAGTTTTCTCTCTAAAATGATGAAGTTGGATGAAACCAGTGACCCTCAAGGGGGTCTCTGTGTGTGAGTGTGTATTAGAGTTCACTGGGGACTTGTTTACACTCTGCTTCTCTCCTGCCCACTGCCCACACGATCTATAAGACTCATGCTGACATCCTGTGATTTTCTCACTGTTTTGTTCTCTCTTCTTAAGGATTGCATTGACATTAAATTAAAATGTGTTTTTACATTTTTGTTCTAAGAACCGTACTTTACTTTTAAGCATAATTCCTATTCGGCATTGGATGTTCTCTTTAGAAATTAGTTTCAAATATATCGTTATTCTAGAAGCTGTTAGTTTTATGGAATAAGGAATATGCAACCAATCTGATCAATACTCTATAATGACATATATTATAAAAGCAATTACTTACAATTACAAATATTGGGATTCTATATGAATAGCGCTTTTTGATTTATGCATTTATATATTATTTGTCTCTTTAGTGAGCATGCATTCTTTCTTTAATCAAAGAAAACACAGATACTGTTTTTATATTTACTTTAAAGAATATAGATTCAATATCATACGTTTTTTGGGTTTATTTTCACCTTTTTACAATGTGTGTTGTGCTGAGCCTTTATTAGAAGTTAGATCCTTGTCCCTAAATTAATACTGACATAGAAAGGCGAAAGATTGATAATGGTGTTTGAAAAACCAGCACCCACAAGTCATGTTAAATCTGCTAATCAAAAGAAAACTGTGTGGCTAATAAGTATAGCAGCAATGGATATAGTTCTCCACATGACAGAGAGACAGCAGATACTGTCAGAAACAGCTAGCCTAATGATGGCTATTCTTTTTAACTATTCAAATATCAAATTCATTTAGATGAAACTATGACATTTAGATAAAATAATAAGAGCTTGTCTTCATCAGAAGTTATCTAGAATACATAAATTCACTAGAAAGTAAGCACCATGAAGACAGGGCCTTCTTTTGTCCACTGCTGTAAGCATACAGCCTAGAACATATAATAGATGCACAAATATCTGTTGAATGGATGATAAATAAGTGGGCTGTAGAGTGAAACATGCCATCTTTAGTTAATACTAAACACAGCAGTTAGTAAGTTAAAAATCAGTCAATCTCTCTGGGATTCTGGACAATGTCAAACTTCCAGCTTGGCATGTTTATTTCCCACCTGAACTGACTGAATGGCTCACTCCTCCATCACACGCCTGGGGCTGCTACATGTATATTAACGTGTCATCTTGGTAAGGTCCTACCCACTTGTTCGTGGGTGATAAACATTTATCAGCTACACAGAAAAGACTGTTGGTTGCATTTTATTTTCCATTTCTTTTCTGGGCAGATGATGGGTTAGCACATTGTTTTTGGCGAGAGAGAGAGAGTGGTCATTTGTTTTTCCTTGACTGAGGCCATCGTGAGCCAGGATTTAGCCTTGTAGGAAATGCTCAGTGCTCTCTGGTTTTTACAGGCAGGGCTGTAAATCCAAGTTAAAGGGATGCCACTGGGGTTGAGTTTACACAAACATGAAGGAGTGAATTCAGGGAGGGAAACGTGATATCCTTGTGGTACACAATACCCTTTCCTTTATATAATTAGGCACTAGAGACAGCCAAAATGAACAAATAAATACTGGACTGTGGCAGTTTTGCACTTACATGGCAAATGTAAAAGTGGTAAATATAAGCATAAATATAATAACAACTTTGCTGTCTTAGTTGTTGAGACCTCTCATTGATAAAGCCTATCTCTTTGGTGCCAAATACCAGGACCACACAAAGGAATTCTTCCCCCTTCTCTTTTGCTATGATCTGTTACGGCCCCACTTTGACCTCATCTGTGATGGCCACTGGTATTAATGGGGAATGAGATAACCACAAGAGTACCACCACCACCTGCAGCATTTATGGAAGAGTTTTTAGCAAGTCTGGGGCCTGCCAAGAACTGTACGTACATTATTTCACTTAACCCTACCACTCTAAGAAGTAGGTGCTTTATTCTCCCCCACTTTAGAGATGAGGAAAGGCAACTACCTTGTTTAACAGATAAGCTAGAAAAAGTAGATAAATTACTCAAGGTCACTGAGTTGATGTTGCTTGTTTTCAGGTTTCTCATTAAGGAGGAAGCAGCTAATAACTTTTTTTTTTTTTAATTAAGTATCCCTTAAGGTGTGTGTGCATCCTCAGCCATGTTGCTTTGTGACTCCCCCCCTCCCCCAGCTCCACACAGACTGTAGCCCACCAGGCTCCTCTGTTCATGGGATTTCCCAGGCAAGAATACTGGAGTGGGTTGCCATTTCCTCCTCCAGGGAATTTTCCCGACCTAGGGGTCGAACCCATGTCTCCTGCATTGCAGGCAGATTCTTTACTGCTGATCCATCAGGGAAGCCCATCCATTATGGCAGTGTTCCTCAAATGGAGTTAAATAACCAACAGGATGGTATCATCTGGGAATTTGTTAGAAAAGCAGAATCTCAGGCTGTATCCCAGACCCCCTGAATCGGAATCAGCATTTTAACATGATTTCCACATGATTCAGGTGCACAATCATGTTTGAGCATCACTGCTTTAGGGTTTTGATCTGTTGTATACACAGATTGACATAAGTCCCTGTCCTATGGAGTTACAAAGCCCTTTCATAAACTCTGAACTTGTCCAAGACAGCATTACTCCCTCTCGGATAATGGTGTTACTGGACAAACCTCAAGTCTATTCAGCTCTGAGCAACATTAGGCATGACTTTTATGGTCTCAACTAGCAATGTGACACCATACAAAGGGACCCTGATAATCTCAGAGAGTAAAGGTCTGGGGTATTGTTTTTCAAGTGTGTTCTGAGAGCCGAACATCAGAGTCACTGGGATAGATTCCTAGACGCTTCTCCAGCTCTGATGAATCTGGGGAGGGGCCTCAGAGGGGAACATCTTCCTTGTGGTATCATCTTGTGGCCTAAGGAAGACTTAGCAGGGGCAGTGACAAGTTTGGGGAACATTATTCCAAAAAGGTGTCCAGCTTTTTCAGTAGTTTGAAAAAATATTTAAATGCAATAGTACGAAATAGAGTATCTAAGATTATCTTCTTCCAAGAAGAAGAGGTATTCTACCAGCTTCTTCCTTTGAAAGCTGGAGAACAGGGACAAGAAACCCCCTGCTATCCGCCTCTGGGAAAAGAGGGGCGGGTCCCCAGCATCACCGCGCAAGAGCAGATGCCAGCACACACCCCTCACTCTTCCCAGTTCGAAAGAATCCTTAGAGCTTCCTCTGCACTGGGGACTCACCGTTCTGGCTTAGAACAGAAATCAAGAGGGGGCTATTGTTGGAGGGGTGGGGAAAGGAAGCCGGGCCGGAAGAGAGTGAGGGAGAGGACCGGAATAGCCTCTGGTTGGCTTGGGCCTGGACAAAACGCCTCTGCCTGGATGGAGGCAGTGGCTTCTCCCCCTTAATCGAGCCCCTCTGGCCTTCTTCCACAGGAAGTGTAGGGAGAGAAAGAACTTTGAGTTTTCAATGCTGTTTTATGGAACACCCACCACAAAAGCCACTACTTGTCTCTTGCTGTTTTTCTAATTCAGGTGGTTTTCTTCCCCATAGCATAGTGGAGCTTCCTCTCCTTCCCTCCACACCTAGTAGCTTTTTCAGTTTAAAAAAATGTACAAAGAGAGGTCTTTCTTATCCTGAAAAGTGTATGTATTAAGAATTTTGAAGGTGCTAAGGAGCACCATACTTAATCCGTCAAGGTGGGGCTCCTGAACTATTAGAACTTGAACTCTTAGGGTGAAGAACAAGCAAAAAGCTCTACAAGGTTACTCCTAGGTATATCCAGAATCCTAGCCCCTAGTGGATTTTTCAAGAGTAGGGCAATCGTGGTCTTTCTCGATGCTTAGGAGATAGTACACAATGCAGCAAACAAGCTGGTGTCTCCTCCCACTGCCCACGGCTCCTCTGCGCCCAGTGTTGTCTACACAACCCCCCAGGGATGGAGAATTCTTATCTGCTGGCTGTAGCCTAGGCCATGAGTCTTAATGAGGATGTTAGAGAAGGAGAGAAGAGCCTAGGTTTTGGAAAAGAAGGTGCAGCTCAGCATTACATCATTTTGGTGTGTCTGTACAACCTTGAAGTGCTCAGATGTCTCACACTTTACACTAGCTCCTCTTGCTCTTTCTGAGCCTCCTAGGAAAGGAATTGTGGTATCACTCACTCAGTGCCTGCAGTTAGGAAGGACGTTCAGCGGTGAGCAGATCCTACCCCAGAAGGATTAGGATAGAAAGTGCCAAGTGTATTTGCCTTCAACCAATGTGGCTTTTTGGGGAGACTGTGTTGGTTTACTTAATAAAGTGTTATCTCTTCTGTTCATGGCACATGTGCTTTACCCACGTGTGTATAAACACACATACACAGAGACTCTCCAAAGTCACTGGCTCTTATAAAAGGAAACTGTGGATTAACCCCAAATCGTTTATTTGACCAAGAATGTAGTATCTGACTCTCAGTCCCGTGTACTTTCATACAGATTTACTACTGTATTAAGTTTTTCCTAGTGATGATCAAAAAAAATAGCCCCTGAATTTTGTTAGCTAGTGGCAGTGGAGGAGAAGGTAAGAGAGAACTTGTGTTATTGCAAGAAATTCATAAAGTGTTCCATTAACTTATTGTGTGTTGATTTGAGGATATTATTAATGCAGGAGAGAAAGCTAAACTCTGAGTTAGTGATAGAGGCTTGAGTGTGCTCACTGACACATGGACAGAAGGTAAATGAGTGAACCTAAAAGTATATAGAAATTTAATATATGACAAAAATAGCATTGCATATCAGGGAGGAAAGTTAGATTATGTAACTAATTGTTGGGACACCTAGGGAGAAAACAAACTTATATCCCTTCTTTATTTCATAAAATTTGAGACAGATCAAAGATTTAAAATGTTAAAAATAAAAACATAAAAATAATAGGAAAATGGCAGATTTTTTAAAAAATCTCAAAGTAGGAAAAGTCTTTCTAGTTTTATCTAAAAGACTGAACATTTGTTATACATTAAAATTAAAAAAGCTCCTATAGGTACCAAATTCAATAAGCAAGATCAAAATAGCAAATAAAAAACTAGGGGAAACATTTTAAACATGTATATCACAAAGAACTTAATATGACCAGAAAATGGGCAGATGACATGAAACACATTTCATATTAAATGAAATATAGTTAGTTCTTAAACATGTAAAAAATAAAAGATAATATGTTGTTGTTCAGTTGCTCGGTCATGTCCGACTCTTTGTACCCCCATGACTGCAGCATGCCAGGCTTCCCTGTCCTTCACTGTCTCCCACAGTTTGCTCAAATTCATGTCTACTGAGTCAGTGATGCCATCCAACCATTTTGTCCTCTGTCGTCCCCTTCTCCTCCTGCCTTCAGTCTTTCCCAGCATCAGGGTCTTTTCCAATGAGTCAGTTATTGCATCAGGTGACCAAGGTCTTGGAGCTTCAGCTTCAGCATCAGTTCTTCCAATGAATATTCAGGGTTTATTTTCTTTAGGATTGGCTGGTTTGATCTCCTTGCTATCCAAGGGACTCTCAAGAGTCTTTTACTTCATAATAAATAAATGCAAATTAAAACTATGAGATACCATTTTTTACCTACTTGATGAAACAAAAGTTGAGGCACTTGTTGGCATATTTGTTTCTGTGGATCTGGAGAGTACTGTCATACATAGATGGTGGAATGGAGAATTAGTAAAACTTCACTGTAGAGAGCAATTTGTGAGTGTCTATAAAAATGTAAAAGTGACTCCTCTTAGAAATTATCTTACAAATATACTTGAAGTGAAGTGAAGTCACTCAGTCGTGTCCGACTCTTTGCGACCCCGTGGACTATAGCCTACCAGGCTCCTCCATCCATGGGATTTTCCAGGCAAGAATACTGGAGAGGGTTGCCATTTCCTTCTCCAAGAGATCTTCCCAACCCAGGGATTGAACCCACGTCTCCCGCATTGTAGGCAGACGCTTTACCATCTGAGCCACCAGGGAAGTCTCTCACAAATATACTTAGATGATGTAAAAAGATATACCTACAATGCAAGATTAAAAAATAGATTAGAGTAGCATAATTGTTCACCCAATAAGGGATTGGCTCAATTAAGTACATATCTATATGCAATGAAAATGCTTCTGATTTTAAGTTCCATGTTCTGATAAAATTTCCTTAAGGATGATCACTTCACATCCATCTACATCCTCTTGTCCTGTCCCGGCCAGCATGACACCGAATGCCACATATAAAGTCACAGTCAAAGGCCATGTTCCTTCTCCTTCAGTTGCCTCTCAATTCATAGGGTCCCTATTCCCTTGGCGACATGTGGAATGTGAGTGTCAAGCAGGGTGAGGAGACAGCCCTGGAAGCCAGGTATGGGAGGGAGCGGCAGGCAGTGTAGAGGAGTGGTTACAACCCCTGCTCTGGGGCAGCTGCCCGAGGTCCAGCCCCCACCCTCGCGCTTGCCAGTGGTGTGATCACGCATCGTTTAGTTTTTTCATCTGCACGACAGGTATGAAATAGCACCACCCTCTTAGGGCTTGTTCTGAGGATTAAGAGTGATAATTCATGCAACTGCTTACTCACAGTGCCTGCCTCATAGTAATATTCAATAAATGTTAGCTCTTTTAATTATTGATCTGAACTTTCCCTCCTGCCCATGGGACCTGAAACTCTCTTGGGGGAGGAGGGAAGAGAGGCATCTAAGTTATCAAATTGTGTACTCATTAGCATCATGAACTTGGAATGCTGGGATGATTGAAGGGTTTTTTTTTTTCAATCCAACAAGAATAAAGGGAGAGACTGGAGTAATTTCTGCTGCCCCCAAGTTAGTATCATTGAGGGAAACTTCTTCCAAAATTCTATGTCCTGGAGTCAATTATATCCTGAAAATATGATGAATGCAGGCTGTAAAACTGCAAGATTGTATGTAACATTATGCTGGGAGTTGAGCCAGTTAAGCAGCAAGTTTCAATTTGCATGAAAAATATGCCTTAAATTACATTTGGATCAAACTATCATTAAATATTAATATTAGGGCCATAGTATAACTTCCTCTCCATGGTAGTCATTTAATAAATATGAGTTGTAGTTTCAAACCAAACCAGACCGCAATCTTCCATTACTATGATGTGCTTCTGCCCCTGTTTCCCAGCTTTAGTCTCAGCGCAGCACAGCAAGGGATGAACTAAACCCAGCCAATCTGTGCATCCCTGTAACTGCAAGGGTCCCAGCCATAGATAGCAGACCTCTGGCAAAAACAATAAAACATATTTGATGGCTTTTACATGAACTGAATTTCCCTTCTGTGTGTAAGGTGATAGTGAACCCTCTTTGCATACATCTTACATATATATAAGGAAAGAGACACAGGAAGAGATTAAACACTAATGACTACTTCCAGACACTTTCTGTCTAGACTTCTATCAGATGTACAAACCTGCTATAGGTAGCAGTTTAAGAGGGGAGAACTCATTGCCGCCAGAAGACCTAGGTTATTCAAAGTATCTTCCTTTGTATGCCTTATATGTTATTAGATCACATTCTAGAACTAGATTCCAGAAGACATGGTCTAGCTTAATGGGTTGCCCTGCCTACTAATTCTTTCATGTGTCTGTTCTCCCTAACTACATTGGAACCGTCTTTGTCAGAGACTGTTTTTTAACCATTTTTGTACTCCCTCAGACAAGAACCCTCCAGCTTCTTGTTCTCATCTTAATCCTCTCTGAGATTCTTTGTAAAAGCTCTTATTATCCCCACTTTAAAGATGAGTAAACTAAAACTGAGAGATGATGGACGATTCAGCAGAAGTCATGCCGCTCTGCGAATCTCCAGGGTCTGTGGACTTATTGCAAGGAATCAAGGGGTCTCTACTTGGATGTCAAGTGCATACTGTTTGTGTGCTGACTCATGTTTTAAAAGTATATGTACCTCTGCTTTCAAATATGGTTCTTTATATCATGGTAATTAATAAAATATAAATTAATGTAAAGAGTTACTGAATTAAAAATAGCTTTTGGTTATTTTGTATTTTTACTGGGGATTTGCAAAATGAGTTTAGTTAGTTAGTTATGGAATTTATGAAATTTACAAAGGGAATCATGCTGAGAAACTTGGAAACCACTGTCTGTAGACCAAAGTTGGGGTTTTCCAATAAATTACATGGAGGTACTTCGAATAATCTAGGTCTTCTGGTAGAAATGAAATTTTCCACTCTAAAACTGCTACCTATAGCAAGTTTGTACATTTGATAGATGTCTAGATAGAAAGTGTCTGAAAGTAGTCATTATTGTTTAATCTCTTCCTTTGTCTAACAACTATCTCCCCAAAGACTCCTGGTTCCTTCCTTTCTAACCTGTGTGACCTTGAGCAATCTGCTTAACCTATTTGTGTACCAGTTTCCTTACTGGCAGAGTGGGGGAAAGCGTAGAGCCTACCTCACAGGATGCTGTGAGGTCGCATGAGTTAATACACGTGATAACTTACACATTCCTGCTCCATAAGAAAATTTCAGCAAGTGTGGTTGTTGTTGTGGCACCACTTGGCACTGTTTTTATCACATAGCTGGAACTTGATAGACTTTGTTGGGGATGAATTAATGAATAAGTGAAAATGTGGCACAGGCAGGAAGGGCAATCTAGAGTCATATAACTTCTCGTCTACATCTCTTTAGTTACAGGCAGGATTTTTATGCAGATGCTGCATTTGGAAGTATTTGCTTCATTGAGCTTGAGATAGAGAGATGATGAGGTTTCTATATCTTCTGGTCCAGTAGCCTTTACAAATCTATCAATTTTATGCATTAGATTCATCAAAATATGCATTTAATGGATCAGGCAGGAAAAGTCTGGGCTTGGAGCTCATGTCAAGTACAGGCTTTATTCCTCATCAAAAACTATAAGAGGAAACAAGACCAGTAGACCGTCTAGATGGGAGGAGAAAAGCATTGCTTTCTTGCCACAAACCAAAATGCTGAGGATCACAGTTATGAGAGGGTCAAAGGAAGTTAGAATGACCTTTCATAGCAGGCTCAATGTTTATCTAGCTTAAAATTTCACTTCCAGATCATCCCATGGATAGTTATTTAGCTTTATTCCATAAACAACCTTTGAGCCAGATAGAAAGTTTTTTTGTTTTTCTTTTTCTCAGTGTTTGCAAAACGAGGTGTTGATGGCAGGAGAAAAGAAGCCCTCACTAGATTTTAAAAATGGGCCACCCCAAGTGTCACTGCTGGCTGACATAGTTGTTTCTAACAAAGGTGTCAGATAGGTGGGCCAGTGAAGAGACAATTGGCTTTTCTGAATTGGATGCTTGTCCCAAGGCCAGGCAATAATAATCCTAGCAGCTACTCACCCTTGGCTGTCCCACGTGGGCAAGGCTCTATGCTGGTCCTATGGACACTACATGAATAAAACCCAGTTTGAGCTTTCCAGATATTTGCAGTTAATTGGCGTTTATATTGAATGGAGGTGAATATGCTTCCCTTTCACCTCCATGCATTGACCCTATTTCTACTTACTGTGACCACACAAAACAAATCCAGTCCTTCCATGTGTTGGTTCTTCAAGGTATTCAAGTAGAAGACATCAAATCCCCAGACCTCCAACACACCTCCTTCTTAAGACACCGGGGTTGGTCAGCTATCTCAGTAAGGTGAGGTTTTACATCTCCCCTCCAGCAGGCTGCACTCCTCTGCATGCGCTCCATTGTGTCTCTGTCTGTAACGTTTGACTCAGAAACCCCTCCCCACCATCCCAGCGGTTTCGCCAGTGCACAACCAGGGCTCTCTGAGGCCCATTTCAGGTCTGGAGCAATTGCTGAAATTTTCCCTCAGAAGGTCCAGATGAAAAGGCCTGGAGTAAAAAACAGAGAACTTGGAATGAGAATTATTGATTTGTGTTATCATTTTTCTAAACTTCTAGCCCTAATCTTGTTTCAGGTCTTTCTCCTTCCTCTTTATGACCATGAGAATCTCTTCTTACCAGTGTTGTTAGGAAACCAAAACATACTAGTATAGTTATTATTTATTGAGTGGGTTTTTGTTTTGTTTTGTTTTTGGTCAGGTGTTTTATGTGTCTTATTTTATGAACTCTCAGAATTAACCTTGTGAGGTGGTTTTCTTTCTTGTTTGTTTGGCTTCCGTATGAGAAACCTGAGGCTCAGAGATTAACTGCTCACAGTTGGTAAATGAAAGACACAGAATTCAAACCCCGGCTACTTATCTTCCTCGTTTATGCTCCTTCTACCTCACTCAGCCTCTCTGTGACATGGAAGGTTGGAACATTCCTAGCACTTTATCTGATCATACTACATGCTCAGTAAATGTTAGTTTCCCTTTCTCTCTTCATCCTCCCCCTTCCTCCAGTGAATGCAACCTAAAAATGAGGAAGAGGGTTGTGAGCTGACAAAAATATATGCCAGACCCCTGAGGTGGCCATGCAACATGAACTCCAATGTGAAGTGCCTTCAGCCCTCTAAGCTCTCCCATAGGGCTATGGGCTGGCTCTAAAGGGTCCCGTTGACATCTAATAGCCAACTGGTTTAGTATCAAGGGATGTCTAGGGGTTCTTTCTAACCAATTTGCACCTTTTATAGCTGCTTTGTCTTTCTTCTAATAATTCTATTCATTCCCCAAACTCCGGTTAAATTGAAAGTCTTCAGAACTACCAGCACCTCAAACCTAGTCCTGCCTCATTTGGACCTTTGAGTCCATAAAACAGGGTAAGATGTAGACAGAAAGTGTCATCTCAGGGGGAGGAAGGAGGTGTCAGGGTGGGCTTCTCTTTGGTTCCTTCTGCCTTCACTGGGGTCTTTTATGCTCCTTGGAGAGGTTTCTAATGTAGCATTGTCAGCAACTGTCTTACTCAGGTTCAGTAGTTCTCAACTAGGGGCAGTACATTCCATTACCACCCCTACCCCCAGGCATCTGGAAGCAGGGAGGGTGCCTTTTGGTTATCACAATGACCAGGGGGTACCACTGGCATCTAGTAGCTGGGGGAGGGCATGGATGTTAGAGTTCTGCAGTGAAGCCTCACAAAACAGCTCCCCTTGAGCAAGTCAGGACTATGACTGTGCCCAGCACAGTACCTCTCCTTCCACAGATGCTTAATACAAATCTTCTGAATGAATGTTCCCCTCATCACATTTCCTATTTTCCTGCATATCTCATCTCTCACTGAAGATTCTGAAATAGAGGTATCTTGTTTGCCTCTAATTTCTGGAAGTGACTGCAGAGGTGGCGGTCTTATTCAGCTCTGTCTCATACACACTCCCTTCCTCTTTCCTTCTTCTGTTCTAAAGAATTTCAACAGTTTAGAGAACCACAGCCCTAATGAATGCCTTCTAAATGGATCAATTATGATTCTCCCTCTGAATAGGTCTCAAAGACTAAATTTACTCTAGTAAATCTAGGAACTTTTCTCTTCCAATGTGGAGTCAAACACCCTAGAAAAGTACAAGATTGATGACCCAATTTGACGAGTTGTTAATGATTAAGTCTAAGTGAGTTTGAGCAAGCTCTGGGAGTTGGTGAACAGGGAAGCCTGGTGTGCTGCAGTCCACGGAGTCGCAAAGAGTCAGGACTGAGCAACTGAACTGAACTGATTTGACTAAAGGAGCAGCAGTAGCCCATTGGGTTCTCCTCTCAGACTCATGAAGTCACAGCCTGGATTAGGCAAAGGAAGGGAGAGACCTCTTAAGAAGCCAGGGAAGAAAAAGCTAAAAGTTTGAGGTCTGATCATCTTTGTCATTCTCCCCAAAATGTCAGAAAAGCAGGTACTAAGTAGATCAAGGCCCTACCTTGCTCTAGTACGGATAACCTGTTACAGAGGAGTCAGAACCAGATCCCTACAAAAAGTCTGTGCCCTTGATGCCAACTCCTTCGCAGCAGCATGTTGCTGTCAGGTGGAACATTCTCTGCAGTGGGAAGTCTTCGGAGTTCTTTGGTTTTACTTTATGGCTGATTTCCTTGATAAGACACACAGCTCCTTTCTCATTTATAAATTTCAGAGAGGAGCTTCTTTTCTTATCATGGGAATTCCCAACTCTGCACCTCTCAAGGGCTCTCTTGTTTTCTTAAAGGGCATGAGGGAATGCTTTAAGAAGTCTTAAAGTTTATTTTCATTCTTCTCAAGCTGGAAACAACCATCTCAGGGCTGCTAAGGAACAGCCGAGAATGATCACAAAGCAGAGAAATTTAATAAGAAAGGAAAGAACTAGCTTTTATTTAGCACTTGCTATGTGCCATGAATATTACTATTAGGTGTCTGGTTTTAATCTTTCCCCAGATCAATGAAGTAGTGTACTAGTCTGGATAGACTAGGTAATGCTTCAATGACAAGCAAACTCTAAATTGCCATGGCTTAAAAGAAAGAAAGAAAACAAGAATCTATCTTGCCCTTCCATTACATATTCATTACGTGAATCAACAATGGCATTGACCTAGGTCGTGTTAACTTTAGGACCTGGGCTGACAGGACAGCTATACTGGAAATATTTCAGGTTGCTATGGTAGAGGAAAAGAAAATTATGGAAATCGTGGACTGATTGTCAAAGATTCCACAAGGAAATGACACATGTCACTTGCGCTCACATTTTGTTGACCAAAGCTAGTCACATGGCCATGCCTACATGTGAAGGGAGTAGGGAAGTACCATCTGACTATGTGCTCAGAAGAGCTAGAAATATTTGATAAATGAAGTGTGCCTATCCTGTTGTTATAGCTGAGAAAAGAGAGGCCTAGGAAAGTTAGTAGGTGGGGGAGCTGGGGTTCTGACTCTGTGCCCTCAGCTCTTTACTCTTGTTACATACATGCTGCTGTAGCTTTTCTCCAAATGCTCCCATGAGCTTAAGTATCCTTGGGGCTTGAGGGCACATACAACTTGGTGTGGACATGTTAAAGCCAAATCCAAGTCGTTGTGGCTTAGCCTTTATTTCACGTATTTCTATTCTCTCTAAAGGTCTTCAACATGTTCAGTGTAAAATTATTAGGTAATAGAAATTTATCTTTGAACACATGTCCCAGATTTGTCTTTTTAATCATAGTCTCAAGTATCATAGGTTTCTTTGCTTACCACTTTTATTTGTTGAATGATGAGAAAAAGGCCACTCTGCCGTTAGCTTAATAAAGCTGCTGCCTGGTGGATATTCAAGATTCAGAGGAAAAGATGCCCCAACTTATCTTCATTACCTTCAAGACAGTCTTAAAAAAACATTACTTGCTCAAAGGAACAATAAAATAACAAGACTGATTCTACTAGCCCTTAGAAAACCAATCCTGATATTTCATCTCCAGAGAGCTCAGAGGAAGTGCCATGTTATATCAAGTCTTCTCAGAGTTTTCTAATCCAAGTACTGCTAATGGGAGAGAAAAATCTGGAAAGGAAATCCTAAGTGATCTGCTGTAGGTAGAATTTCAGACTTTAACCTGTCCTAGGTTTTGCATTCTGCTCCATAACCCGTCCATATTTGTTTGCATTTAAAATGTTTTAAATTACATACCACTAAAACTGATAAGCCAAGAAGATATTGTACAATTTATTCTTTGGTTTTCTCCATCCATAGAAACTTGACTTAAACCCTTCTTAATCCACTAACAACAATATGCTTGTCACCTGAGAGTAGGTCCCAGAGGAACAGGGATAAGGACTGGGGGTAGAGCTGGTTCCTCCTAAAAGCTAAATTATCCAAGAGCCAGGAGAGAATAAAAGCGAGGAAGAGGAGGAAGGGTAGGAGTGGGGGAGGAAGGAGAAGAGGAACGTGAAGTGGTGTCTGGAGACAAGGAGGCTTGAGTACAGCCGAGGAAGAACCCCAAATGTGGTCTTAAAAAACACACAGAAAGAACTCAAGACTAATTTACTGATCACCACAGTTGTTAAATAACTACATTTTTAAATTGGTATATTTTCCTTATCCATTAAAAAAAGACAAAATACTTTGTCCAAAGCACAGCTAGTTGTATGTAGCCTTAGGCAAATTGTTTAACTTTGCTCGGTTCTCAGCCATAAAACAGGAACTCAAATGCTGCTCAGCTTAATGAAGTGTAAAGTTTGCAAAACTCTTTGAAGGCAGAGAGCGCAATTTAAGTATTATGTATTATTAAATAAATGCCTATTTAGGAAAGAAACTCTCCATTAGCATTATGTGTACCCTAACTAGTAGTTAACACCCGGGAGAGCTGGTTGTCAAAGTTTTGATGACAGAAGGGATCCAGGCATCCATCACTTAAAATGGAAAATAAAAGAACAAAGAAACAAGCCCAGGCAGTAAGGAATGGAATGCACCATTAAGGCATTGGCTTGGTTCAGATAGAGATTCCCTGAGCTAAAGAAGGCTTCGTTTACTGGCATGGAAAAAATGGGGCCAGGAAATTGCTCAGAGGTCTCCTGTCTTTTCCTGAGCACAGGGAGATACACTGTGTGTTGGCTACTGTTTTGGATCAGAATCTCAGGTTTAGAAATAGCCTGAGTTGTGTCCTTGGAAAGGGAGAGGGCTGTGTGGTAAATCTGTGTGCGGTGGGGATGGAGGAGGGGGAGGTGGGAGAACATGGGGAGAAGCTATTTAGATGTTCCTTGGAGCTGGATTGCTTCCTTGGCCTCACAGTTACCAGAACTGAGCTGGGACAGTGAGCAGCTGACCTGGGCTTAGGGAACCTCCAAATCTCCTGAAATAGTTCCAAGGTGGAGCCAAGCTGGCCCTCCTAACACAACAGGCCAGTTCTATGTGGTCATGCTGGATGGCTGGTTGCAAGTCCACCTGTTTTTCAGGTACATGGGCTGAACCTTAGTCTTTGAGACAACAGACATTTATTTGGCAACAACCTTCTGACAAATACTGTTTTAGGCACTGGGGGTATAACAGGAAACAAAAAACAAACATTCCTGCCCTCATGGAGTCTGCATTCTAGTAGAGAGGATTGGACAATGAATACCATAAGTTATATAATTTGTTATTAGATATGGAGAAAAATAAAACAGGTAAGGAGAGAGAATAGGAAATGTGGGGTGAATGGATCACAATTAGGGTGGCCTCATTGAAAAGGTGATATTGAAGAAAAACTGGAAGGAAGCAACGAGAGAATCATGTAGGTATCCAGAGGAAGAGCTTCTAGGCAAAAAGGGCAGCAGGTGCAAAGGCTTCAAGGTGGGAGAATGCCTGGTGTGTGCAAGAAACAACCAGAGGTCATTAGGCTTAGAGTGGAGTAAGAAAGGGGGAGTGTGGTGGGGTGTGAGGTCAGAGGGGTAACGACATCAGGGACAACCTTGCAGGCCACAGGATGAGCTCAGACTTTAAAATCGAAGATTGTTGGAGAGTTTTAGGCAGGGGAGTGAAGAGATCTGACTTCCATTTTAATATAATCAGTTTGACTATTGTGTTGAGTAGGCTTCGAGGAGCCAAGGGTGAAGGAGGAGAGTTAAGAGTGGTTCTATTAGAAGGTAATTTTCATCTGTTTCAAAGTAAAGGTCAAAGATCTTGGAAGAAACTTGTGGCTTGGATCACAGTACAGGTAGTGGAGGTGATGAAGAGTGGTTACGTTCTGGATGGACACTGAAAATAGAGCTCATAGAATTTGCTAATCCATAGCTGGGGTGGATTCCCAGGTGGTGCTAGTGGTAGAGAACCTGCCTGCCAAGGCAGGAGACATAAGAGATATGGGTTCGATGCCTGGGTCAGGAAGATCCCCTGGAGAAGGAAATGGCAACTCACTCCAGTATTCTTGCCTGGAGAATCCCATAGACAGAGGAGCCTGGCAGGCTACAGTCCATGGGGTCGCAAAGAGGTGGACATGACTGAAGTGACTTAACCCTTAGCTGGGGTACTCAGGTGGTCTGTCCAGGAGCATGTTAATGAACTGTGAAGAAACGGTGATGAGGGGTGTTCCCGTTCTGCTCTAGTAAAGAAAGAGGAGACAGGGTTGGTTCTTATTGGTACAACCACCTCACCTTTCTTCCTTTATCCTTCCCATTAATTGAGGGCCTGTTATGCGCCAGGCACTATAGTGGGATACAATAGTGAGTGTGAGCTAATGGGCTCACCACCATTATGGAGCAAAGAGTTTACAAAGGGAGTTAGACATTAAGTGAATAATCACACAAACAAATGAAAATGACCACTCTGATCTGTGCTGCATGTTGACATTAGTATACCTGCCCTGGTCAGCAAGTGCAGAGGAAGGGACGCTTTGAGCTGGATCTGAATAAATGGATATGGATCAGACGACAGTGGGTGGAGGGAGAGGAAGCGTGTTACCGGCGATGGGAACTGCATGTGCAGAGGTTCTGAAGGGAGGGGAGTATGGTAGGGATGAGGAACTGAGAGAAGACCAATATGAGTAAAGTGCAGAGAGCTTGGGGAACACGGGCAAGGTGCTGCTGCAGAAATGGGTCAGACCGTGCCGAGCTTGAAGGTCATGTTCAGATTTTGAATTTTATCCTGAAATAAATGGGAAGAACTGGAGGCCTTTGAGGAGGGGAATGACATGGTCATATGTGCTCACTGAGAAAGTCACTGCACTGCTACATGGAGAATGGATTTCGAAGGAGGAGTAAGAACAGTGTGGAAGACCAAACATGAGATAAACGCAGTGGCTCAGGTGAGATCGTGGTTGCTTGGACCGGGCAGTTGCTTGTGGAGCTCACGATGAGGATAAATGTAGAGATCTGAGAGGTATTTGGAAAGTAGAACTTACTTTTAGACCAGTCATGAAGGTTGATGGAGGGAAAGCTCAAGAATAATTCCTAGTGCTTTATTTACAATACTTGTACAAGTAGACGTAAGACTCTCTTACTTGTAGAACTCACTTATGTTAGACCAAGCCATGGGAAGTTAAGAGATTTATTGTTCTACAAATATTTAAAAATAAGATTTATTGTTGGATGGTTTGGTTAGCTTCCAGCCTTAGTACTGAGAGACCGGTGGGATAGATGACCTCTCCCAGGTCTCTCCAGCCGCAGGGCCTGGTTGTATAATGAACTGATGGAATCCTGCATTGAAAAGATAATCTCTGAACTAGTGTTGTCCAATAGAAACGTAATAGAATGTGAGCCAAGAAGTAATTTATATTTTCTAGTAGCCATGATAAAAAAGTAAAAAGAAACAGATGAACTTAATTTGAACAATATTTTTTATAACCTAATAAGTAGTTATTTCAACATTAATCAACAGAATAATTATTAATGAGATATTTTACCTTTTATGCATTGAATTTTTGAACTCCAGTGTGTATTTTATATGTACAGCAAGTCCCAAATCAGATTAGTCATATTTCATGTGCTCAAAAGCCACATGTAGCTGATGAGACTTAATTGGACAGCACAGCTCTAAACCATCAAAGTAGCCACACAGACCTGAAATCCACGCACAAAGGCCTAGACATAGAGGTCCTTCTACAAAATAAGTAGTATCCTAAATAGAGCCTCTAAGATTTTAAAATTGAATACTTGGTCGTTAATTAGCGGTATGAATTTGAGGAAGTCAGTTTACTCCTCTGTGCCTCAGTTTACAATAAGGAAGTGTGGTGGGGCTGGATAATGCGTAACAACCTCTTCAGTCTTAGCAATCATTGACTCCAGGTTAAGGAAGTCCAAATAGTTTTTTCTTCCGTTTATATTAATTATCAGAGCTCCCAAGGAGATCTTTCCTTTCAACCTTCCGAACTCTTCTATGACATCTGAGAGGTGGAAAATTGGCTACTTCACTAGTAAATTGACAAAATTTCAAAAACCTGTCTTTCACTCCAAAGTCAAAAAGTTGAATTTTCTAGAGAAATTTGAATATTGACTGGATATTTAATGATTAAGGAAACTATTGATTTTTTAAGATACTACATATAATATAACTAAGTTTAAAGAGAAAAGTGCTTATGTTTGAGATATGTCCTAAAATAGGTATAGATGGAACAATAAGTTGTCATGGATATACTTCAAAATCATCCTAGTTGGGAGGTAGGGGAGTGGGTGGGTATAGATGAAATAAGCTTCATCATAAATGAAACTTGGTGTGAGATTCATTTTACTATTCTTATAGTTTGAGTATTTCCATAATAAAATTTTTTTAAAAAGAGAGATTTCCAGACTTTTTAAGGTTCTCCTACTGGTAGGATTTTCAAACGTTCCCCTTAAATATTGTGTATCCTTCATGCTACAAATGTACATGCCTGCTTCAACTTCAAGAATGTACCATTCTTATTTAATACTGTAGCAGAACAAAGCCCCAGGCACAAAATTCCCATCATAGTTTAAATATGTCTGGTGGTTTTAGTGGTAATATAACCTTGCCCTCTTGTCCTTCCCTTTGGGACAGGTTTAGGGCCAATATTTAAAAGCAAAGCTTGTGCCCTCTGTGTGTCAGGGAGAGCCCCACACTCTGCCCGAGCCACAGAGGAGCCCAGGGAGCACAGTGATATAAACACATAGACAAAGTACATTGCAAACCCACAATAGTGCAGATGCTCAAACCATAGGCATAAAGATTTACTTCTGGCTGGCATCATGGAGATTATCTGCTGCAGGGGTAGATAGGGTCAGAGGAGGAACTCAGAGGGAATGTGAACTCAAAGGTCATGAAGCCCGGCAGCTGGGACCAACAAAGGAATGTGTGAGTATAGGTCACTTGTCACCCTGGGTTGCCAGGGCACTGTCTAAATTTCTGGTGTAATGCCCTCTCTAAGTTCAGTGAGAGATTTCCAGCCCCCTCCTCTCCACCTTGCCCTCCTGAACGTCATGATAGTGGATGAGGTTCCACGACCATGGTGGATGAGGAGAATGAGGAAACTATCTCCAAGTCTCCTCCAAGGCATTGTCTGGAGCTAAGTAGTAGATTGAGAACACAGGACCATCTTGTAGGGCCAATACTTTAGGTTCTGTTGCCTTACGAGCTGGCTCTTCTGGCTTCCACACCTTTGGGTGTTTGACCTCTCACTGGGAATTACAGAGCAGGCACTCATTTTTACTCCCAAAGAATACCATTGCTAACACCTACATAAAACAGTGTCTACAAAGAAAGAGAACAGAACTCAGTCTGAGAATGTTTTCTTTTTGCATTTTCATCAGTCAAAGTAGTATTGATTTTAGGGTACCAACATATGGCATGAATGTTAATTTTAAGGAAAATCTGGCACATTCAACAGGCTGAACCGTGCTACTTTCTACACATGTGATACTTGGCAATATAGGGCCAGATTTTCTTAAATGTCAGGCATTTTAAGAAGTGGTTTCTCAAAATTTAAAATTACATACACATACAAAATAAATGGAAATGCTATGGAGATGTTTTAGAATAAAATAAATTTGACCCCTGGGAGAAAAGTGAAAGAAAGTGAAATTTGCTCAGTCGTGTCTGACTCTGCAGCCTCATGGACTATACAGTCCATGGAATTCTCCTGGCCAGAATACTGGAGTCGGTAGCCCTAGTTCCCTTCTCCAGGGGATCTTCCCAACCCAGGGATTGAACCCAGGTCTCCTGCATTGCAGCCGGATTCTTTACCAGCTGAGCCACCAGGGAAGCCCTGGGAGAAAATGAAGCAACAACTGACCAGAGGCTGTGATAACCATCAAACATCAGCGGAGTGCTGTTTTAACTTATGCAACATATTGTAATCCCCAGTGCACCAAGGAGATGATAATCTGCAAAGAATGGCCAGTCTTTGGGGTGGATGGAGCCTTGACAGGTCTCGAGGATTCATCCTGTCTGTTGACAGAACTCACCTATTCTACCTAGTTCATTGAGCAGGTGAGAATTACTAGTGAAAACAATTTCCCCTGAGTCTTAGTATACTCCAGCATTCGGCAGTCCTCATGGTCAGAGCAGTCTGGCACTAAAATATATTGAGCCTGGAGTTCTAAACTTGTTTTCACTATTTCCCTTAACCACTTTGGTTTATCAAGTTGACCCCAAGTTCAGACCTGACTTTCTCAGGTCTGTTGGCTCATTGTTATCTACATACTCTTGGGGGTACTTTTCTAGGTCATCATCCACATCATTGATAAAGTGCTTCTTTACCAATTGCTCTCTCTGCTTATGAGTCTCAGTACAGATTTCCATGTCCCTGTAACAAGGAGAGGTTGAATGGTGTAGTTCCCAATAATACTGATAAAACAATGGAGAGGGAGGAGGAAATTAGGAGTGACAGAAAGCCTTAAAGGGACCAGCGCAGAGTTCCCTCACCCAGTGGGAAGGTAATATATGGACTGAGACTCCAAACACTTAGACTCTGGAACTTTAAAACTCTCATATCCTCCCTATGCCTCTGTCAGATGGAAGCATTAATACAATCTGAACAAGACAATGCCTGAAACACTCTCTCATGCTTAAAACATTCTAAAATTAATTTTCACCTCAGGGATTTTTTGTGAGGACTAAATGTAATAATGGATATGAAAGTTTTTGAGAAAGTTGAGAATTATCTCAGTATGTCACCACGAATTCACAATTCTCTCAATAGACCTAGATTTGTTTATTCCTATTACAATGTTGAGCCAAGTTTAGGAGCCTATTTAATTTCAAGTGAAAAATGAACGGTTCCATAGAAGGTAAAAAGATACATTTAAAGAAGTGGATAATTTAAGAATAAATTAGGTTGACCTTCCCAGAAATCAATTTTGCGATATGTGTTGAGAACTGAAAATTCATATCTTTTGACTAGGTAATTCTATTTCTACAGAATTTAATTTAAGGAAACAATAGAAACTCAACCAAGATTTATGTATGAAATAGTCTATCACAGAGTTAATTATATATTGCATAGAGATATATATTAAATAATCAGTATTGTAAAAGAAAATGTATTCATGCATAGTAAAAGACTAGAAAGAAACAGACCAAAAATGTTAACACAGTTACTCTGGGTGGTGGTATTATTGACCATTTTCATTTTCTTCTTTAAACATTGCAGTATTAAATTTTTAAATGGTAATGAATTATATTATTTAAAGGTCATTAAAAATAAATTGTGTAGAGTTGCTCACCTTAATCTAATTCTGGTCCCAATTCATTTTATCTTGTAATCCATCTTGATCAATAGCCAGCTTGCCTAAACAGATTTCATGACTTTCTTCCAGTTTTTCTGCTAACCACCACACTGTGTGGGCTTTGGATTATGCCTATCATTTGCCGGCAGCCTAGATAGTGCTGAGAGAGCTGAGTCACCTGTCAGCTTTAACGTATCTACACATGGTGCTCTCTTCTTTGAATATCCCACACACTCTTCACATGAAGTTCAGAAAACATGGATTGGCACAGAACACATTTCTTCTAGAATAAAATATACCAAGGGTCACTTCTATTATGGTTTGCTTAATTCTCCCTCAGAAGTTCTAAGGCAGGACCATTCTCCACTTTTGTTGAATTTTTCATCAATCCCTACAGAGTTGCTGAAACTCAAAGGTTTTTGAAATTATAGGCAATTACCTAAAATCTAGATTGGCTTTGCTCACATATTTTGTTATTATTAAATGGACCCAAATGAGTCACCTCTTACCAGGTGAGACCCTCACTGGAAAGGTGTTTAGTTCTATCTTAAGTTAGTCTCACCAGTTCTTCAATCAGGACAAATGCAGATGAACACTTGAAAGGGGCCACTTCTCAAGTGCCCCCATTAAATGATGCTATCAAATGTACCCTTTTTATAAGAAAATCAGAGAAGGTTAATAATCTAATAGAATCAACCTGTTATTGGAGGGGGCAGGGGGAGTCAGCCTATCACAACCACTCAAAGTCAAAAATCGCCAAAGGACAGAAAATAGGCCATGGAAAAGCACTTAAAAGAACACTTTCTTTTACTAACCCTTCCAAGGAAATAGTCTTTACCCAGAATCTTCTAGATTCAATCTTGTAGCATTCAGATTCTCATAACAGGCCCATCAGTGTCTTAACTGACTTTTCCTTACAACCTCATCAATTTGTCACACAATTCTTAGTCAACTTAGATCCAGTTATTTCTGCACACTTTTACATTGATTTAGAAAATGTCCTTCACACCAGTTTCTGTCTCTAATTATAAAACATTATTTGCATTAGGATGAGTTAGTTTCATGAATGGATTTTTCTCCTGTATGATTTTGTCTTTGATGGAGCCTCAGGCCCTATAAACTTCATTCCAGACATTTTTGCAAAACAAGAGTTTTGGAGACTGCTTCCTCTTTAAATATATCTGCTTCTTTCTCCCTCTGTCCAAATCCTCAGAGTTGAAATCTTGGCTACGTTTGTATATGTGGTTTTCATAAGTTTTAAATCTGACATTCAGTCCAATCCTTGTCTCCAATAGCATTCTCTCCAGTCAACCAAATTGTCTCAGACAGGTGTAGGTTTTTATAGAGAGATTACATACACCCATGTGAGCGTGTGCACATGTACACACACAATTTAAATATGCCAGATAAAACAGATATATTCCTGTATGTTTTATCTAAACACTTCCACTTTGATGATTCCAGAAGAATTGCATATCTGGAGTTACTTGCCAAAATCTTTTTTATTTGTCTCTTGAATTGGTCTTGTGCATTGCTTTTTGATGGTTTTTGCCCAGTTTTCCACTTTAAGTAGTCACTTTTGTGATTGAGTTGTAGAAGATCTTAGATCCTAATACTAGTTCTGTGTCCTGTCTTGCAAATATTTTTCCAGTTTGCCATTTCCTTTTGACTGTTATGTGACTTTTGACATATGGAAATTTTTTCCTAATATAATCAAGCTATTCCACTTTTCTAGTTCCTAACTTTTTGTTGTTATTGTTCAGACATTCAGTCATGCCCAACTCTTTGCAACCCCATGGACTGCAGCACAGCAGGCTTCCATGTCCTTCACCATCTCCTGGAGCTTGCTCAAACTCATGTCCATTGAGTCAATGATGCCATCCAACCATCTCATCCTGTCTAACTTTTAGCTAAGAGTTTTGAAAGGTCACAAGTTTGAGGCAAAGACCCATGAAAGTCATCTTATACCACATTCCCTATCACGTCATTGAAATAACAGAGCAGGGGTTAGGTCTGGGAGAAAGGGTTGGATTTACATGTATTCTTTCAAAAAGAACCCCTTTTGAAACTAGAGGAATGAAAGTAGGAGGAAAGCAATGTGGGGAGGGGTGGTGATGACACAAGCGCCTTTATAAGAGTAATTTATGTGAACAGAAATTGGATGACTAGTCTATAACTTTTTCAAAGTTCTTGAGCTTTGGGCTGATTTCAGGGGATTTTGGGGGGCTAATTCCTGCCCAGACTTGGGCAACCTGAATGATTCATGTGGCCCGGGGCTCCCTGGGAGCAAGGAAACCCTTTCAGTGGCTAGCAGTGTGGCAAGAGGTGAAAGTTGCTGCCTTCCCGCAGCTCTGACTGGTCCTCTGACACATGCCACCAGGGTACCTTTGCAGAGTTTCACATTTTGCTAGAATCTTTCACATGTTCTATCTTGCTTGACTATCAAAGGAGTAGGATACACCAAGTTTTCCTACACACATTTTTACAGAGTAGAAGCAAACAGAATTTCAAATTGAACTGACTTTCCAAACTCACTCCGTGATTGAGTTATGAAGTAAGGGGAGGTGTGCAGGCCACGACAAAGGGGCAGTGTGGCCGACTAGAAGATATACAGGCAAAGAAATTGGGCATGTCTGCGATGAAATGCCAGCCCAGCCACTTACTTACTGTCTGACCTCAGGCAAGTAACTTAACTTCTGAGCTTCTATTTCTTATCTATAAAATGGAGTAATGGTGACTGTCTTGCAGGATTGATGTGGGGATTAGGTGATATAGGATTCCCTCTTCTTCAGGTCTTTTATCTTACTGGTTTGTATGTTTTTGAGGGCCTCCTTGAAGATATATGGAAGGAGCTATCTATAGACATTCTGGAGACATAGAGAGCACGAAGAGCCTCTGCACAGGGCTTGGCACAGAGCAGATGCTGGAAAACCCAGCTCCTCTTCCATCATGTGGAGAAGGAAATGGCAACCCACTCCAGTATTCTTGCCTGGAGAGTCTCATGGACAGAGGAGCCTGGTGGGCTGCTGTCCATGGGGTCGCACAGAGTCGGAGACAGCTGAGGCGACTTAGCAGGCATGCATGCATTGGAGAAGGAAATGGCAACCCACTCCAGTATTCTTGCCTGGAGAATCCCAGGGAGAGGGGAGCAGAGTAGGACACGACTGAAGTGACTTAGCAGCAGCAGCAGCTTCCATCATGCCAGCTTACAAGCTCCTGAGAGCTAAGATGCTCCCAGAGGCTTTCCTCCGAGGGGTCCTTGTTGGCTTATAATCCCACCCCTGCAGAAGCCCTTTCCTATCATAACATTTAGAATGTTGCTGGCATTAAACAGAATACGGCTCACTAAAAAAAAAACAATTATTTGCCCAGTAGGTCATTGTATAAGTAGGCTCAATGGCTCATACAAAAATGTAAATGATCCTGAAAGAGGATTATTGAAGTAAAAGAGTCCAGCAAAAGGCCTCAGGAGAAAGCTTAGCATCAGGGCAAAGAGCAAGAGTTAGCAAATTACTGCCCCAGGGCCAAGTACAGCCCCCCACCTGCTCTTGTAAATAAAGGGTTTTTTCAACTATACATATGGTAGCCTTTAAAAGTTAATGTAATTTAGTGATGTTTAATTAATTAATTAATATTTTTGTCCAATTTTATTGAGATATAGTCCTTTCTCTCTCTCTTCCATTTATGCACATATCACCAATAAAGTTTTATTGGAACACAGAGACTCCCATTTGTTCACATGGCAACTATAGCTGCTTTTGCTCCAACAGCAGAGTTGACTAGTTGCAATGGACTCTGTAGGCTTCGCAGAGCCAAAAAAATTTACTTTTTGACCTTTTATAGTAAAGGTGTGCCAACAAGTGGTTTGTGCACTACCACTTTCAAGACGTGACCTTAGACAAATTATTTATACTCATTATACCTCAAGTACCTTATATATAAAATAGGGATAATAATAGTAGTGAATGAACAAGAGAATCCATGTAAAAGCCTTGCATACAACGAGTCCTCAATTAACAATAGCTGTCATTATTAATATTTATGCCATTGATTTACAGCAAAGTCCCTTGGGTAAAACTGTCACCTGCCCCAGGAATAAAAACCTATGTATTTACCCTAGTTTCAAAGGTCCCCCATGCAGATATCAACAGCAACTAAAATAGCCACCTTTTCTTGCCACAGTCATGTTTTCTTAAGAACAGCCATTTCAATGCCATTAGCTCAGCTGCCAGGATGTTAAAAGCTTACGCTACCTTTCCTCTGCACTTAATGTGGACATTTGGATCAGTATTACTGAATATTTTCCAATAGTCTGTGTACCCTATCTGGGAGAGGGGGAATTGAATGAGGCATTTTGTTGGAATTAAATGTCAAGAGTACCAGCTGCTTCCTTCTAAAATTATGAGCTAGATATTCCAAAAGGTGTGAACCATCAATCAAAGTACATTGGAAGATTTTACATCTAGTTGTTTGTTGTTAGAAAATTAAAAAAAGATTTTTAAAGAAAACCAACCTTGACAAATGGCATTGAAATCCATTAAGGAAGCTGAGAAAATAGTAGTCCCACTTGTCTCCTAAATATAGTGGAAAATGCTTTCTCAGTGTAAAGAAGAAGTCTTGTCCTCAGTCTAATCAGCATATGGAGGTGATTTCCAAGAGAGAAGTGAAAAAAAAAAAAATCCCGCAGCTCAACCTTTCAGAAGTATCATAGTCATGCAGGGAGAAAATCTCTACCCTCTTCCTCATTGTCAACCTTTGCAGGTTAAAAGAGCCAAGAGAACCCATCCCTGAGGTGGGGGGTTGGAGATGGGTGCAATTCTCCAGCCCAGCTTCTTTCAAGGTGGCTAGGCCTGGGAGGAAGAGGGGTTAGGAGGGTTCTGCCCACTGTCTCACCAGGTACAGCATGACCTATCCAGGATGCTTTCTTTTGTGAATTACCTGCACCCCACAATGGCCACTGCTATGGGCTGTATTTCACCAACCCAGCCTTGGCATGGAGAAGAATCTTCTCCTCACCCCCACAGCCCAGATCTAGGAGCCTGAGTGGGTGATAGAAAGGCAGGGATGACTGCGAGTCACAGGGGTCCTTTCATCAGAATTCCTCCTCCACCCCACTCCCATGCCTATTCATGCTACCCTCATTGTATAGGCTCTGTATTCAGGCAACTCCTTAAAGTAGTTCTTAAGCTTGAATGACCATGACAGTCACCTACAGAGCTCTTCAAAAGTGTCAATGCTTGACCTGGGGCCCCACCCCCAGAGACCTTGATAGAATATAAGTCTAGGGAGGGTGCTAGGCATTCCATTTTTTAGGTGGGTGTGGGGGGAGTGCTACATATTCAAAACCTCCCAAATAATCCAAATGTGTTGACCTACTACATGTCAGGCACTCTTCTAGGTGGGTTGAACAGTGACGAGCATAGGCAAGGTACCTGGTCTCATGAGGCTTACGGTCCAGTGGGGACGGTGGAGAATAAATAGATGAATGGCCAAGATATTTTCTAATGCACTATTTTCCAGGTAGTACTTACCAGCAAAATAAAGCTGGGGCTGAGAGAGAGAGAGCTGGCAGATTGGGGGGGGGGGGGGGGAGGGTTGTTAACTTTAGATTGTGTGTGCTTAGTTGCTCAGTTGTGTCCAATTATTTGTGGCCCCATGGACTGTAGCTCCTCAGGTTTCTCTGTCCATGGAATTATCCAGCAAGAATGCTGGAATGGGTTGGTGTTCCCTTCTCCAGAGGATCTTCCTGACCCAGGGATCAAACCCAGGTCTCCTGCATTGCAGGAAGATTCTTTACCATCTGAGCCACCAGGGAAGCCTTTGCATTTACGAACTTTAGATTGTGTAACTTTAGATTGACTTAAGTTGTTTTCATACCTTGGCTATTGTGAGTAATGCTGCAATGAACATGGGAGTGCAGATATCTCTTTGAGATAACAGCTTTGTTTTCTTTGGATATGTACCCAGCAGTGAAGCTGCTGAATTGTATAGTAGTTCTATTTTTAATTTCTTCTGGAATCTCCATACTGGCTGTACTTTTATTTTGTTAATACAAGACACACACAGAATATAGCAATGCCTGTGAGTATGTGTACATGTATGTGTGTGTTTCTGAGACAGAGAGGAAGAAAGTGAGGATATAAATGTGGTAATATCTCATTGAAGAAAAAATGAGAAAAACTGAGAAGTTCCAATAACCTTCATTTCTGAATCTGGACAACTCTTCCCTACACTAATTTCCTTTTAGATTTTCACAGTTGAAATGCCTAAGGAAGGGCACAAAACTGTCCATTATATGAGTCTTGTTATTATTTCAATTTCCTAGACGAGTAATTAAACCCTCGGAGGTCTAATCCACCATGGCATTTTCCCCTCTTCTCTCTTTTCCTCCTTTGCCTTCAGCAGGGGAACTCTGCTCTCCAAGGAGGCGTTTGGGCCGTTCTGTCCCCTGCAGCCACTCGGCTCAGCTCAGAACAGGAGCCTGAGAGCAGATGTGTGTTTCTCCCCCAAGCCAAGCCTTTTAACTGGCCACTGTAGCTGCTTCTGAGACAAGGAGAAATGGCTCCCATTTTTTAATCTCACATCCTCTTCATGCCAAAAACTCAGATTTAAGAGATTGGAGGTTGATCTCCAGTACCAATAGATGTGCTACCGACAACATATGAATCCAATGTAATGCTCACAACAATAAAGAATCAGTGATGTTTGCTGTTGCAAAATATTTCCACATGGCAAATTAACTCATACTGATTATGAACTGGCAACTAATGGTAATATTAATTTTATCAGAAGAAAACACAACCTAAATTCACATGTGCTCTTAAAGCCACAGACAAATCTGTTTTAAAAAGCAAATATAGCAGTGGATAGTAGGTGAATCCGAGCCCAGCTGCAATTCTGTCTTGGGTACCTCCGTGGCAATCTGTGTCATGCAGGGCACGATGGGAGAGCAAAGGGGATGAATCCCGGGCTGAAGGCAGCTTACATGTAGATTGGAAAAACAAAACCTAACCATGAAATAATTAGTTTAATACAAGGAAAAACACTGCACTTAATTCACGCCTCCTTAAGATCATGCAATAGAATTTATCTTCTTGGGAGAGATAATTGGGTATGAGAGTAGCAGAAGACGTTACAGGAAGAAGCTGAATTTAAGTTCAGTCTGGAAGATGAGATGGATCAATAGACAGAATATCCCTGGATGACCAATCAGTCTACGCAAGGGCAAAGAGGTAAGAGTTACTTTGCCCCATGTAGAAAATAGTGAAAGAGTGGTCTCCACTGGGTTGAGGGGATTTTAGAGACAAAGGGAATTGAATTGGACCTGCTTATAAAGGGCTTTGAAGGTCAGAGAAAGATATTTACACTTGATTTGCTCTGTGTATCAGATGGGGAATATATTTAGCTACAAGCCACAGAACTCTGAATATATTTTCTTAAGCAAGTAAAGGATTTGTTTTCTTAAATAACAAGAAATGCAGCACCAAGTAGGTGCAGGAGTTCCACATGACACTTTTCCTCTTGCCTCCAGCCATACTTTGTGGAAGGCATTGTCATTAACCTTATCACTTCACTGTTCCAATATGACTGCTCCATCTCCAGCCTTGTATCAGTGTTTCAGGCAGAAAAAAGAGACAGGGAAGGATAAAGCGGGTGGTTTCTGCATTAGGAGTGCAAAAGCTTTCTCAGAAGTCCTAGCAGCCTTTGCTTACATCTCATTGGCCAGGACTGTGGCACAAGGCACCTCCTAACTGAAGGGATGTCTAGGAAGGCTAGAGTTCCTGCCAGGCACATTATCACCACAAGCAAAATTAGGGTGATGAATTTTCAGAAGATGGAATTGGCATTGGTATTAAAGGGATTTGGAAGAAAGAAGTAAGATCTGGAAAAGTGGATGGAAACTGTTGAAAGTAGTCCTGGAATAAGGTGGTGGGCACTTGAACTAGGGTCCTAGGTATGGGAATGGAAAGAAAATGAGGTGCTAATAATAGTCATGTCAAAGGAACAGTGAACAAAACATTGTAGGAACCACCCAAGAATGAATGAATGGTCAAGGTGGTTAGGTGTTGGCAAATTGACCTCTCGGTCCTTTTTTCTATGCAGAAAGTTAACATTTGGGGTGGATGAGAGAGAACTTATTAGAAAGGAGAAATTGATAAAGAAAAACCCCAGAATCAGAGACATGCTGAAGCAATAACAAATCCTAAACTATATTACATTACATATAAAAACAGAATAAAATCATTTTAAGACTAGAAAATTATTACAATTTGAAAATGAATCACTTAAAAATGTTAGTAAGTACCAGTCATTGTACAAGTCAGAGAAGGCACAGAAAAGTTTGGGAACTAGTCCTGACCTCAGGGGGTCACAGTGTGGTGGGGAGGCAGATTGTTGCAATACTCTGGGAGGAAGCTACATCAAGGGTGTGGGTACAGACTTGGGGACTGAGAGGAAAGAGGGACTAACTCTGAGGGCTGGAGTGCGCTTTGTGCTTTGACATTTTATGATTTTGCAGTGGCATAAATAGAATCATACTTTTAGTCTGAAAGAAGCTTTTAAGTTAACTACCTCGAGGTTCTGGGGTAGGGGGGAGGACTTGACATTGCCCCAAATCCAACAATCTCAGCCTTAGCATCTCGGGGTTCCTTCTCAGCCCTGGCGAAAGAGCCAAGGAAAAACTCAGGAGTGGGTAGAATGGAGAAACTGGATTAGTCATATTTGAGTGTGATTCTGTAATTACTGTGAATCCTGAAGTCAGACTTATCTTTTTGGGGAAATGAGACAGTCAGTTCAGTTGCTCAGTCATGTCCAACTTTTTGTGACCCCATGGACTATAGCACAACTGGCTTCCCTGTCCATCATCAACTCCCAGAGCTTGCTCAAACACATGTCCATCAAGACAGTGATGCCATCCAACCATCTCATTCTCTGTCGTCCTCTTCTCCTCCCGCCTTCAATCTTTCCCAGCATCAGAGTCTTCTCCAATGAGTCGGCTCTTCGAATCAGGTGGCCAAAGTATTGGAGTTTCAGCTTCAGCATCAGTCCTTCCAATGAATATTCAGGACTGATTTCCTTTAGGATTGATTGGTTGGACCTTCTTGCAGTCCAAGGGACTCTCAAGAGTCTTCTCCACCATAGTTCAAAAGTATCAATTCTTTGACGCTCAGCCTTCTTTATGGTCCAACTATCATATCCATACACGACTACTGGAAGAACCATAGCTTTGCCTGGACGGACCTTTGTTGGCAAAGTAATGTCTCTGCTTTTTAATATGCTGTCTAGGTTAGTCATAGCTTTTCTTCCAAACTTGAACTTTCAAGGTTGAACGTAGTTTACCTGTGATTGAATGTAGTTTATTTGTGACTTTCTTAATACGGTCTTTGTGGTTGCTTATAACTTATTTCCTTGATGATATAAGCCTGGGTCATAAAGCTGCATGCCCAAAGTATAAACCATGGTAAACTCTGCTGACAGGTAAGCAGAGGAAGGTTCAGAGGTTCAGTGACTTGTCCAAGGTCAGAGGCAGAAATGTGGGCACCAGAACTCTAATTATTCTGCTACCCGGGCATCAAAAGATGTTGGGCAGAAAAACAGAGTCCAGAGAAACGTATAAAGAGAATTGTTCAGCTTTCAAAAGGAAGGGGATTTCAATACTAATTTTGTCTGAATATTTACTGTTTGAAAGACAATATGCATTTTTATATTTTAAATGCAAGTATTTGAATAACTAAGTTACTCACAGTATACAATTGTATAAGTTGAAAGGGTATGTAATTAAAAGTGGCCTCTCTGTGCAGGGAGTTGTACAACTGAGCAGCATCCTCCTACAGACTCTAATGGAACTGTTCCCTCAGACTAGTGGCTAAACTATCAAGCCTTCTTCCTCCAGCCATACAGTCTTTCTCTGACGAGGCAACTAATACTATAAGATTCCTGTATTTCTTTCCAAAAATAGGCTATGTGTACAAGTACATGAGGAGATGAGTCTACATATTTTATAAGTATATATATTTTCCAAGAATGGTTTTAGTGAGTAGAATGAATACAAGAATCAGCAATGAAGCAGGTCAATGAGAAAAGCTTGAACTAAAAAGCATAAGGGAAAAAGGAATGATTATTCATCAGAAGGCAGAAAAAGAGCAGGAACCCTACCCATGTAAAAATAAAAAGAAAGGATGATGTTACAGATCCCTCTGCACATTAGGATGGGCATTTCCACAAAGCTAATGAGTATTTGCCTGGAGATCACGGGGCACTTGGCGTTGTTGAGTAAGCAAGAGAAATGGTGGTGGGCTGCCCACTGGGATATTGTTTGCTAGAATGGTGACACACTCCCTCAGAGGCGCAGTGGCATGTGGTCGCTGTCGCCTTGGGCATTTCCAGAGCCCTCCCACATTCATTCATTTCAGTGTAACAGGACATTCCATCTTCCAGATCAAAGGAATAGGGCACATATTGGCTAAAATTCTGAGCCAGGATAAAGCAGAGGGGACCATGTTTTCTGGAAAGCACAATCCTAGTCATTGCCACACCTTTCCTAAAGCCCCTTCCTCACTGGAGATGTTCTTGACAGTTCATTGATGTGAAGTTGGCTCAGGACGAATTGGAACAGGCCAAGTATACCAGTTATTTCTTCTTTCATGTAATGGCAATATTCTGCTTGGGATCATAGAGCAAGAGCAAGCTAGAACATGGCATCTGCCAAGTAAATGCCGAAGCAATTATTGAATCCCAACAATACATAAGGTAACAGGCATGTTTCTGACTTTCTACCAGATTCTGTTAGAAATATAAGCTACCCACCCACACAGAAAGGTGACTAGCAGCACAGGACCCAGTCAATGAGTGGAACAAACATGACAGACTTCAGAAAAGTGAGGAATGTTCTTCCAACTCTGGTGGAAAGGCAAGTTTCACCTCTGAGTCTCCATAAAGCCTCCAATGGTTTAGGTTCTTTCTACCTCCTGCCCTGTAGAAACTTGGGATACTCTGGTTAATATCATCAATGAAAGGTATCAGAGAAAGAAGATAGCTGGCTACACAGGTAGACTTCACAGAGCATCGGCTTCTGGTGGGACTGCCATGCCACAGGATTTGGTCAGCAGGCCTGCAGATTCACCAGTTCCATTTTGTAAGAGACTCCATTAATCAGTCTTGGGGGAAATGATTCATTCACAAGAGTGATCTATGGACCTAAATGTCAATATCAACCTATTACTTGACAAGGGGTAGGAGCATATTTTCTAGTCACCAGAATGATCTTACCCATTAATAGCAGAGTAACTTATATTTCAAAGAATGTTGGAGCAATTAGAGAAGACTATTTGCTGAACATGCAAGCAGGGCCAAAGATTAGAAGACCTGGAAGGACAGTTTAATGCACAATGCCTGCCTCACAAAGTTCTTGCTGAATAGAATACATACAAAAACAAAAAAACCTGGTATCGGCCATATATAACATCTCCCCTTTGGATAGAGCAGGAATTTAGATCATCAAATTCTTTTTTTTTTTTACTTTTTTTTTTTTTATTAGTTGGAGGCCAATCACTTCACAACATTTCAGTGGGTTTTGTCGTACATTGATATGAATCAGCCATGGATTTACACGTATTCCCCATCCCGATCCCCCCTCCCACCTCCCTCTCCACCCGATTCCTCTGGGTCTTCCCAGTGCACCAGGCCGGAGCACTTGTCTCATGCATCCCAGCTGGGCTGGTGATCTGTTTCACCATAGATAGTATACATGCTGTTCTTTTGAAATATCCCACCCTCACATTCTCCCACAGAGTTCAAAAGTCTGTTCTGTATTTCTGTGTCTCTTTTTCTGTTTTGCATATAGGGTTATCGTTACCATCTTTCTAAATTCCATATATATGTGTTAGTATGCTGTAATGTTCTTTATCTTTCTGGCTTACTTCACTCTGTATAAGGGGCTCCAGCTTCATCCATCTCATTAGGACTGGTTCAAATGAATTCTTTTTAATGGCTGAGTAATATTCCATGGTGCATCAAATTCTTAAACACAAGTACCAATATACCATATGCGTGTTATTGGATACTTTCCAAAGATATGAACTGATTACAGTGTAGAGTCTGGTCATCTTAACTACTACTGTGTATTTCTCAAATATCCTCAATTATGTCTTTTATAATATACAGAGGGGCATTTTGTATGTTTCTTTTATATTTTTAAACTTATTTTGAATTTATGCACAGTAAAATTCATTTCTTTAGTACCCTGAGTTTTGACAAATACAACAATTATGATACAAAACAGATTTTTGCTCCCCTTTCCACAAAACTATTGCCTTGAGTGACACTTTTAAAATAGGTTCCTTCCACGCATGGCTAACTTCATCTATTATGTGTTGATTCTTACTACTTTTGCTTGCCAGAGGGTCACATTTTCTGGTATTATCTACTAATTCTAAGGTCCAACAGACCAAATATGCTGTCATTTTCAAAGACAGACTAAATTCAGCTTTTAAACATGCATGTGTTTATTGGCTTAGCTAGGAGTGGGTATATCAAGTTTATTTAATTTATGAACATGAAATAACAATAAAATCAAAATGTATTCTAAGGATACTCCAAAGAAATTAGGAGAAAAATTCTAACATTCCAGTTGGAGCTCCATCCCTGAGTGATATATTAGCTCTGAGAGTTGGGAGAGAGAACTGCTAAGTCATTATCTCCAATTCATTTCCTTCCTTTAAATGGGTCACGAGGGCAGTGATAACCCTACATGCTAGCAGCTGTTCCAGTGTTCAAGTAACTAGTGCTTTTCAGAAACTAGACCTAGGCATTAAGCACTTTCCTAAATGAAACCCACATTCATTTAACCTATGGAAGTTAGTAGCTGAATTTCTTGTTGTTTTAAGGACTCTTTAAAAGCATATCTATATCTATATGTAAATAGTATGCATGCATGCTCATTATGGACAATTTAAACAATGGAAAACTAAATTTGACTTTATGTTATGTCTTGGTGGTATTTAGGAACTTAAAAAAAACATTATGTGAGTTCAATTAACTATTGTACATGTGAATAGGTCTCATCACCAATTAATATTTTCCCACCAACCTAGGAAACTCAACTCATGCCATGGGCTGATAGATTACTTTTTATAATAAAATGAAAGGAATTCAGATTTACAAACTAAACAGGGGACACAGGAGCATCCAGAAGGGCCCTGGGGTCTGGCTACCAGGCATGTGGTTCCCTCTTCTGGAGTCTATGTCTAACCTAACCCAGGGAGTGACAAGGCAGACCATTTATTTCTTTAGAACACAATGCTCTACCTGCCAGATGCATACAGAGATCCTTCTGTTCCTGCCAATATTGGGAACTCAAGACTGAATCATTACTTGCCAAACACCTGCAGATGAGGAACTCAGCAGTACAACCACATACATAGTAAGACAGTTATGCTGAATCATCAGAATGTTTAATTCTAAGATTCAAAGTATTTTTCTGTTATCACAAATTCAGAAAGAACCAGGTGATCCAATAAGATCCCATCTTGGAGGAGCCTTATAATCACGTCTCTTTGTATGAACAGAGAGGCTGGCAGTCAGTCCCCGTGTTTCCCCTCCTGCCTTCCTGCCATTCTCCCACGGCTCTCCAGCCTGCGCTGCTCTCCCTGCTGCTGCTTACGCTTCAGCTTCTCCACTTGCACCTCCTCCCTGCTTCCATCTTTGCTGAGGTCAGAGTTGTAGGGCTGACCATGTAAATACAGTGCCACTCTCTCAAACTAAAAGGGAAGCCAGCATCTCAAATAGTAAAACATAATGTTTTCCAAGGAAACACTGGAAAACTTCAAGGAATAAAGAATATCAGAGAATATATTCTTTCACCAATTTCAGAATGAATAGAAATCAGTGTTGTGGAATGAGGATAAACAGATCTGCCCCTGGGATGGTGACTCAGAGTGACTCTTCTAATAGCATTTACTGGACTGAACTTCCATTCCAATGAGAACCACAAAATACCAGTAATTTTATCTGGGGGATATTTATATTTTGGTGCAGTAGGTGAATTCCCAATTAAAGGGCATTATTAGAAGAATTTTTTTCCCCAAAACTAAATGTAGTTTCTTCTCAGTTAAGCCTTGTATTTCTAATTGGTCTTTATGGTTCAAAGAAGAGATTTTGTTTTTGTTTTTAAAATCCACTCATTCCCCATTTCCTCATTAACTAACTTTAATAGGTAACACACGTTAGAGAAGACATCCCGAACCCCATTTTCCTCTAAAATAGATCAACCCAATATTCTCCTCCTCAAACCATTTGCTTCGTGATTTACAGCCTACTGGGTTTGGTGGCTGAGTATACATGGAAGAAAGCCAGGGACCTTAGAACATTCTCTGACTACAGCAATGAAAATGCATGATTATTCTAAGGCCGCTCCCTCTCCACCCTCATGTTAGTACAAAGGATAGACTGCTACTAACTTCCCAGACATTTCCTTGGGGTGGAAGAGTGAGGGTAATCACCCACTCCTGGCTTATGCTTCACAGTTTCAATCCAGGAGTCTTTCTAACTGTTGCCTTTTGGACTCTTCAGGCACCTCTTTTCTGACCGAGTTGCAGAACCTTGTACTCTATCTAGCATTAGTACAGCCAGGATTTAGGGCTTACCCTGAATCTGAGGGTCAATTCAGAGAATGACATCCTTGGCAACTGAGCCAAACAAAAGCACACGCAAGGTGTATATATTGGGTTCTTCCCATAGTGACTGCCTGAGAATTTATGTGTCCTCATGATCCGATTAGGGATGTCCCCCAAAGTCACCTGCAGTCTATATAAATTTAAGATATAATAAAATTCAACATTAAAATTTCCACATGGAGACTTTAAAAATAAAAGTAAGAACCATTCATTTTTTCTGCCATCCACTGCAGTTTATTGAGCACCTGCCTTGTGCCAGGCATCATGTTGGGGGCTACAAACCAGCAGTGAATCCAACAGACCCAGTCTCTGCCCTCACAGTCCAGCAGGAACTGCAAGAGCTGGTTTGCCAGTGTTGACCCAGCACTGTCCCCATGTCTGAGACTTGGAGTTTGATATACAGGTCCTCTGTCTCTGGGAAAGTGACTTCTTATACAAGGCAGGGAGAATTCCTCAGCTTCCCACAGACTGGCTAAAATAGCTCATGAGACCACCCCGTCCCCTTTGTCCCAACCCAATCCCAAGACCCTTTTGTAACCAAAGTCATCTGTTATGAATGTAAGACTTGAAGATATGTGCATAATAGTAAAGAGCCATAGAGAAGGGATGAGAGAGTATCCTTACACTAGAAGGTTGATCTCCATACTAAGTAAATAAACTCATCCTGGTCTTTCCCATTGGCTTTTTTGAGTGTTGTTCACAGTGCCTTCTAGGACAAGACCAACTTAGGTATAGCCTTGGTTTGAGGAGGCCCAAATGCCAGTCACTATTGACCAAGAGCAACAGCTTGGAAAACAGAGATGAGGTCAGTTGGCTTCAATCCCTGATTACCACCTCAGGCCTCCTTTCCTGTCTATCCTCTCTTACCACGCGAGAGTACAGTACTAAACTGTCCAGTGTTAATCAGCTTTCACAAACATACCCTATTTTAAGTATCCAACAACCCCATGGGGATATTCCTACCCCTATTTCACGGATGAGAAAATCAAACCTCCAAATTAACTTCCTCATTTTCCCACAGCTGCTAACACAAAGCCAGCATTCAAACCCAGATCTTCAGGCTTCAAACCAACGCTCTTTGCATTCTCCCATAGCTGTCTACTTTGACAATTTCAGTTCTTTATTTTTGCACATTATTTCAGCACATCCTGGTAGAGAACTGGCTTCTAACCTGCTGTTTTTCTGGGAGCAGCCACAGAGTATCAGCCAGAGGAGGGCCTGCAGTTCCCCACCCCCTGTGCTGACCCATGTCTCTCTTGCCTCCTGCATGGGAATCCCGCATCTTTCATGGATGCCAATGGACCTATTTTTAGAGATAGAGGGGAACGTGTAGGTTGCACACATTCAGGTCTTTTGGAGTCTGTTAATATTTTTGCAGAGGCCATTCAGGGTTTTAAATTGACTGATAATAAGGCCTCCTGAGGAGACATCTGTTCTCTGCTCTCCCCTTCAATACTCCCCATCCCTGACATGGACTTGGTTTGGGGGTGTAATTCTTTTACCCCCCCACCCCCACCCCAGGGCCCTGTTTGTCACCTTGGGTCGAAAAGACGGGGATAATAATAACTAGCAGCAGCTACATCTGACTTCTGTCTCAAGAAGGTCAGGAGGAAGGAGCTCTAGTTCTCCTTGACCTCTGTAGGGATCAGCAGTGCTCCTTAAGATCTTTATGCAGGAAGGGGCTGCTGCTTTACAAGTCTGGGGAAATGTCCATAGATGGATCTCAATGCTTTTTGAAACCTCCTGAGTTACAATTTTATTCTAGAGAGGGCAGACTAGTATTTTAGAGGTGGGGTATATATATGCACAAGTCAAAAACTGGGGGGAAAATTTTTGCCATATTAAATAGGGAGGAAATTAAAATGTGCATATGTAAAATCTCTGAATTTGGAGACATAATTCTGTGTTCATGTTAGAAATCACATCATCTCTGTTCAATAATGTTTCTTCACTTTAGTAGGTCAGTGGTGACAAAATAAAATTACATTTGCCTCACCAGGGACTACAGAAAATCATTGGTCCTCTCACCCGTGGAACCCTCACACTGCACTGCTCGGCAAGTAGTCATTCCCAGGGGCCAGAGCCCTGTGTGAATCCAGAACCTATCCCAGCCCTGTCTTCAGTGACTCGAGGCCAGACCTGACTCCTGACCAGGCTGACTGGTTCTGTGAGAGCATCTGCTGGGCAAACAGGGCCAATCCTATTCAGGCCCAAAAGATCTAGGTAGAAAGGGCCTTTGCTGGAAATGTGAAGTCAGCCATCTGGTTCTTTCCACCTGTACCCAAGCAAGGAGGCTACAAGACTGGCAAGGAGACATGTGTGATGAAGCATGGCCCCTGACTGAGATTCTGAACCCAGAGGCTCTCCCAGACATGCCAGGGAAATCACAGGTACCACAGGGGTCACCAACACCAAAGATCAAGTTCTATGATGACACCTGTGTGAAGGAAAAGACACAAGTGCAGGCTGAGAGACTCACAATCTTGGAATTTTTTCCCCTGAAGTTGCTTCAGGTGGAAGGGTAGAATGCACAGATTGCCAGAATGACTCTGTTAACACTGAAGTATATGCTTTTCTTAATCACATTGATCTTGTCTGCTTGATATACCCCAGCACCAGGCCTTGCTGGGGGTGGATACTCAAATAGTCTGAGATCTGAGATAAACAGTAAAGTCTCCTCTCCTGTGTGGCCTTCAGTATCCCCACCCCCCAGCGGCAAAGGCCCTTAGACAGGGAGAGGCAGGGGAGATCAATTCACTTAGAGAAGAAATGACCCTAAAATACATTTAAATCGCCATTTGGCAGATGCAATTGCATCTCAAGCTGGAAGAATGTGTCCTAGTTCTTACTCCTGAACTGAGTAGCTGTGGGATTTCAGCACTTCACTTCATCTCTCTGGGCCTTGATACGCTCATCTTAGATGGGGAAAACGCTGGATGAATTCTCAGGTTTCTTCTCAGTCCAGCCCGTTCTCACACCCTGCCCCCACCCCAGCCCCAGCTACGGTTTTGTGACTGTGGATTTTCACTGGAGCCCTAGGGTCCCACTCCAAGGGGCCAGTGCTTTCTACATTAGTAACCGAGTTTGCAAGGGGGAAAAATGATATTTTAAACAGCCTTAGGATAAACGGGGATGGGTATTAAACAAACATTACTCTCTATAAATTGATACTGACATCTAGCCAAAAATTTTAATGGATAAAAGGGATTTTTTTTTTCAAACAATAAATTTCTTTCTCTTTAAAGGAAAATTGCCAAGGATGCAGAAGGAACTGAAGATGGTCAAAGACGAAGATGTGCACTTCAGTTTGGGTGTGAAGACGGCCCCCTCCTTTCCCCACGGCCTGCAGCCCGTGGTTTCCCGAGGGAAGGCTCCCCCAGGACACCCCTTCCCGGAAGCTCTCCGGGGGCCATTTTCCCAGTTCCGGTACGAGCCTCCTTCAGGAGAGCTAGACGGCTTCCCAGGGGTCTTTGAAGGAGGAGGGTCTCGCAAACGCAAGAGCATGCCCACCAAGATGCCCTATAACCACCCGGCGGAAGAAGCGGCTCTCGCCCTGCACCCCGAGGAGAGCAAGAACCTGGGGGCCCCGGACCTCCCCCTGCTCTTCCCGCCGCCGCCGCCGCCGCCGCGGCCCAAGTACGAGTCGCGGATGATCGACCTGTGCAACGTGGGCTTCCAGTTCTACCGCAGCCTGGAGCACCTGGGCGGCAAGGCCGTCAAGCAGGAGCCCGTGAAGCCCAGCGCCGTCTGGCCCGCGCCCGCGGCCCCTCCGTTCCTGCCCGCGCCCTACCCCTACTACCCCAAGGTGGCCCCGGGCCTCGTGTTCCCCTTCTTCGTGCCCTCGGCCTCGCCCTTCCCCTTCAGCCGGCACACTTTCCTGCCCAAGCGGCCGCCGGAGCCGCCGCTGCCCCGCAAAGCCGAGCCGCCAGAGAGCGAGGAGACCAAGCAGAAGGTGGAGCGGGTGGACGTGAACGTGCAGATCGACGACAGCTACTACGTGGACGTGGGCGGCGCGCAGAAGCGCTGGCAGTGCCCCACGTGCGAGAAGTCCTACACCTCCAAGTACAACCTGGTGACCCACATCCTGGGCCACAGCGGCATCAAGCCGCACGCCTGCAGCCGCTGCGGGAAGCTCTTCAAGCAGCTGAGCCACCTGCACACCCACATGCTGACGCACCAGGGCACCCGGCCCCACAAGTGCCAGGTGTGCCACAAGGCCTTCACGCAGACCAGCCACCTGAAGCGCCACATGATGCAGCACAGCGAGGTGAAGCCGCACAACTGCCGCGTGTGCGGCCGCGGCTTCGCCTACCCCAGCGAGCTCAAGGCCCACGAGGCCAAGCACGCCAGCGGGCGGGAAAACATCTGCGTGGAGTGCGGCCTCGACTTCCCCACCCTGGCCCAGCTGAAGCGGCACCTCACCACGCACCGGGGCCCCATCCAGTACAACTGCTCCGAGTGCGACAAGACCTTCCAGTACCCCAGCCAGCTGCAGAACCACATGATGAAGCACAAGGACATCCGGCCCTACATCTGCTCCGAGTGCGGCATGGAGTTCGTGCAGCCCCACCACCTCAAGCAGCACTCCCTCACCCACAAGGTACTGAGGGGCTCCCTGCCCGGGGCGGGGCTCCCCCGTCCTTGGAGGAGAGGACCCAGGAGCCCTGCGTGGCTCCCCACCGCTAACACGTGTAGACCCCCAGTGTTCTTCCTCACCTTGAAATGGGAGAGAATGAGGAGCCCAACCATCAGGCCCTTTGCAGTCTAGACTTCTCGAGTCTCAGGTGGGCCTCGAAAGAAATAATGCAGTTTGGAGAGGAGGGTGAGGAACGATGAAGGACACATCACAGCGGGTCCTTGTGCTGTTGCTTCTTAGCCTCCCAGCTTTCCTGAGGTTTCATTTCTGGAAACTTCATCCAGGGCACTAGCATGAGTGTGTCATCAGTCCCAACTACCCAAGACCAGCTTTGCACCTGGGATACACTAGTCAGAGCCTTCTAGAAAACTCTGGAAAGTTCTCTTGGTCTTTTTCTGCTGAATCTGTGGCTACCTTTTGGTTTAGTTTCTCCTCTCAACTGCTTCATTTGCAGGTGGCTCTGAGGGGAGCAGAGCCTTGGCCTGGGTCAGCAGGGTCCGTCTTCCCCCACTGAGCTTCTGCCACTTGGTTGCAGTGCTCTGTGGTTTGTGTTACAGGAGGCATGAATGCATTCTTCTCTTCTGGATATGGTTTTCTCTTCCCCAAGACTCAGATCTTCAAGGAGAATTATAGGCCCACATGTCTACCTTCAGCCTAGTGTGCAACCACAGCCCTAGAGTCACTCAGGATGAACTAAAACTAGTCCCTGGTGTGTCCCTGAGATCTTACCCAGCTAAGCTAACTTAGGTCTAATTTGAGCTTCCAAGAGGGGAAGTTTGCCCCACTGACCTCTGCTCTATCACTCTTGACTTCAAGTGGTTTTCTTGGCAGGAGAGACTTCTAGCAAGCCAGAGTTGCTAAAACATTCTTTCATTCTGAAAGGTCAGTGGAGGACTTTGCCCAGCCAAGATAATATTTCTGCTCTGGCTTTGTGGGTTTCATCTGATAGGTTAAGACCAAACACAGACAAAATGTGTAGCTGCCTTGGCTCTGCACAAACAGCTGCCCTGCAAAAAGGCTCCTTAGAAACACCCAGAGTGGAGGTGCCTGCCTAGTGCAGGAGCCATCAACAAAGAGCCTGAACTGAGAGGCAGCCACCAGAGGGACTGCGTGCTGATTTCAGGGATTCCTGTATGTGTGGAAAAGGAATCAGATACATTGTAGAAGGTATGAAACTTCTGTAAGATTGTTCCTATACTTGGGTATATGATTTAGTTATCTCGATCACAACCAAGTATAGGAGCAATCTTGAGAATAAAGATACTGAAGTAAATTTGAAAACTCATTAAGAAAATAGTTTTGTTAATAATATTAAACTCACTGAATATACAACACATTTAAAAAATTCATCTTCTTAGGAGGACATTAAAATTTAGATCTCTCCGTTAGCATAAATCATCTGCAGTCACCTAGACTAGACAATATTCCACTTAGAAAGAGCCCAGGTCTCCAGTTGAGTGCTTCACCTAGAAAGGCTGAGGGACCCAACTAAGATTATGCAGTCAGTAAATGGCTAGGCCAGGACCCGAACTCCCACTGTTTAGTGCCATGGGCTCACCAAAATTGAGGAGTGGTACTTTCTTGTACCATGTCCCAAATTAAAGAAATGGAAATATAGGCAGAAAGAACCTTGGAACAACCCCCCGCCCTAGTCCCTGTGAATGAATACCAGGCCGTATGGATTTTATAAGGTACAGTTGTTAGCTAAAGATTTGTCTAAACCTGTAATAACCCTAGTTTTATTACCATGGATCTCCACGTTTTCCTCCCCAAAAGTCATTCTGGGTCAAAATTTCTTGCAGCAGCCGTTTCAGGGAAGCACTGGTTGGTCAGGATTAGGTAATATTCTACTCACGCCGTGAGTCCGTAGACACGCTTTCAGTTGAGGGCGTCGATGCTTAAGTATTCAAACACTTCTCCACAAACATCAGGGAAACTAGAAAATCTTCTTTCCTGTTTTCTAATTGAGATAGCTATCCTCTGCCAAATTTCTCTGTCAGACAGAAGCTGGCTTGGAGGAGCTTCATAGTCAAATCACACCGAGGCCACCATGGCCTGTAGGAACCCAGGGGACCATCTCAAGAGGTGATTATCAAGCTGTAATTTTTTTGAAGTGTGGATCTGATTGTTTTTGAATTTTCAAAGCCATTAATGAGAACTCAAGAAAACATTGGTTTTCATACGGGAAATGATATTATAAGTTTAGGAGGTTTTGTTTTTTCATTATCGTGAAAGCTGGATTAGAGACTCATTTTACATAACATTCTGCAGTGCTCTTACCCAAATCCTATTAATCCCCAAGAGCTGTTACTGCAGAATTAACCCCAAGCAAGCAGCAGGAACAACAGAAGCAATAGCTGTCTTTTCCTCTAACCATCTGGCTAGTTTATGGTTTTTAGAAGAAAATAAAAGATTATGTAATCAACACTTTTTAAGAAAATAGTCATTTGACAAGGCTACAGCCATACCGTTTGGAACTCAACATCTGTCACCAAATTCTTGGTGGATTTATGTGTCAGAGAGAAAAGCAAAGACTACTGTCCGGATGAAAGTCTGTACCTGCTCACCATGGTTCTTTTGAATCTTGCCTCCTTCCAGGGTGTGAAGGAGCACAAATGTGGGATCTGCGGGCGGGAGTTCACGCTACTGGCCAACATGAAGAGACACGTGCTGATCCACACCAACATCCGCGCCTACCAGTGTCACCTCTGCTACAAGAGCTTTGTGCAGAAACAGACCCTCAAGGCGCACATGATCGTCCACTCGGACGTGAAGCCCTTCAAGTGCAAGGTGAGCGGTGGGCCTGAGGGAGTGTGGAGAGGAAGGGCTCAGCGCGTGTGCGTGGTCAGTGGTGTTTGACTCTTTGCGACCCTGTGCCTGTAGCCTGTCAGGCTCCTCTGTTCGTGGAATTTTTCAGGCAAGAGTACTGGAGCCGGTTGCCATTTCCTACTCCAGCGTATCTTCCTGGCCCAGGGATCCCACCCACATCTCCTGAGTCTCCTGCATTGGCAGGCGGATTCTTTACCCCTGAGATACCTGGAAATCCCAGGAGAGCTCAGAGGGCTCTGCAAATGCGGGGGGGGGGGGGGGGGGGGGGGGGTAGTCTGCAGGGAACCTTGTCCTCAGTCTCCTCAGAAGGGCTTTTGTGGCGCAGCGAACGCCTGCGGCCAGACCGAGGGCATCTGCTGTGTCTCCACCCAGCTGTGCCCAGCTGTGCTCCAGGAGCTGCCCTGCTTGTCTGCCTGTGGAGTCGGTCAGTGTGCAGGGCCTGGAAGCAGCCAGTCCCCAGGGCCTGGAAGCAGCCAGTCCCAGGAGAGCTGAGGGTGGCAGGTCCATTTGGAGACTGAGGTCTTTACAGGATGCAGGTGATGTGGAGGGCTCCTGTTCTAGAAGGCAGCAGCCAGGTGCAGCTCTCTTCCCCTGACAAGCCAGAAAGAACACAGAGGAGTCAGAGAAGCTTCTAGCCCATCTGCTTCCCTTCCCCCACGCCACCCCGGCTCCTGCCTCCTGACACGTAGACTGAGCAGTGTAATTTGAGGGCAGGTCTCCTGGAGGGGATGAAAGAGATTTAAAGGCTAACCCCCCTGTGACCTCAGAAATGCTTACTTGGGCAGAGGAACAGCCATGAAGTGCTTCTTGTTTCTTCCTGAGTACCGTGGAGCATCTGTGTTCCAGTCTCTGGGTCTCATTAACTGGGTGGGGTTTTTCTTTCATGCGCTGAGGTAAAGCTTGGGCTGGAGACTTGTCAAGCCCAAGGCACTGACGGGCGCTGCTCAGAAGTGCTCCGGCTGTCCCCTCTCCCCATGTGGTTTCCACTCCTCAGGTGAAGAGAAACCTCGCTTAGGGTTGGATGGTTTAATTCAAGGAAGGTACCGCCAACTGACCCCACAGCCCCGAAGAGAGGGCTGAGAGGGGAGCAGAGGGAAATCACCGAGCTCAGATATCATTAGCGCTTTTCTGTTTGACGTGGATGTTCCTTCTGTCTGTGCTGCATGTCTGACAGAGTCCAAGTGACATTCTCTGTCGATCCCTGTTTCTGGAGTAGGGTTCCCTGCTTCCAGGGGCTGTTGCTGCCTTCATTCCTCCGCACTATGTCCCCCCACTTGAAGGAACCCCCTGTGAAGCTGACTTCTTTCCTGTGCTGGCCCCTCCTGGATGGGGTGAGAGGGGTCAGGAGCCAGAGCTTCCCTAGACCTGGTGGGCATTCTCCAGAGATAGGGGAGGGAGGGTTCTCCCTCCAGCCCTTTTCCTGCCACCCTCTTGTGTTTCCCCTGCTCTCCTTCAAGTTCCCAGTGGTTTGAAAGTCAGTTTATGTCCATCTGGAGTGATCTGAGCTGAAGAGGGAGGAAGCTGTATGCAGGATGATGTACGTAATTTGCAGCGCCTGGTGCAAAGTGAAGATGGGGGCCCCTCGTTCAGATGCTATTTACAATTTCAAGATGATGAAAGCAGAGCATTACACCAGACCCAGGACTCTTCTGAATTCAGGGCCCTGTGTGATCACACGGGGCACACAGTCATGAAGTCAGGCCCAGCTGCACAAGCCTGTGGATGCCACAGACCAGCTCTCCTGTCTCCCTTTAGACATGCCTTGGGTTTCCTTCCCACCTCACTGAGTCTCTTGAACCCTTCACTTTCTTTTTTTAGATTAAATTTTTTTTTTCCTCCGGTCATGCCATGCAGCATGTGGGATCTTAGTTCCCTGATCAGGGATAGAACCCCTACTCCCTGCACTGGAAGTGGAAGTGTGAAGTCTTAACCACTGGCCCACCAGGCAACTCCCAAACCCTTCACTTTTCACAGAGCTGTTCCCACCCTCCAGGGGTTTACTGTCCGCTACAGTAGAGGTACCAGCAGGGGCTCTTTGCCCCTCTTTCTTCCTTGTTGCCCCTTTTCATTCCTTCTGTTGAGTTTACTCTTGAGCTTCACGGACGAACGGTATTTTTATCTACTGGTGGCAGAGCACACGAAGTTGTTAAAATATGCGGGTGCTGTTGCATGGTTTGCAGTCCCCTAAAAATCCATATTCATCCGGCCCAGCCCCCTCCCACTTTACCAGCCAGGGCCAGCTGCAGCAGTTAAACCAGGCAGCAAACGTCTCTAGAATGGAGGGATTTGATAAAGCAGAGCCAATTCAGGAAAAGGGCTTGCAGGCTGTGTGTGATTTGGGGGCACAGAGGCAGTTCTGTTTCTGTACCTCAAGGGCCCAGAGGGGTGCAGAGGATCTTGGACCAAGGGTGCCTGAGAATTCAGAGGGTTCTCCCTGGTACCAGGGCACAGAAGACTGGATTCAATGGGGCCAGTGATGCAGTGAGCCAGGCCTCCACTCACCCTGACGATAGAGTGCCACACATGTTTCACAGGGTATTAGCTGGTCAACTGCAGAAACTTGATCGGACCTCTCCTTGAGGGTGGATAAGGCTCCAGATATCTGCTCCAGATATCTACATAATAAAATCCCATAAGAGAAGGGTTTGAAGCGTGAAGTGCCAGCTCCGATATGAGGCAGTAGAACTTTCCAGTGGGAGGTGGGCCTGGCCATCTGCAAAGGTCACTTCTTCCTGGTGAGCAGGTCCACCAAGGAGACCACAGGACGTCGGAGGCTGCCTGGAAGGGAGTGTCAGTCATTTAGACAGAAAGCCCTGGATGTCAGAGTGTACGTTTGTCCGACTGAGGTGGCCCCGCTCCTTTCTTAGACATTTCTGACACAAGGTCGGGTGTCAGTCACCTCATCAGGAGCATGCGTCTCCTGACAAGCGCCAGACACACTGCCAGGCTCTCCCTCGCTTTGCCCCCTCTGCCTGCCAAGCTCTGCCTGCTCAGGGTCCTCTTCATACCTTCACTCTTTTCATTTCAAAGGCGTTTCAGAGCATGTCTGAATGTACAGGTTATGTAATGAGGGCCTGTCTGTGTGTTCATAAACTGGTTCCAGACACCACTGTGGGATGGGCCATCCCCAGACGGTGTCCTGTGACTTTGCTTCTTATTCATGTCATACTGGATTCTTGGAAATCTGGTCCTGGGTGGGGTTTGTTCGGGTCTGGGAGTTGGGAGAGGAACAGAAGGCCATTTGCTCATTGCCATGCAAGTCACCCCCCTCAGAGAGGAGTGGCTGACTGGCTGGCTGTGTGGTGATGCTGGAGAACAGGCCTGGACAACTAAACCTGACCTTCATCATGGGGAAGGGTTTTCCCCTTTACGTGATTGACATGGCTGCAAGAAAACAGGCAGACCTTGCCCCAGCCACACTCCAAGAGTTGGCTCCTATCTGTTGTCCAGTCGCTCGGTCATGTCTGACTCTTTGTGACCCCACAGACTGTAACCCACCAGGCTCCTCTATCCATGGGATTTCCCAGGCGAGAATACTGGAGTGGGTTGCCATGCCCTCCTCCAGGGAATCTTCCCGACCCAGGGATTGAACTCGCATCTCCTGCTTTGGAAGGTGGATTCTTTACCACTGAGCCACCTGGGGAAGCCCCGACTCCATCTCCTTTACCTCAAAACTTGCAAAAAAAAAAAAAAAAAGGTGGGGGGAAGAGTCTTTAAGTAACAGATTCTAATTTCCTGGGATTCTCACCACTAAAAATGCTTCCTAACATCAATCCCTCCTACTGTGGTCACATGAACTGATTCTCCCTGGCCCTGGCTCAGTGGAAACAGCTGTCCACAGCAAGCAGAAACATTCATTTAGAGCAGGATTAAGCATTAACAATAGGATGGAAAATTGGAGGAGAGGAAAGGTTTCCATTTAGTTTCTTTTTTTTTTTTCTTACGAAAAGTTACTGCCCTTCTGGGTTCTTTTGCTGTTGGCTCGACTTCTGGACTCCTTGCTTCTTGGAGCCAGCTGGAGCTTCTCCAGAGACCTGTGCCTGTAGACTTAAGCCATGTTTTAGAAATATGCTTCCCAGATTCTGCGTAAGCATGAAGGGCTTGATTTGGATGCTCTCCTTGTAGCGGCCACGCTCCATAATAGCAAAGAACCAGCTGCCGTCTTTGGGAAACCTGTCCAGGAAAAGCAGTCAACCAGAATTTCCGGGACAAATTCTCCTTTGAGATGGGTGAAGCCGGGAGCTGCCTATGTTATGAATCACCAGGTCATCTGCAGCCTGCCTGAAGCAGAGGGCTGAAGGCTGAGGGAAGAACAGATAGAAAAGGATGAGGTCTCCCTGAAAAGGGTCCCCACTGCCTCTGCCAACTTGGTTCCATCTCCCCCTCAAGCTCTCAGATGCTCCAACCCAGTGGGGACTTGTAGGCACCCAGTGCTTGGGATCAGGGCTCTCAGGCTGGCATTGAGGGGGTTAAGGCAGTGACCAGATAGCAGCCTTTTGGCAGCAAAGTCCTCCTCAGCAGAAGGAAGGATATAGCTGTATGAACTGCCTGCTTAACAATGCCTCGCATGTCCCCAGGGGCCCGCCTGCAAATAGATTTCATCTTGCTTTCTCTTGTACTTTTCAGAGCTTCCTGTTTTCTCACGGTCCTTTTGGACAGTTTACAGTCTCTCTCTCCCTCCCTCCCTCTCTCTCCCTTTGAGGAAAGGAACACCCTTCTTATTAAAAGAGAAAGAGAGAGAAGGATGTAAGGGAAGGGCAGCTTGACAGAGGCCATTCTCCGGGGCTGCAGGCTGCAGCTCTTTGACCTTTCCTCTCAGAACAGGGAAACAGGCTTCCTGGTGCATGTCCCAGTTGCGTGCCTCTTCTTGTCTGGTGGGCCTCTGGGACCGGCCCAGCGGCTGCCCACTGCCATCGCCCTGCCTCTGCGCACAGTGACTTCTCCGTGACTCCGCTGTCTGCACTGTCACTGGGGCTCACGGGAAGCTGCCGGGACCAAGGAGGGACTGGGTGCCAGGAGGCAGAGTCAGGAGTGTCTATGAAGAGAAGGGGACAGGTCACCTGCCCGCTGTTTAAAGGGCTGATGGAGGGTCAGAGAGCCAGATGATAGGCTCCCCAGAGCCTGCAGTCTAGGCTGAACCTTCTCTCTCCATCCACACTTCCCAGGGCTGCGTGAGCTGTACCTGCTTCCATTTCTGTGATGCCTCAAGTAACCTGGCAGGTGTTTACGCAAAGGATTCTTCACTTGTTCCGTCCTTAGTGTGCCTTCCACATAATTTGGTTTAAAAAGACAGCACCCTCATCCTCAAAGAACTTAACCATTTCTGGAATGTCAGATGTACATGATAATGGTAGTAATGAGCTAATATTTATTGAGCACTTAAAATTTGCTAAGCCCTTTACCTGGATCAAAAACTTGCATGGGAAACTGTAATTATCATGGACATTTTACAGAAGAGAAGATGGAGCAAGTTCCGTATCGCTCTGGGGTTTCACCATTGTCTCTCTGCTCTGCCATCTCGAAGTCTAATGATCCATGCAACCCATTTTTAAAGGACAGTTCAAAACATTTGTCCCAACTGTCTATTACACTTTGAGATCCACTTCCCTTTTTAAAAGTAGGTTTAAAGGTGGGTATAGGTGGACAAGCTGATATTTAATGTCAGAAGCACACTAATACTGCTTATTAGAGAAACTGAGAGTTAAGGAGGGCTGGACTGGTTGAGATGACCACTTGCAAGATGAAATCTGACTCCTCATCACTCCAGCAGCTTCCTGCATCAACACCTATCCTGGCTTTAATTTCCACAGACCTTGGCAGGAGGCGATTCAGCAAGTCTTAACTTGGGCAGGCTCTGCACCTCACGACTCATGATTTCAGGGGGCCGTGTAGATGACTGCTTTCCCAGGAGAAGCTAGTCTTGATGCTCCCTCGCAGCCCTTCTCCCTTTCCACCTAGCTCCTCTCCTCCACTACAGTGGAGCTCACACCACTTAGAGCTCACACCAAACCCCACCTGAAGGCACCATCTTTAATTGACCCAATCCTCTTTCTCTGGCCTCTCTTCACTAATGGTGACTGAAAGGCCGCTCCAGCCCTCACAGACACAGAAAATCTCCATACATTTGCGTGTTGTCGTGAGGATGATCCTCTAAGAATGATGACAAGGCCAGGTGTTCTGGATAAGAACCCAAGGGCTCCGTGGAAGAGCCAGAGGCTGAGAGGAAGAAGCTAAGAGTACCTACCACTGAGATGTGAATGGTGTCCAAGTACTTCAGGTCCTGAGTTAATTGTTTCTATCTTTCTGCCACTGAGGATTTTGGTTTGCAAACTAGTGTGAATAGCTTTAGTGGGAACAAGAGAGAGAGTTGGTGATGGTTGCTTTGTGAAGCTCTTGCATGAGGAAATGATATTTTTCCTGACTTGGTTGTGTATTTCCTAACCATATACTTAGACATTCATTAAATGGATTATATATGTAGCCTTGTGCTGTATACTGGGGTTGGCCACACACAGAAGGAAGGTGGCTACATTTCTGAATACTGCCTGGGACACTTTTAGTGTCCTCAAAATTTTCAGGGCTAATGCATTATTTCTTATCCGTGGGAAAGCTCTCCATTGGTTACCAGTTGGCTACCATAAACCATGAAAAATGGTATATAAAACCATGGTATATTAAAAATATAAAAATTTTATAAACTATGGTGTATAAAAATTAAATTTTATCAACAACAACAAAATTAGTCTCCTTTACCAAGCACACATAAGATAATGTAGCTGATCAGTCATGTCCCACAGTGGATCTTCTTCCCTGAGGCTATAAACCTTGACCTCAGGAGGCTATAAACCTTGACCTCAGGAGAAAATCATTTCAGTTCAGTCGCTTAGTCGTTCATTCTGCAACCCCATGAACCGCAGCACGCCAGGCCTCCCTCTCCATCACCAACTCCCGGAGTTCACCCAAACTCATGTCCACTGAGTCGGTGATGCCATCCAACCATCTCATCCTCTGTCGTCCCCTTCTCCTCCTGCCCTCAATCTTTCCCAGCATCAGGGTCTTTTCAAATGAGTCAGCTCTTTGCATCAAGTGGCCAAAGTATTGGAGTTTCAGCTTCACCATCAGTCCTTCCAATGAATATTCTGGACTGATTTCCTTTAGGATGGACTGGTTGGATCTGCTTGCAGTTCAAGGGATTCTCAAGAGTCTTCTCCAACACCACAGGTCAAAAGCATCAATTCTTCTGTGCTCAGCTGTCTTTATAGTCCAACTGTCACATCCATACATGACTACTGGAAAAACCATAGCCTTGACTAGATGGACCTTTGTTGAGAAAGTAATGTCTCTGCTTTTTAATATGCTGTCTAGGTTGGTCATAACTTTCCTTCCAAGGAGTAAGCGTTTTTTAATTTCATGGCTGCAATCACCATCTGCAGTGATTTTGGAGCCCCCCAAAATAAAGTCAGCCACTGTTTACACTGTTTCCCCATCTATTTGCCATGAAGTGATGGGACCGGATACCATGATCTTAGTTTTCTGAATGTTGAGCTCTGAATGTTGAGCTTTAAGCCAACTTTTTCACTCTCCTCTTTCACTTTCATCAAGAGGCTCTTTAGTTCTTCTCCACTTTCTGCCATAAGGGTGGTGTCACCTGCATGTCTGAGGTTATTGATATTTCTCCCAGCAATCGTGATTCCAGCTTGTGCTTCTTCCAGCCCAGCGTTTCTCATGATGTACTCTGCATATAGGTTAAGTAAGCAGGGTGACAGTATGCAGCCTTGACGTACTCCTTTCCCTCTATGGAACCAGTCTGTTGTTCCATGTCCAATTCTAACTGTTGCTTCCTGACCTGCATACAGGTTTTTCAAGAGGCAGGTCAGGTGGTCTGGTATTCCCATCTCTTTCAGAATTTTCCACAGTTTATTGTAATCCACACAGTCAAAGGCTTTGGCATAGTCAATAAAGCAGAAATAGATGTTTCTCTGGAATTCTCTTGCTTTTCAATGATCCAGGAGACATTGTCATTTATTAAAATGATAAAACGTCCCATTGTCCCCATGTACCACTATTTAGACCCAGAAAATTCAGAACTGAATGAATTGATCCAGAAAAGCATTAGAATAGAAAATACACCCTCAGCTATGGTGATCATAAAAGGCTGCGTGTCCAAAACTGAGGAGGAATCTGGAAACACCTGGCAGTAGCCCTCATGCTGTGTGCACGCCTGTGCGTGTCGGGTGGGGGTGGGCTGTCACGTGAGGGAGAGGGGCTGTGGCCGCCGGCAGGTGAACTGCTCTAACCCCGAGGTCACAGCAGTTGCAGTAGCAATGAGCTGTGGGTCCTTATCGCAGTAGTAATAGTTCCCTTGTCTATAGTTTTAAGGCTGATGAAGTGTCTGAAGATAATGAAGAGACTTTTTTCTTGTGTCACAACAAAAACGAAAGTCTTTCCACATTTTCTTCAAGGTTAGGTTCAGATTTCGTCTCCTTGATAAAACCTTTTCAGACCAATCCAGCTTCTAATACCTCAGCAACCAGAGATGATAACTAAAAGTGGAGTATCGCCCTCCATGAAGTCATTGAAGGAAGAAGGCACCCGTTTATTCCTTCAGTTCTCCCTCTCTGTCTTGCCTGTAATACCCCCAGACCCATCCAGGCTTGGACAAGTGCGGGAGCTCATTGGCCTTCCAGACCCTTGCTCCTCTCTCCCTGCATCTCTCGTGCTTACGTCCCCACGGCTTTTGCTCTTTTCAGATCTGCTTAATGTGCCTCGCCCCTTCACTCACTCAGCAGAGGCCCACTAAGGACCTACCGTGTGTCAGGCCTGGTGCTAGGCAGGGATTATCACAAAAGGCAGGCAGAGCCTTTAGAGGTGCCTCTGTCTAATGAAGGGCTGTTCAGCTCAGCAGCTTCAACAGCAGCATTGTTCCAATAGTCAGGAGCTATCCCGTGAACCAAATGCGATACATCTTCTCTAAAATGACCCATGACTGGAAATACCTAGTGTAGACTCTCTAGATACATTTTTCTTCTTAGCCAGGGCAGAGATCTGAATAAACTAAGCTTATAAGGAGAACTCTATCAGAACTTCCACATGTGAGCAAAATTGAGCCACAGACTGATATATCTTTATGAACTGTCTCTGTTGAGAATATAAAGAAAACAAGTATCCATACTTTTTCTTAAATTAGACCCACTCTCTCAGCATCTCCCCTCTTGGGTCACCTTTTCCAGATGAATGTGGTGAGGATGCTGTGAATACTGGGTGTGGGGCACCAGCATGCTGCATTCATTCTTGCTAGTAAGGAAGTGAAAAGGGGGGAAGCACTTAAAACCCCCAAATGTGAATCATTTAAAAATTATAGAACCAGCCGTTCATTACCAAAGCATAGATTATCTGTGAAAAATCTGCAGTGCCAGGATGGCTTCCTCTTACTGCCCAGCGTTCTGTTAGTCTAAGTGCCCGAGGTCACAGCTGTTGGCCAGCTCAGCTCTCCCTGCCATAGCCCCCTGAAGACAGTATGGTCTGTATTAATAAAAGTCCCACCCAGAGTCTCCTCTGGGCTGACACCATGTCTCAGTGAGAAAGGAAAGCTGGAGTCTGCTTCAGAGGACCCCGCACCCCACGCCCTCTCTGCAGGCACCGCTCGCTCCTTTCTCTGCCCTCCTGACGTGGGCCTCGGAGGGCGGGAAGGAAGGAGGGAAGGAGAGCCTTGCTCCCGTGGACCTGGAGTCCCAGCACAGACACAGTGTCCTCGGCATTCCTCCCAGCACAGCCGAGCGGGGGCTGGAGCTTCCAAACCCCACTCTGGTGAAGCTTGGGGACAGGGAGAGCACACACAGGGGCTGCTCCTGTCTCCCAGCCTCAGCCTCTGCACGTCCTGCCTTCAAACAGGCGGCTCTGCTGTTCCCATGGAGCTCGGGAACTGCTGGTGTGCGCCATCATGTATGTGCAATTTGATGGAAGTAGGAATGAGAAGAAAAGAAGTGACTAAAATAGGTTCGCTTTTGTATACCTAGGGTGATATTTTCAGTACTTCAAATCTCTACCCAGAGAAAGGACACAGTCCTTCCTTTATACACTGTTCCTTTGAACTCCCCATAGTTGGCAAATTAAAAAAATTAGAGAAGCATTGTTGATACAATCCAACAGAAGAGTTATGTTGGGGGAAACTGTGTGACACATGGTGGCTGATGATGTGATCTCTGGTGTCCAAGGACCTGAGTTCATTATCCCAGCTCCAGCACCCATAAGCTGTGTGTGCCTTGGCCAACCTTCCGTCTTAACCCCTCAGTTTGTCCATCCGTAAAATGGGGATGAGAACAGCCCCTATCTCATAGGCCTCATGTGGGTTAAATGAAATAGTCCGTGGCAGACTTGGGATAGTGCTTTCCATATTGTAAACACTCCATAAATACTAACCAAGTCATCATACCCTTATCATTACAGTGAAGCATACTTTGAGCAATTGCTTTTCAGAGAAGTTTTTCTCCTTTTCAAAAGGTTGTGTTCAAAGAAGCTTCAGTAGCTTTGCAGTTTTTACCTTGAGTTTAAAATTCCCTGTACAACAGGAATAAAATCTCATGAATCCATCCCTCCCTGCTCCACCTCTGAGCCTGGGCTCAAAGCAGCCACTCCCTGACTTCCTCGGGGACAGTTTATTTGGAGGCAGTTTAAAAAATGCCAAGATTCAAACAAAGTAGCAGCTCGTCCATCCTTGCCCAGGCCTGAGTGTGGTTATCTGGGCAAGGGTCCCACCCGCGAGTAAGCTGTGTTCTCCTCGTCACTGTCTCGACAGCTTTGTGGGAAGGAATTCAACCGGATGCACAACCTCATGGGCCACATGCACCTGCACTCCGACAGCAAACCCTTCAAGTGCCTCTACTGCCCCAGCAAGTTCACCCTGAAGGGGAACCTGACGCGCCACATGAAAGTGAAGCACGGGGTCATGGAGCGGGGCCTCCACTCTCAAGGTAACTGCCCTTCCAGGAAGCCCATGCTGGCCGGGCCCAGCGAGTAACACACGGGGAGCTGAGCTTGTCTTCAGGGAGCTCTACTCTGGGGGGTGGTTCTTACATTCAAAAAAGGGAGCGTCGTCTTCAAGATCACAGCAGAGTAGCAGGAGCAGGTTGGCAACAAGCTCTAACAAACTATATTCTGAGTTAATACCTGAAGGTTGTAGGTAAAAGTGATGTAGATTAGAATATCATAATGGTGCCAGTCGGTACCACTCTTTATTCTGTGTTCCAGACCCTGCAGCAAGTGCTCTGTCTCTGTGAATATGTATAGTAACTCCAGGCTGGAGGAACTTCTGTTATCCCCACCTTACAGATGGGGACACTGAGGCTTGAAATACTACGTGACTCAACTGAAAAGTGGCTGACTGAGAATTTGAATGCAGACCTTTCTGACTCTAAAGCCATGCTGTATCCTCTTTATCGCACTGCTGTTAAGAGGCAGGTCTGCAAGTTCTGCTGATAGCTGAAGTGTGTCTGTCGCAGGCTAGGTCTCATCCACCTGCTCACAGTCAGAAACACGAGGACAGTTTTCCTGCCTGGGAGGGCTGGTTGGCCACAGGCTGAGCAGGGGCTTCTGTCTCCCCCACTGAGTCCTAACTGAACTGATGGGAAGTTCCTGCCTCCTGTATCTTCTCAGTCCCTTTCTTCGCAGGAAAGAGTTACTTCCAGAAGTACTGACTTCAGTAGGTTGTCCTTCAGTAAATGGGCAGTAAATGCTCTTTGTCCAGTGTGGTGTGTTCTATGCCCTGGTAGATACAAGAGGAACTAAACCATCTTTGTTCGCCCTCTGGGAGGTCTGTGTGTGGGGAGAGAAGACACACATATATGTAACTTGCAGTATCATGTTAACTGGCTGATGTTTGCCGATTCTTGTATGATCCAAGCACAGGGCAGTGCACTTAGATGCTATTGCTTGTCCCCAATATTCCACAAAGTAGGCTGTGTTACTCTCATTTTATGTAAGAGGAGAGCGTGGCCAAGAGGTGTTACAGAACTGCTCACGGTCAAGCAGCAAGGTGAACGCAGAATTGAGATTCTAACTCAGGAATTTCTGGCTCGAGCCAGTGCTCACTGCACTGGGTGAAAACATGGGTGGTTTGTTCATATTTGCTGCTTCTCCCACCCCTTTACAAACGCTGTGGTCAACTAGGCACCCATATTCATAAGTAGGATACATGCATGCACACCCAGCATGAAGCAAAATGATTGTAGCTTTCAGATTTCTGAAACACCCACTGAGATCATGATGACTCCTGGGTGACAGGAAATTGATCATCCTAAAACAAGGCCTGGAGTTTGTATAAAAGCCCTGAAAAAATGCTGGTTAAAAACAAAAGCATTTTTTCCCCTTGAGAATGTTCTTTTCCTGAATTATCCTTTGCATCCAGCTATTCTGGATTTTTTTCAGAATTAGGTGAAGTTTGCTCAGCCACCATGGCTGGAGACATAGAAGGCAATGAGGAGACAGGGCTGCATCTGCCAGTCTGACTTGGTCACCAGAACTTACCCCATGTGGATGCTCACATCCTAACAGGCACCTAGAGACTGTCATTCTTCTGGAAAAATCAAGAGCATCACTATATATCAGAGAGTTGCTTTGAAAGTTTGTAACAGACTTCCGACAATGTTAATGCTTTCATCTACAAAAGGTTTTGGCATTTCTTCACTCTAGTTTTTGAAATAGCTCAAGAATCATGACCCAGATTAAAAAGATCCTCCCTGTGTCCCTGACAAGATTAAAGCTACAGATGGCTTCATCGCCTGACAACACCGTAAAGTAGGCAGACTGGACATCGGCTTCCTTGGCGTGTCCCCAACCCCAGCAGCCTGCTGCTCCCTGGACACCAGGGTCTGGCCACCCCCCGGCCCCCCCTGCTCTCCTCCTCCTCAGTCATCCCCACCTGCTCCTCCTGGCCTGGCCGCTGGCCCACCGTGGACAGACACCTCCAAGACCAGGTCAGGTCGAGCCTCCCATGTGTCTGTCGGCTGCTGAAAAGTCCACCCCTGAAAGTGAGGCCCGCTCACCTCACCGTGTCCAGCAGCAAGGACACTTGTGGTTGGACGTGGGGCTTTCGAACTCCTCACCGGACCTTCCTCTGCCCTTCCAGCTCTGTCTGTGCTTAGGGAGTCTGGATATGGGGTGGCCTCTTTGGGCCCAAATGCAATGTTTGCTTTTTTTCACAATGAAAATATCTTTGTTATTTTTTTTTGTTATGGTAAAATATGTGTTCACTGTTAAAAGTAAAAAGAAATATATTCGAAGTGAAAAGAAAAATGTAAAAGTCACCTCATAGTTGCCCATTTTTGAGATTTTGACATATCCTTCCAGACGTTTTTTTGATGGATAAAATAGAGTCTACACTAGAAATACATATATTTTTACTTAGAGTATATAGAGAATACCTTTTATGAGCACAAAGAGGTATCGACATATTATACACATAGAAATACCTTCTACACACAGAATACCTTGCATGTTCTTTATGGTCTGAGCCACCAGGGAAGCCCCATGGAGGTACTACTGTTTACTTAAACCTCTGTCCTTAAATTGATAAGTTGTTTTCACCCATCCTTATACGGTTTGTGCATCTGCCAGGCTATTTTCATAGTTTAAGTTCTCAGTCATGTGATTGGCTAAGTCAAAGCTGTGCTTATTTTTTAAGTTTTTCGTGCATGTTGCCAAAATCCCCTGAAAGGAGTCACACGGATATCGATTCCAGCTGTGACAAAGCCCGTCTCTCTACAGCCTTCTGGGGATTTATCTAGTTTTAAAATGCAAAATCAAGCTATGCTAACCAGCCCTGGGTTCCACCCAGCAACCCCTTTGGTGGCCTGAACGTGCCTTTGCTCCTGACAGGTTTTGGAAGGGGGAGAATTGCCCTGGCGCCGACGGTGGGGGGCCTGCGGAGCCTGGAGCAGGAGGAGCCCTTCGACCTGTCCCAGAAGCGCCGGGCCAAGGGGCCAGCCTTCCAGTCGGACGGGGAGAGCGCCCGGGGCAGCTCCTGCCACGAGGAGGAGGACGAGGACAACTGCTACGAGGTGGAGCCGGACAGCCCGGGCCTCGGGCCCCACGGCCCGCCGCTCTGCGCGCCCCAGGACCTGTCTGCCAAGCCCGAGCTGGGCCCCGGAGAGGAGGCGCCCACCGAGGAGGCCTTGCCTCCGGGGGCCCGCCCGCTGAAGAGCCGCGACAGCCTGGGGCCCGAGGGCAGCCCCGAGCGAGAGTTCGCCCGCAGGGATGAGCGGCCTGGCCTCAGGGTCCTGCCGAGCACCCGGCGGGGCCCAGCCTTTTCTGATTACTTGTACTTCAAGCACAGGGATGAGAGTTTAAAAGAATTACTGGAGAGGAAAATGGAAAAACAAGCAGTGCTTTTGGGGATCTAAGTGGACGGTTTAGGAATTACACTTGGAAAATGAGAACTAGGCAGTGTAAATACAGCTTTCCGCATGAACTCTCATTTGCTGGAGACGAGAAGGGCACGAATCTTGACAAAGGGCGCAGACTAAATGAACAGAGAAGCAAATGCTTCTCAGGTCTTGCATTTGGGCCCTTAATGTCTAACACACATGGAGGCCTTCTTCAATGTTGTTTCATGGATCTCCAGTACAATTAACTGTACATACTCTTCTGGACATCTAACTGTAAGCTGATGCTGAGGTGCTTTTAGAAATTCTACTTTCCATTGACTAACATGGTTGATTTCTTTCTAGTTGCAAAATATGGTGCTTGACATGTTACTTTATTAATGACTCTTTAGTTGAATTTGTGAAAGTTATATTTTTCCAGATAGATGAAAATAGTAGTAGTGGTATATATTTTTAAAATCACTTTATTAAATAATCAAAAAATAGCAGAAATGACAGAGGAGGGTGAGTTTTTATTTTTATTTTTTTTACATTTCTTTTTTTTCCCCATTTATTTGAGGGTGAGTTTTTATTTTTATTTTTTTTACATTTCTTTTTTTTTTTCCCATTTATTTGAGTTTTTAAAGAGGATGTTCTTGAGTAGTTGCTGCAAATATAAAATTTCAAGAGAAAGTGATTAATTTTGATTAAGGAAAATCCAGCAGGACTTAGATTGCTGCCTGGGTCTGCCTTGTTCAGCTTCCGCTCCCTTCATCAGATGTGGCATTGGAGCATGTTTGCAGATGGTCCAGCAGTGCTGAGTGTCTGCAGGCTAACCCTGAGTCCTGAGCAGGGCTCCCTCCTGGAGTCCTTGCTCCAAGGCCTCATGCCCTGCAAAGCAGCTGCAGGAAGAGTTGGCACCCTGTGAGCAGTGGATTTCTCATTAGTACTGGAGCTGCAGGGTGGCGGGGGGCAGGGAATTCTCCCTGAGATTGAAGCTCTGACTTATCTAGAGTATTGGAATAACCATCACTAGGAAAGCAGCTGCGGAGCTGTGTTCCCAGTGCTGCCTGCCCACTAGAGCCAGCTCAATAGAGTAGTGTTAGCTGCTCAGTCGTGTCCAACTCTTTGTGACCCCACGGACTGTAGCCAGCCAGGCTCCCCTGTCCCTGCGATTCTCCAGGCAAGAATACTGGTGTGGGTTGCCATTTTCTTCTCCAGAGGATCTTCCCCACCCGGAATCAAACCCACGTCTCCTGCATTGCAGGCGTATTCTTTACCATCTGAGCTATAGGGAAGTCCCAGAATCATCTCAGGGAGCCTTTTAAAAAAATACTAATGCTGGGGCCCTGAGCCTCTGAGCCCCTGATTTAATTGGTCTAGAGTGGAGCTCTGGCATTGGTTATTTTCCAAATTGCCCCAGATGACTCTTATGTGTAGCGAGAGTTGAGAAAGATCAACTAGGATAAAATAGTGGCTCCCAAGACCCCCTTGCAAGGATTCCATAAATATTTCTGCTTCTGGCTTTACTCATTGAGATAGAAAGCAGGAGACCTTGAGATCATTCTGCTGACTTAGGCCTTCTTACCTGTTCTATCAGAGCCTCACGAGAGGAGAGACACACACACGCTGTATAAACACACAGTTTTTTTTACTAGGAGATGATGCCTGTGATGTTTATGATCACTTAATATGCTTAAAAATACATAGTCAGCCTACAGTGACTAATTATTTCTTCCTAGATTCATGAGTCATGATTCCAGTGAGTGGTGGTGACTGTGAAGTGTGGTTTGAGTCCAGCAGGTGGGCTTTCCTTAGGCACTGGATTCTGACAAATAAAGCAGTGCTGACAAGATGTCACATACATGTGACTGCCCATAAGCAGTGACCCTCTGGTACTGTGTCTGTGTTTATGTAAAAACTGTTTCTTGGTAGTTTCAACTCTTATTTGTAGAGCTAGGTACTGTTTATTATTTGCTTCTTCTCCTCCCAAAATTCCCAGTACATTTCATTAGACAGTCTGACCCATCTCTGACTGTGGGATGCCGTTTTTTTTTCTGTTGGTCAAGGTGCTTCCCCATCAGCCTCATCTAGTTCTCATCAGTCACGCATGCACTTTGTCAATCCCTGAGGCAGTTCCTCCTGCCACTTTGCTTAGGGTTCCTTCCTCCAGCATTACCACCACAACTTGCCAAAGCTGCTTGAGTTCCCTGCAGCCGTCCTCGTCTCAGGGTCAGAGCACCTGCAAAGGGGGTGGTAAAGGGAGGAGTGTGGGTTTCTGCCATCACCAGAGCAACTCCGAGTCAAGAACCCATCCAGAGGATCCAAACCTATCCTTCCAAGGGGCTATTTGCTTTCCATTCATCATTTTTAATATAGCTCATCAGTGTCTCCAGTGACATCACTGGGAGGCTGGCAAAGTGGTCTCTGAAGCCTCCAGCTCTCATGGGCCTGTTACATATTCATTCTTTCAGCAGCCAGGCGTTGAACACCTGCCATAAAGCCTGCAGATTTCAGTTTGTTCTGAGTGTGCCAAACTAGAATAGGAACTAGGAGATCTTGAATAGCAAGTTATAGACTTTTCTACCCAAAAAGAGTCAGGTGGGAGTGTTTGAGGAACAAGTTAATGTTGAGATGGAAAGAGCATGGTCCAGAATGGTGGTTTCCACATTGTGTGTTGAGAAGCAAGAGGTCCTCTTAGGCCTTCTAGAGCTGTTAGAGGAGGGGAAATTCTCAGCCTTCATCCCCACTTCACTCAGAGCAGCTCCCATTCCATCTGTTTTATTTGTTAGACTTCCAAGTAAAATTTCATTTGGAGGAAGAAAAAGGTCTAGGAAAAGTAATAAAAAAAATTGTTATGGAATGTATTCTCAAGCCTGTTTTTCATTCTTGACTATGAGAGACTATAAGAGACTTAGATATAATTAGATATTACCTGCTGATTAATACACCCTGACCTTCCAAGAACCAAGTGTAAAACCTTGGTTTTGTGTGTGACCAACATCCTGATGTGCCTGGAACAACCCAGGTTTATACCTCTTGTTCCCACATAGTCACTAAGAGTGTCACCTTAGCTCTCAAAAATGTTCCAGTTTGGGTGATGAATTATATGGGCACTCTATGCATAAATACAGAGTACAGAGCTAAGGGAAGGGATGGCCAGCCTTGCCTAGAGCTGTTAATAATGAGCCAGAACGCAAGCCTGAAAGAGAAGCCATAAGGCCTTTCTCAGAGAACTAAGGGATGAAACCAAGGTCATCAGTGCTTCCCGGGCCAGGATAGCATGACATTGATCACATTGTGACACTGTGAAAGTAGGTCACTACCCGATGCTTTCCAGGCTTTTGACTGCTGTCTTTGAACCAACCAACCGACCCATCCAAGTGGCATATTTTCTGTTGATCTTTTTATTCTAGCCTATGATTGCCCCCTTTTGTTGCCTTTCAATTCATTCTCTCTTTTTAAAAATTTGTCTTCCCACTGGCCATGAGACTAAGGCTGACCTTCCATGATCTCACAAGGGTATCCGGTATATTTGTATATGAGTAGTTGCGTGAGACAGCCCAATGTGCACACTGTATTTATTAAGCCCTGAAGGCATTTAATAAAATATTAACATCGTGTTTTGAATTATGATCTTTGTCTGCTTTGCTGGAACAAAATGTAACAGAACTAACATTTAAAATCCTTCACATATTTGGACAATATTACACCAAATGTTGATTTTGTACAGAATTCTGGCTTGCTATTTAAAACTAAAACTTGAAGTATGTAACAACCCAAGTTGTGAATATTGCTTTCTGCTTCAGTGAAAAAGCAGTTTACCTGAAAATAGCATGTAACCTGTATTTTGTTAATTTAAGCAAATAAAGACATGTTGGAAAAAAAAAACCTACTTAATCATTTGCGAACACCTGAAATTTTACAAGGAAGCTGCCATTCTCAGCGTCTCATGTCTGCCCTCAGACTTCTCGTCTGAGCTGTTTCTACTGGGGTGCGTCTAGGCCCCAGGGAGACAGCGGTGATGGATTCTCCCTCCAAGCTTTAAAAACAGATGAATGAAACTCTGCCCATCAGCAGGCAGGTGACATAGTCCTCACCCTCTTCTCTCCTGTTCAGAAAATCTAGTTCTGGAAGGGTGTCGTGGACAAGTGAGAGGGTAGAGGCAGCATTATGTTGCTCTGTATCAAGTTCTTTGTACAATATAGCTGTAGTGGGCAAGAGCACAGACCCTGGTGCCAGGTTCCTGGGTTCAAAGCCCAGGTCTCCCACTTCTAGTCTTTGGGACCTGAGGCCAGTTTGTGAACTTCTCTCTGTGCCTTAGTCTCCTCATCTGTAAAATGGGACCAGGAACAGCACCTTCCTCACCAGGTCATTTTGTGGGTTAAATGAGGCAATGCATGAAGACACTCATGTGCATGGCTCGCAGTATATGCCTCGCAAGACTTAGCTATCATTATTAACATCAGTGAAGCGGCCAGGAAATGGAACACTCTGCTCCCCCTCTTCAACAGAGCACCCCCAGAGCTATGTCAGCATGGGAAGTTGTCCACTTCTGAGGAAACTTTCCTTTTAAACGTTATATGCTCTTATATGCCAAGCGATGTGCTGGGTGGCTTGCACGCTCAATCTCACTTAAACCTCACACAACCCTGAGAGGCAGAGGTTGTTGTCTCCACTTTACTGATGAGTGAAATAACTTACTCTGAACAGCCTCGTTAGCAGGTTCTTCCTTTGCCCGCCAAGCATATAGCCTGTAGCAGGTTCTGTGGAAGCACATGCTAAGACAGATTTGGGTGCAAGATGTTTATTAGGGGTGAGCACCAGTTAAAAGAAGCACGAGGAAACAGCTCTGAGTAAGAAGCAGGACGGCGCAGCTCTCATCCGACATGGCGGGCAGCTGGAGGCAAGGTCCTCTCATCAGAGTTGTGCCACGCTGGGCAGAGACTTCAGGCCTCGGTGCGCCCCCCACCCTTGCCCCGTCAGCAGAAGCTGAGCTCCCAGGAGGAGCCTGACCTCAGGAAGGTGTGACTGCACGGGGCAGACCCTGAGAGAGTCAGGGAGCTGGTGGCCAGAGGCGTCTGCTGACTCCACTCCCCACAGCTCAGCGCGAGGCCCTCTTTGAAGAGAGACTGGGTGACTCTGCGTCTGCCACAGCCTACCTCTTGCATCACTGCAATCCACTTCCTCATGTGCAATCAACAGAACACCGCCTCCAGGGTTCCAGTAGGCCTCTCTGCCTGAGGGAAAACTAAAAAAAGGGAGATTCGTGGAATAAACTTCAGCCCTGCTGTGGCAGTCAGTCTCAGAGACATACGGATGCTCATTTCCTCCTTCCTCCATTACCTGTCTAGATCCATCTCACTATCAGATACCACCTCTGCCTGGGTCAGCGTGACCCAGACCCTCATCTCCACAGGGCCTGAACCTTGGTCATGGTTTTGCTGCAGACTGAGTGCTTTGGTCTCCCCTTCTAATTTATATGTTGAAACCTTAACCCTAGTGTGATGGTATTTGGAGGTGGGACCCTAGGGAGATAATTGGGTTTGGATAAGGTCACGAGGATAGAACTGCATGATGAGAGCAGTGCTAAGACCAGAGTCCTCTCTCTCTGCACTGCAAGGACGCGGCAAGGAAGCGGCTGTCTGCAAACCAGGAGGCGGGTCCTCACCAGACACAGGAGCTGCGGGCACATGATCTTGGACTTGCCAACCTTCAGAACTGTGTGTCATGTTAGTCAGTCAGTCTGATGTTCTGTCATGGCAGCCCGAATGGACTAAGAGAGATGCCCTTCTCAGAGTCGGGTTACTGCGCTTGTTCACTTACAGTCACGGGTGGGGAAGGACACAGCAAGAGAACCCCAGGTGGGCTCCACACGTTCCCCCCCGACCCCTCCCATGGCAACTGCTCTTCTCTCTCCTGAGGATCAGGTGTTCTACCTCTGCCGAGATGGTGAGTCCTGTCCTTGTCTGCAGAGTCCCTGGAGACGCGGAATAAAAAGTGCCCAGGTGGCAGACATGGCTCATCATTAAATGGCCCTCTTGCTATATGCCACAGGTGGAAGTGTACCCTCTTTGAGCAGGAGCACTTCTAACCCTCCGGAGCCCAGAGTCACAGCAATGAGAAATACTGAGTCCCCCACCGTGTCACTACGAGTGAGACCAAGTAGGGCCACTCCTGCTTCCACCCTTGGTCCCGGATCCACTCATTCTTCCTGTTGAGAGCATAGGACTATATAAAAGTCTTTGATTCAGTGCATATGCTGGAGGATGACACTCCACCCTTGTGGAGCCCTAGGCAGCTGGCCCCTTCTAGGTGGTGTGTGTGTGACATGACCTGTAGATCCTGTGGTCCTGGGCCCACCTGTCACCTCATTTGCTGTAATGTGAATGCTATGGTTTGATGTTACACTATGTAAGATTGTGTGTCCATTAAACAAACACTCCATAACCATACCACTTGCATAATCATGCTGGCTGAGGTCCTACCAGCAGGAAGGGCAAACCTACATATGACATATGTGTCTATTCCTGTGAAAAAGTCCCTTCAAGTCAAAAGGGACTCAATAGAGTCAGCTTCTCACCAAGTGACTAATTGTGCTCCTTGAGTAATGCTGCCATGTTGGGAGCTCGGCACCATTCCTTGTGGCTGGTGTGGCGGATGTTCAGCACTAGGCTAGGCTTGGTAAATGGAGTTCACACTGTTGCGCTCGTGTGTAGCTTCCGTCTGTGCCACCGTGGCCGCTTCATAGGTGCTTTGTCATAGCACCGGACTAGATGTTGACAGAGGGTTGAAGTCAACTTGCAAGGTCACTTGTCTGCCTGACTTAATCTCTGCCTGATTTTAATGTCCTTTCATGGCGAATGCTATCTGATGGGCGTTGGCGTGTGATATAAAGATTCCCATTCTCTATGTATCTATCCACTCAACTCTAATAGGCAATAATAATGAATATCTACTTTAATTAGAGCGGTCAGAGAGTGACATCTAATTTGAGAACTGAAGGGTAGAAGGGGCCAGCCATGGAAAAAACAAGGGGAAGAGCATTTCAGGCAGAGCAGACAGCATGTGCAAAGGTCTTTGACTGAAGGGAGCGTGGCCAAGGAAAGGACAGTGTGGAGGACACAGCAGGAGAGGGAGGGTGATGCAAGGTGAGGCTGGTACGGAGAGCCACCGAGCGTGGGGATGGAATAATGAGATTTACATTTTCTAAAGCTCATTCTGACTATTGTGTGGAGAGTGGGTTGGAAGAAAGCCAGGCTGATGCTGGGAGACCATGAAGAGGCAGTTTGAATAGTCTGTGCAAGATGATACTGGCCTGGATTAGAAAGACAGCAAAGAGGAAGTTAGAAATGCGTGGTTCTAAGTCTGTCTGGGGGCTTCCCAGGTGGTGCTAGTGGTAAAGACCCTGCCTGCCAGTGTAGGAGACATGAGAGACTTGGGTTCGATCCCTGAGTCGATGCCCTGGAGGAAGACCTGGCAATCCACTCCACTGTTCTTGCCTGAGAAGCCCCATGGACAGAGGAGCCTGGCGGGCTACAGTCCAAGGGTTGCAAAGAGTCGGACAGAACTGAGTGACTAACACACACAAATCTGTTTGGAGGTCCAATCGGCTTGTTTTATTGAAAGCAATTTTAATTTTAATACAAAGATAAACATACATTTTTCCAAGTAAAAAATAAAATGCCACTTGGTATTAAGTTCATCTCCTCACATAATGATAGAAAGGGTGAATTAAATTTTCATAGCTATCATAAAACCCACGCTCTTTACTCGATTAGCAAGAAAACCTACTTGCCAAATAGTATATGTAAAAGTAAGTCCATCTGGTTTCTCTCAGTTTTATTCTGGGTTATGATCAGTGAAGAAGGAAACTGTCAAGACTGAGTGAAGCTTCTCAGACGTGGATCCTGGGAAGAAACAGTAGCGGTGAGACAAAGGGGCGCGGAGTTAGAACTCAGTGAAGCGAGGGGAGGAGGCAGAACCCCAGGACCACAGGTGAGGCTCAAGGAGTTCTTCTCATCTCCACAGGCCCTGGGGCCGTCTCTGATCCAGCCAGTAAAATAGCACATGTTCCCGATAATGGAGTTGCACGGTCAAAGAACAGTTCATCATCTCTACCGTATTTATTAACTAAATGCACTCCAAATACATTTTCATTTTAAACTATTCAATTCTCAAAGGGTGACAGTCCAGTTGTCTGGAAAATTTTATCCAGTGCACACATTACTTTGCAACAATACAGAATAAATAAGATGTTGTCACATTTTAAGTCCCAAAGTGAATTGGTCCATGGCACCACAGAAAGCACCTTAAGAAGAAATAAAAAACAAAAACCTGTAGCAGGAGACTGTCCCTGCCCTTAAGGAACACACAGTGCTTACAGGCCTGTGGAGGCTGGCAGGAACTCAGCTCAGGGCTTTTCACATCTCCTTACTCCAAACTTCCAAAGCTTTAAAGCTAAAAACTGTCCTCCCTGGAAAAACCCAGGTGGGAAGACAGCCTGGTTCCCTGAAGCATCAGGGTACTTCATTTTCTGCATAGCAGACCTGAGCCAAGAGTAACTTCCAGTCCCATTCTGAACTTGCTCTGCAAGCGGAGGAAGACGAGCTTATTTGAGAGCTGGGGAGTGACCCTTATAGGGTCCCCGGGGACCCCGTATCAGTGGCGCTCACTGTTTCCTCTTCCCTGGATGCAACAATATATTAAGAGAGAAAAAAAGGAGGCTGGCTCTTTTCATGATTTTCCTTTTTCATTTTTGTTGAAAATGGAACTGTGTTCTCTTGATCCTTCAAACAAATGGAGGGGAAGTGGAAGCCCAAGAGTTTCTCTTAGCTTCCCCGGAGAGGGTGTCTGTGTTTGTAGTGCGATGTGGGAAACGTCCTTGTGTCTGCTGCATTGTCACGTCGTACCAGAGTGATTTGCAGTAGGAAGTGTGGGATGAATACAATTTCTGTGCAAGAGAAAGTGATGGAGTCACACTCTTTGAATCAAAGATCTCAATTTGCCCTTCATCTCCAAGACGTGCTTCCCCTGACCTCCGCCTCCCATCTTTATTAGATGATGAAAGAAACTCAAGAACACTCTCTGAACTTGACCCAAACAGTAAGTCCAGCCAGAAGTCCTTGTTATTCAGAATGCACTTGGGCAGGGAGGGGGAAAGGGGGAGGGTGCTGAGAAGGACATGCCAGCGATCACAGAGGCCATGTGAGGGAGGGGTGTGAAAGTTGCTGGCATTGCACCTGAAGAATCATTTCAAATTGATGTTTGAAGTATACATTGCAAGTCTCTTCCCTGGGAAGATCTTAACAAACAAAAGGCCTTTGGAAGGAAAATGGAGACATACATTAAGAGACATCCAAAGAGGTTACAAAGATATTTCATTCATTTTCACAATTCATCACTTTGAGCATGCTGCCAAATGGTTTTGTTTCTTCTTCTAGAAAGTAGTCATAATGAAACTGGTCTCCAGCCTGTGTCAGATGAGGGAATAGATGAGGTAAAACTTATCAATCATTCTGGACTTGGAGACACAGTGGCTGTGCATTTGCATTGTTGAAGGGCAGTTTTCCCTTCCAACCTGTAGCAAGCCTGGTGAGGAAAACAGCTTCACTTAGAGTGGCAGATTATCCAAGTCAGGGTAATATTTAATATCGTCAGCTGTGGTTTTGCAAAACTGGATATACTGAAGCTTGAGTCAACTACCTCTTCTCACTCCTTAAAAACCACCTGAAAATAAAAGAAATATGAAATCCCCAGCAATAACCACATCTTTACAGGAAGAAAAAGCAAAACAAGATTATTCAGAGCCTTAATTGACAATGTCACCCTCCCAGGGACATTCGATAAACGTTCACCAAATATGACGATGCATCTGGGAAGCAAGCACTGCAAGCAAGAAGTCACTCTGAGTACCTATTGGAAGAACACAAGTGATTTTGTGGATTACAAAGGACTTGTATTTCCAAAAGCTGTGTGTGCCTCCGTGATGCTAATCCTTTTACCTTCCTGCAGGGACACTACACCTTTGATCTCAGGCTTATCTAATCAAACACTTCTCCTTGTTCAGGCTGTTCGCTCTCTGAGCCAAGGGCTTGGCTACCCCTGCACCACCTCCAGTAGGTTTCTAGACAGACTTAAGACTGCGTGTGGGCTTCCTTGGTGGCTCAGAGGGTAAAGCGTCTGCCTGCAATGTGGGAGACCTGGGTTCGATCCCTGGGCTGGGAAGATCCCCTGGAGAAGGAAATGGCAACCCACTCCAGTATTCCTGCCTGGAGAATCCCACGGAGGGAGGAGCCTGGTAGGCTACAGCCCATGGGGTCGCAAAGAGTTGGACACGACTGAGTGACTTCACTTTCACTTTCAAGACTGCATGTGGCCACCATCTCTGCTTCTCCTTGGACTACTGTAAGAAGGGTATAAAATTAACACCTGAACTTACCAGGAAGATCCTTCAAGGGGATCTGTACAAAATGCTACTATTCAAAAATATGCATCTTTCCATTATGCTTAAAACTCCGTGGAGTAGGAAGGGGCTCCCAGGATAGCAGTGTGACGATCCCAGTGAAACCTCACTCCTAGAGAGACATTTATTCAACTGGTAAAAATAAGCAAAAGTAACCATTCAAAAAACTCCGGAAATTAACCAAAAATCTTACAATTTAAGATATGTCGTGGACTTCCCTAGCAGTCCAGTGGTTAAGACCCTGAACTTCCCTGGCATGGGGTGCGAATTCAGTCCTGGTCAGGAAACTAAGATCCCACACGCCGCACGGTGCAGGCAAAGCATTTTTAAAGAGAGAGAGAGAGAAAAAAAAGAAATGTCTATTCAACAAAATCTGCAGAAACTCAGTAGGAACTGTGGAAGGCATGGCTGCACCTACCCCTCCTGCTGAGATCCATGTTGTCACCATGGGCTTGACAGCTAAGAGGCAGTTCCCATCTCCCCAGCTCTGGGCAGAAGACCTAACAGGGGTGGGTGGCCCAGCAGTGGAGCCAGATGCCCACCCAAACCTTTGCCCTCTAGGGAGGAGTCGGGGGGAGCGGCCACGAGCACAGTCTCTCCCCCTCTCCACAGCCCTGTGTTGTGCAAGAGCTATTGCAGTGGATTAGAAGCCAAGGGGCAGCTTCGATTTCTCCCCAGTTCCTGGGGTAGGAAAGCTATTCTTGGCCAGCCAAGCAGCCAGTGAGCATCAGTGGATCCCATTTCCCTCTCTGTGCTGTCAGACGCCTATTCTGAGGGAGGTGGCAGCAGCTTAGTGGTGACGTTTGTATAATAAGGTGAAGATAACTAATATAGTCATGGGTCACACAATATATTCTTTTTTATTGTGGTAAGATATGTGTAGCCTAAAAACGGCCATTTTAACCATTTTTAGGTATGCAATTTAGTGGTATTAAGTACATCCGCAATGTCGCACAACCTCACCACTATTCATTTCCAAAACCTTTTCATCATCCCGAACAGAAACTTTGTACCCACTAAACAATAACTGTCTGCTCTCCTTCACCTCTGGTAACCTATATTCTTTTTTTCTGGCTCTACAAATTTCACTACTCTAGATAACTTCACATAAGTGTAATCATATTTATATTTGTCCTTCGTGTTTGTCTTATTTTACTTAATGTTTTCAAAGTGCATCCATGTTGTAGCACGTATCAAATTTTCATTCCCTTCTAAAACTGAATTATATGATAAATGTTTTGTTTATCCATTCATTTGTAATGAACTTTGGATTGTTGCCACTTTTTGGCTGTTGAGAATTATGCTGCTGTGAACACTAGTGTAGAAATAACTATATCAGTCCTACTTTTAATTCGTTTTGATGTGTACCTAAAAGTGGAATTGCTGGGTCTTTTGCTAATTCTTTGTATAACTTTTGAAAGAACTGCCCAACTCTTTTCCACAGTGGCTGCACCATTTTACATTCCCATTAGCAGTGCACAAAGGGTCCAGTTTCTCCACAGCCTCTCCAACACTTCTAATTTTCCATTTTTTGGATAAAAGCCAACCTAATGGGGGTGAAATGATATCTCATTGTGATCATAATTTTTTAGTTAAAAGTTCAGATTCCTTTATCTGTTCATTTGTTAATGCTGAGATCCATATTTTATTTTATAATCTACTTGTTTTTTCTCGTGAATATAAAAATAGAAAAGATGGACTAGAGCTTTTTCTTGTAAAAAGAAAATAGATGCCCCAGTGATTTTATGTGGGATTTATTCTTGTTGTCTTGCTGTTTTGGGGTATCTCCTGTCCTTCAAAGGACAAAGACACTAGTTGGGTTTTGAAAAGAAGTCTTTCTCTCAGTTACTCTATTCCGTCTTACTAGTCCATCTTTTTTTTTTGGTTCCCTGATCCTATTTTCCCTTGACCCTGAATTACCAGATGAGCTAATAACTATAGCAAACTGGCTGTAACTCGGGTTGGCCCTTGTAAAACTTGTACCAGAAAGATTGGGATTAGTCTTTGCTGGGACTTGTCTGTAGCTAGTGGGTAGAGCTGCCCCTTCCATTTGGGCGGGGCTTGCCTAGAGAATCCCATGGACAGAGGAGCCTGGTTGGCTACAGTCCATGGGGTCCCAAAGAGTTGGACACGACTGAAGTGATTTAGCATGCACGCATGCACACACGCATGGAGGACAGTGGCACGCACACAGTCAGAAGCAGTAGAATACATATCCAATCAGGATCCAAGTTGCTGGGAACTATCTCCTTGTCCAAGCTTACAATTTTAAGCTAAAAACTTTATTAAACAAAATTAACAAAAACATTCTATGAGACTTTGTTTAGAGAGAAAGAACATGGGTGGGTAGTTTAGTACAATTATGAGTTATCTAGTGATTGAACTCTACATTTAGTCTGTAAAATGAGGAGGGGACAGTATCCATTCATCAAAACCCTGATCAGTTCAGTTCAGTTCAGTCGCTCAGTCGTGTCCGACTCTTTGTGACCCCATGAACTGCAGCACGCCAGGCCTCCTTGTCCGTCACCAACTCCCAGAGTTTACTCAAACTCCTGTCCATCAAGTTGGTGATGCCATCCAACCATCTCATCCTCTGTCGTCCCCTTCTCCTCCTGCCCCCAATCCCTCCCAGCATCAGGGTCTTTTCCAATGAGTCAACTCTTCACAAGAGGTGGCCAAAGTATTGGAGTTTCAGCTTCAGCATCAGTGCTTCAATGAACACCCAGGACTGATCTCCTCTAGGATGGACCGGTTGGATCTCCTTGCAGTCCAAGGGACTCTCAAGAGTCTTCTCCAACACCACAGGTCAAAAGCATCAATTCTTCGGCACTCAGCTTTCTTCACAGTCCAACTCTCACATCCATACATGACCACTGGAAAAACCATAGCCTTGACTAGATGGACCTTTGTTGGCAAAGTAATGTGTCTGCTTTTTAATATGCTGTCTAGGTTGGTCATAACTTTCCTTCCAAGGAGTGAGCATCTTTTAATTTCATGACTGCAATCACCATCTGCAGTGATTTTGGAGCCCAAAAAAATAAAGTCTGACACTGTTTCCGCTGTTTCCCCATCTATTTCCCATGAAATGATGGGACCAGATCCCATGATCTTAGTTTTCTGAATGTTAGCTTTAAGCCAACTTTTTCACTCTCCTCTTTCACTTTCATCAAGAGGCTTTTTAGTTCCTCTTCACTTTCTGCCATAAGGGTGGTGTCATCTGCAAAACCCTGATACTTACTCTTAAAATGAAAAATCTGTCAGTAGTATAGCCAATCATTATTTTCCCATTTGAAAATTTTAAAAAGGGCATCAGCGACTTCATTTACTTGTTAAGTGAAAGTTTATTGAGCATCTGATATGTGACAGGCCCTGTACTGGGAGGGTCTGGAGATACAGAATGAGCGTCACACAATGACCTCAAGAGGCCATAATATAAAAAGGCCATGATATGCATGTTCTAATAAACAACAATCAACAGTTATATAGCAAGTTATCAGATTGTAAGCAGAATTATTAAGTTCCTATTGAGGTGATGATTCTATAATTCTACTCATGTAAATTGTGTGCTGTGTGTGTGCTCATTTGCTCAGTGGTGTCTGACTCATTGTACCCTTGGACTGTAGCCCACCAGGCTCCTTTGTCCATGGAATTTTCCAGGCAAGAATACTGGAGCAGGTTGCCATTTCCTATTCCAGGGGATCTGCCCAATCCAGGGATCGAACCCGAGTCTCTTGCATCTCCTGCATTGGCAGGTGGATTCTTCACTGCTGAGTCATCTGGGAAGCCCTCATGTACATTAACTATGTATAACACTAGCAACAACTGCTCAGATGCCTTCAGTGGAATTGGTAGAGGTGGCCTGTCTAGACACCTCTCCCTCCCCCACAGTTTAAATGTCTTCCCTGGCATTAGAAATTCCTTTTCTGGGGCTTTAAAAGCTAACTGTAAAGAAAGACTTGAGTGCTAAGTAGTCTAAGAACCGTGCAGCATGGCTCCTGCCCTCCAGTGATCTGCTTCTGTTTATCTAAGCAATGAAGTATAACATTTCTCCTGGCCTCTCATAAGGGGCCTAGTTTAAGAAGGACTTTTAAGTCAAAGCTTTAGATTGAATTGAGAAAATTTCAAAGCCCTCACAACTTTAGGTTTGACACTAAGGGAGCTCAGAAATGTCTACGAGCTTGCTCTACTGTTTGTCCAAAGACTCAGCTGAGACTTGCCCCTCCCCGGCCCCCAGCCATCTTATGGAGAATCAACAGAGGAGTCTGCGTTTCTCAGCAGCAGCCCTGGAATTGTTCCACCCAGCCACATTCACACTTGCATTCCGGGAAGAGCTGTATTTCCCCTTAGATCATTCCAGGTCACTGTGGGCTTCCGATGCAGCAGTGCTGCGTGGTTTTAGTGAAAGATCATGGTATCAAGGCATAATCTGACTGAGCCACCTGTCAGCTATGTGACCTTGGACAGACTGCTTAACCTTTCTGAGCCAGCTTCCTATCGGCTACATAGAGATGTTGCCTATCGGTGGTGATAAGCACAGGCTCTGGGCTTGAACAGAGCTAGGATCTGGTCCTGGTTCCATCTTACACCAGGGATGGAACCTGGAGGAAGTGATTTTCCCTCTTTGCGCTTCAGTTTTCTCATCTGCAAAGTTAAGAATCACATAGCATCTGCCTCATAGAATCATGAGATTTAATAAGCACTCAGTACAGGTTTAATAAGCTCTCGGTGTAGGCTACCCTCTCCAGTATTCTTGGGCTTCCCTGGTGGCTCAGCTGGTAAAGAATCCACCTGCAATGCAGGAGACCTGGGTTCGATCCCTGGGTTGGGAAGATTCCCCTGGAGAAGGGAAAGGCTACCCACTCTAATATTCTGGCCTGGAGAATTCCATGGACTGTATAGTCCATGGGGTTGCAAAGAGTCGGACACAACTGAGCGACTTTCACTTTCACAGTACAGGTTAACTCCTATTACACTTACCCCAGTGAGCACGAGGGGATGTGCCGGGCCCGACCCACAGGTGACTTACAGACCATGTGGTGTCTCTCCCCGCTCCGCCTGAGCAGACCTGCACACAAACGTGATGCTGCCTCGGGGGTGACGGCACACGGTTAGGGAGAGCTCTCCCACACCTGCACCCCTTTCCTTGGTTCTCATTGTACCCCACGCCCCTTGCTTCCCCTGTAAGAAATCACTCTTGTCAGTTTCAGACACACACACACACGCCTCTCTCTGCCATGGAGAGCAGTCAGCTACAGGGAGACAGATTCTTGGCCCAGGCTGACTAGTATTTGCATTCTCTTCATTTGGGCTGCATCAAAGGCATCAAAGAGGGAAGTACCTCCCCAACTGTGACAGCCCATCAAGCAGAATGACAGAGCCCGGTGCACTTACTGATATTCCCAGCACCAGCACCAAACTACAGCACATTAATGCCAGCTTCTGAGAAAGTCAGATTTATGTTGCTTCCGGTACATTTAACGAGGATGACTTTTAACTTTTAAAGGAAGAACAATTTAGCAAGCAGATAGCACAGGCTTTTAAGGTTCTTATTACACAAGACAAACACCTGGATTTTACCTTAGACCTCTGGTATGCTGTGTTTTTCAAACTACAGATCTTGACCCATGAGTGAGTCATAAAATCAAGTGGGTTGAGGCCAGCATTTTTATAAAATGGAATAGACTAGAATAGAAAATATCCAAGAATTTTACGCACAATAAAGCAAAACGCTTTGGGTGAGCTTTTTTTTTTTAGATAGACACAGGTGGATGGATTGCATCATAAATGTTTTTGTTACTATTGGTCATCGTCAAAGTAGTTTGAAAGCCACTGAAATACTAGATGTATAGAAATACATTTGTGCATTTTATCGAAACAAAAGGAAACACCCACTCCAGAGCAAAGAATTATATGCAGGTAACGGGAAACACAAGTCATTCTGTCCATAATGGTATAATTTTACTTTATCATAAAATGTGTGAGAGAGAGAGAAAGAGAGAGGGGGGTGAGGCGGGGAGGGAAAGACCCCCCCCAGAGAGTGTGTTCCCATCCTCAGTGCCTTTCAGGCGGTCTCTTCCCTGGTGACTGGAGCTGTCTCCCTGAGGGAGAAAACCCTCTGACTGGACTCAGTTCTTGTGGATCCCACAGTGAGCGGGCAGACTTGATCTTCACCTCCTGAAGTCTTTTCCTTCTTTGAGCCCTCTCACAGTGTCCTAGCACGGAAGGTGTTGGAGAACTGTGTACCGACCTGAAGGTCGGCGCAGGACACAGGTGAGGACTCGCTGAGGCAGTTCTGTGTTAACGTCTTTGTCAGAGGCACCCCTAAGGTTCTCACGCATTTGCTTTGAGCTCACATGAAATGCCCCTTGTGTGATGGGTACACTGGGGTCTTCAGGCAGTTCCCAGGCCACAGCTCCCTACAGATCAGGGCTGGAGAGTGAGTTTGAAACATGAGTATCCGCAATCCCAGTTCTAGGCTTTTGCTCTGCGCTTTGACCTGTGCTCACGTAGGAGAAGGACTATGTACATAGGTACTGTGAAGAATGTTTTGAAATATCAGAACACTCTAAATGCCTACAGATAGGGGATTGCCTAAATAAATGATGATACCTATTTCCACAAAGTGAAATGCTTTATAGCTGTGGAAAAGGATTAGGAAGCCGTTTATGTATTGATACAGAATGATCTCCAATAGGGTGAAAAAATAAAATCGCTATAGTTTAAAAGAAGAATACTTGTGATTCTAAAGGGTCATGGCACTTGAGAAGTTCTGAGGTGACTGAGGCGCTTGCAGCTCAGCTGTCCTGCTGCCCGAATCCAGCTCCCTCCCTCCTGCCCCTCCGGTTGGTTTGTTTTTTGTTTTTTCTTCATTCTCTCTGTGAATCACCCCCAAACTTAGCAGCTCAAACCAAGGATAAGCACTGTTACCCTGTAGGTCAGGAATTCAGGCCGAGACTGGTGACAGGCGCTGCATGTGTTTGGTTGAGGTGACTAGCTTACAGCGCCTGAGGCAGAGAGAATGCAGGTGAGAGGTGGGGACCACAGCTAAGCCGCAGCCATGTTACAACAACAGCATCTCTTCTGTTCTAAAGACCTCCTGAGGAAGAAATTCTACTCCCAGGCCAATGCCCCGCCCCCACCAGCTGTGGCTGCAGCCTGTTTGCTTAGAGTATGCGTGTGCTGACATCTTGGAGAGTACGTGCTCATTATTTACCCAACATCCCTTTCAGACTAACTCATTAATGCTTTCTCTCCCTTTTCCTTGATATGGTAAAACAATCTCATTCTTATGAGATCTTTTTCCTTCACCATCTTCTTGATTATGTTCCTATTTGCATGAAGGAAAATGGAAATATAGACTGAAAATCTAAACTGTATTCCCTTACAATCTGGTTAGTTAAATTATTGGGGTCAGGCAGTGTCTTTGTGTGTCCCATTCTCTACCACTCATTGCTCCCCGCGAACATCTTTTCCAGTTTTCTGCATCTTTCACGTGCCTTAATCGTTATAAGGCAAGCTAATTTAATTATGAAAGGAAGCAGTGTGGAGAGGTGGTTTGAGGACTGCACCTCTCTGTAGCCATCAGTCCTCATTTCCCTCACTTAAGAGCTGACCCCAAATAAACATGCACTCTAACGCAGTCTGGCTTCCGTTAGCCCTCCTAGCCCCCTCTCCCAACAATGTCTGCACCCTGAGACTGTCCTGCGCTGCTCAGGAGCAGCTGCTGGCTTGGTCACACTGTGCGACAAGCCACGCCTGTGATGTTTCAGCTTCTACGGATCAGGGGATCAGCGGACTGGTCGGCATTCTAGGAGGAAGTCTCTTGATTTTTACTTGGCTCTAGATTAAGAAAATGAATGGTGTTTCTTTCTTTGGAAACAGTGGTTCTTACTGAGTCTGCCCAGTACCTTTAAGACAAGCTGCCCCGCCCACGCTCCAGAGGGTCAGTCATACAAAGAGCGCCAGTCTCCTAGCCACACTCAGAACAAAATGGTCTTTCCTGAGTCCTGCTTTTCCTCCTCTCTTCTTGTGCAGTTCTTAAATCCCTGGAGCATGAACTGGACATCCCCCATTTGATGCTTAGCATTCTTTTAGACAGATGTGTTTCACTGTCAACTTCCTTCACATCTAAGTACCCCCAGAAAGCTACTTTGCCTAGTAAGTGCCAGAGCCTAGGATCCATCCGTGGCTGGCTGTTCAGCCATTTTCAGGTCTTGTGACTTCATTAAAGATGGTTAAAAGGAAAGGAAACTGAGTCGTGGACAAATCTCAAATTTCCAGATTAGTGTGTCTATGAAAGTAAAAGGGCATCCTAGTGATAGGCTCCAACGTAGAGTCCTCACGGGGCTCTCAGCCTGACTGGGCTGCTGTGGTTTCTCCGGTCACCAACTTCTCCTCTAAAGTCCAAGCCTTCCTGGGCTTGATGACACCTGCGTTTGACATTTGGACTATTTGTATGCCCTGCCTCAGTTTCAAATACAGTCCCTGGAAGTATGAAGTTTTAAAAAATAATCCCCCAGTTCTACTGTCATTCTGAATTGTTAGGCAGGGGAGAACTCCAGGATGATACAAGAAAAACTTATCAAGAAACTTTGCTGTATTCTGTTACCCCTTTAACTCCCTTAGTCTCATTCTTCCACCCACTATCATCATCTTCTAAGATTTTTTCTCTGAATCAAGATTCTGATTCTGAGAGTTGCTGACTCCTCCGGTATCTGTGCTCAATGATTTTCCAGGTGAAGACGTCTTGGGGAGCTTTTCCATGGTGAGGGACAAGGAGATGACTATAGCTCACCTGTCCTGGTCAGTCTAGAACTGAGTCATCTGTTTGGAGAGTGTTTCTAAAGGAAAGCCTGCTGTAAGTCACCTGTCACATTGGAGCAAATGATAAAATTTGAAAAATCTACATACCTAGATAGAAGTTTAGGCAGGAAACTGAGAAGAAATAGGCATCATAATATTTTGTATTCCTTCACACTGAATATTCTCTCTTTAAAGAAAGGTGGTCGTGAGAAGTGAATGGCTAGTGACATGACAGGCATATGTTCTCAGCTGCTTCAGTAGTGTCTGACTCTTGGCAACCCCACAGACTGCAGCCTGCCAGGCTCCTCTGTCCACGGGATTCTCCAGGAATCCTGGAGTGGGCTGCCACCCAGGGATCAAGCCCACGTCTCCTGCAGCTCCTGCATTGCAGGCGGATTCTTCACCGCTGAGCCCTCAGGGAAGTCCCACGTGACTGGCATAAGTTCCTCGCAAAAGCTGAGGGCCACTTACAAAGTCGGGAAGGAACACATTTAATAGGTTGATCATAAATAATGTTCCTGAAACAATGATGGAGGAAAAAAAGTCTGAGAAAAAAAGTAACATCAAATATTCTGAAAGGTACAGGAATGGAAGAAAGAGGAAGCAGAGTATCAGGAGATCTGTAATCAGCCTCCAGGTGAAAGGGGTTATTAAGGTTATTAAAGGACGATCAGTAATTTTCAGGAGGAAATAATGGGAAAGATTGAAGAACTACATTTGTGATTTTCCAATATCTAATAATAAGCCCAAAATATGGTTGTTACAGTAATTCAGTATTTTAATATGAGGTAAATGCATCTGTGTATTGGTTCTCTTTTCTAGAAGTTTTGGGAGTGCAAGGTAAATAGAATCTCAGAGATATTATTAAAACTGGCAGAGATTTTGGTATTCCTAGGACTTCCTTCCACTATTCAGATACCTGTGGGAAGTCTCTCCCTGCTCAAAACTGAGCATTTCATAAATTCTTAATGCTCCTTGGTAACAACATCTCTTTTCAGAAGCAGATGGATGATCAATGCTTAACTTTGAGAAAAAAGCTAGATCCTATTGGTAAAGTGGAAGTGAGGTGACCCTTGGGAGACAATAGATAGTGGACATTTGTTATTCTTCAGCAGTCCATTCACCCCCCCCCATAGGTAATTGCACCCCAAGCCCCTTGAGGAGTGATTCCTTCCCTCCATTTCATGCAGTTTTGAGGGGCAAGTCAGTCAGCATTTCCTGCCTTGCCCTAGCCAAGGGACAACTATCAGACCTAGCTAGGCCAATCAGGTACACTGTCTCTCCTAAGACTTTTAATTTTAAGTGAATTGACATATGGAGAGAATAATTTTCACTAAGTGAACTTCTGGAGACATCCTGGTTCTTACAGTTTCAGAGCCTGGTTCCAAATCTCCTCATTAGTCTGAGTTTCCTGATAATCTTCCCAACAAATTCCATTGTTGTTTAACTCAGCCATAGTCTGTCTCATGGCTACCCCATTGAATATGACATCACTACACATTGAATATGACATCCCTACACTCTTTATTGATTATTATATTTTATGGCATCCTTGTAATAGTGCAGAGGAAAACAGAGGGCATAAATGAGGCATCTATCTGATATTTCAGAAACCCAAAGAAGAGATAGACATGTTGGTATAGCTAGAGCCTATTAAGGGTCAAGTGGCTTAAGACAATAAAAAATAAATCTAAAGAAGTGATTTTAAAAAATTATCTTGGTGTGAGGGAAAAGCAAATGGGCCACTTCAGTGAAATTAGATTGTAAAAGAACACACACACAGATCAGAGAACAGTGCATTACTAAGGGAAAAAGAAAGACTGGTGTAAAAGAGTAAAAACTGTAGCTGGAAGGCTGAAGCCAAGGAAACAAAGGAATCAAAACTTTCAGAATAATCTGGAGCCATCAAAATGGTCTTTTGTTGAATATGACAAGAATACAAATGACCAGGATTGTGTACTGAGGCTGGTATCCTAAGGCCAGTGGATGACAGGAGCGAAACACAACTTCTTCACTACTCTTACTTTACTTCCATCTTCTCTATAAAAGTGAAACATGACAGAGTGGAATAAATATGGTTAAGAGGTCATCAACATCCAAGATAGGGGCCAGGCTAGGTAACAAGATGTCTCTCTGTGAGAGACTGTCGTCTCCAGACTTGAATGAATTCTATCCCAAGGGGCTGAGAGAACTAACCAAAGTAACTGCAAAATTATAGCCAGTGATTTTGGGAAAATCAAGAAGAATAAAAAAGGTGACTGAAAATTGGAAATGGAATGGAAAAGGTGCCTGAAAAGAGTGGAATAGTAAAATAATATTAGGATTTGGAATCTACAAATAGTCAACTTAATATGAAGCCTGGTTATTTGGTTACAAAACTTAGATCACATCACATCACTATATAGTGACTCTTACAACTTAGGTGCATCAGAATAAGATGGAAAACTGGATTAAAAGTACTAATACATGGATTTCTAACGGGTTGAAAACTACTATCTAATTGATTTTGAATTCTGCCTTCTGGAGGGCAGGATCTTGGGCTGTGCTGCAGCAGCCTGTTCTTGTCTATCTTATACAATATTTTTTGACAACTTGTACCAAAACACAGAAGCCACTTTGTGGCTGACTCAGAGCTAGAAGAAATGCTAAATATAAAATGATCTCTAGGAGTCATTTATGTACAGAAGTTTATTTATGGATAATTTGGAAAGATGTTTATTAAGAGCCTGGAAAGATGAACACCAAGGGATTCATAATGATTAACTCTCATTGAGTAGCATCAATAAAAGTTTTAATGTTCTTTTTTGATTATCTGTATTTCATGACATTTTTGGTAATGAACAAGTATTTATTTCGTAATGAGAAAAATAGACTTATTTCAATAAGAAAAATTCCGTTGTCTGGAAAAATATAAAAGCAAGCCAGGTGAAAGTTAACAAGAATAACTGTACAGCTTTGTGTTAAGGTAGAAAAAAATTATATAAGCATAAAATGGGGAAATTATGGGTCTGAGAACAGTTTATTTGGAAAATATTTGGAAGTCTTTGGCTCAAAGTCTATATGTGCCAAAAGGGTTGATGAATGCAATCATAGCACTGATCATAGCCATATCTGGCTATAACTCTGATCAAAGCCAGAGTTTAAATCCAAGTTCCGCCAGTAACCAGCTGTGTGATCTCAATTTCCTCATCTGTAAAATGAGGGGAAAAACAGTACTTACCTTATAGGGTGGTTGTGAGAATTAAATCTTTCACACAAATACACAAACGCACATGCACAAACATACACGCAAAGCACTTAGACCAGTGACTCTGGCATATTTAAGCATTGCAAACATTGCTTTTTATTATGAGTTATTAGAACTAGGGTATATTGGTGAAGTAGAGCCAACCGTCTTGCTGCTCGATGGGAAGGGCAGAGGGTGAAGTTCAAGGCTGCGTCTACCTGGGTCGCTGACTGCCTGCCGTGAGGAGTAGGCAGTTCCAGCGGAAACCGGGAGCTCAGGGAGCCGGGTGTGTGAGTTTGACAGTGACTTTTGATGTTCAGACCGTGCTGCCTGCTTCCACATTACTCCTAAAACAGTGAAACGAAGGCTAACGAATGAAATTTAGAATGTTTTGTTTTAAGGCAAGGAAGAAACTGGTGAAATAAATCTTTTCCAAAGTGAGAAAGCCCTTTCCTACTGTGTGCAAGTGGTCTGAGACTAGGCCATCATTTACAAGCAATATCATAAAATTGATTTTTAAGTGGGGAGGGAAGCTGCATCTCAGTGATGGCTGCCACTGGTTAGAATCTAGGCATCTAAATCTCTGAGTGCTGAGCATGTGCGAGGCCCTGCCTCGGCCCCTTGTGAAGGCCAGTTCTACTGACATAAATGTTCCCCTCCCCCACCACTCCACTCTTTTCTTTTGACGCACATTTATTTCAGCTTTGGAATCCAGATGTGACCTGATTTTCAGTCTAGGATGAATTAATATGTAGCAGGATGAGTTCTTATATTAATTGTTGCCTCTTTGTCATTTTTCTCTTCCTTCCTCTAGACATTTGGAAAGAAACAAAGGGAATTTTACCCACTTCTCCCACTAATAAAGGATAGGCAGTTACCGCTGTATTCTAACCTTCAAGGAGCAGTTAACAGATACTCCATATGTGATGCTACATGTGCACACAGACACACACTCACTGAAGGAAAGCTGCCAGAAAACCCCAAAGAGGCCTCACTGTTTTGTTCTTTTTATATATATACTTTCAAAGGCCTAGGAATTGCATGAAGAAAGCCTTTTGTGTTTTGAAGATAAAAAAGAAAAGTGTTTCTTATTTGGGTCATTGGTTCCAGGATACTAGGAGAGAGGTAGGGCTCAGCTTCCTCATGGGCAGGGGCTACCAGCAGGACCTGTGTGATGCCTACAGAGGCCAGGTGCCAAATGACTCTGCTGGCTTTATACCCAGACCACTAATGAAGGTGGAGATCTGATGAAACTGTGGCCAGTGAGCAACAATGGTGTGCAGAAGAAGTGGAGTGATGCTGAGGGTGACTGGTGTGAACGGATAACCAGGTGCCATTCCTGTCCCCTACACACACACACACACACACACAGTCACATACATCTTTGGAGACACACCTATAAGGAGCCAGTGTCCAGTTGCAAACCAAAGAAAAATGAGACTATGGAACATGACAGAGATACTGACGTTGGGCTAATATTGACTCTTCCAAATGGGATATTGGAATATCCCATTCCAATATCCTGAATTTGTTTTAGATAAGATAAATAATGAGTATTTGAGGAAGGAATGAATTGCATAGGCTAAGACTTCTATTGGTAAAACAAAAAACAAACAAACAAAAAAAACCCTCTTCTTACATTTTCTTAACTCTTAAAAATCTTTGAGGTGGCAGGATGAAATGATGCTGGAGAGAGGCAGAGCAAGGAAGAGGGGCTGTAACCACTGCCCCGGGAGTCAGTCCACTGTGGAGATGCTGGCGTGAAGAGGGCCGCAGCGGTGGAGCACAGCTGGGACGTGTCCCAGAACTTCCAGTCTGTGTTGGGGCCTCTTAGCCTAGGCATCCATCACTATTGCTTCCCATTGAGCGGTTTGGCTTAAAAATGGAAGGAAGGAAAAAGTAACTTTGGGCAGCAGTTAGCCCTAGACCACTTAAGGAAGGTGAGCGCAATCCCATGACAACTCCGTACAAGAAGAGCCAAGGGTGTCCGAGGCACCAGTGGCCCTCGCTCCCCCACCCCTACTTTGGGAAAGCTACACTTCTGCAACCCCTGTGTCCAGATTCTAGTTCCCTCTGCCCAGCCGTGTTCCCCTGGGCCCTCCACAAGACACCTGGTTTAGACCTAACGTACTAGCAGGCACCCCTCGCCCACCTCCCTTTATCACTCACAGCCTTGGCTGACATGACACACACTAAAAAAGCATCATCTCTCTTTTGGGAAAAAGTATCTGGAAATTATTTCAAGGGCTCAACAAAGTTGCAAAATGTCCGTCTTGTATGGGGCCTGTGGGGCCTTTCTGTCAGCACTTCAGTAACGCAGGGAAGTCAAACACCAAGCGGAGTCCGGTAATGAGAACGTAAAGACAGGCTCTGCCTCTGATTTGCCTGAGCCTCTGACTGGGAGCCGAGGGTCGGAGGCCAGGGACAGGCGGCTGTGTCTACCTCGGCGCTCCGTGAGTGAACCTAAGCACCGCTGCCTCTCTCTCTGCAGGGCCTCTAGGCTTCTGTTTCCTTAAGGCTGCCTTATCTTTGGTCTCAGTCTTGAATGTGTTGATGGGCTGCTTGATCTGAAATCTGGTTTCTGATCTGAAACCTAGGGGAGCTGCCTCAGCCGAGGAAGAGTAAACTCCAGCACCCGTGGCGTGTTTCATAGCCTGAGACGGAGCCCCTTAATTTCTGAGAGTGTGGCCAGAGGCAGTAGCCATATTGGGTTGTTCTGTGAGAAAATGATTCCCTATCTTACTTTTGAGTTCGTGTAAGGCTGTTTGTGCTGATGGGGTTCATTTTAAAGAAAGTACTGGTATTCTCATTCTCTCATCATTTAAACACACACACATACACATTCATAAATAGGAGACCTACTATGAGCCCCACACTGGGCTGGACTTGGGAATAGGAAGTTGAGAAGGAAAGGTCTGAATGTTTGCTATTCAGTAAGAAGAATCACTAAGCCAAGGATCAGAAGGCAGAATCTGTAGGATTCCTTGCTAGATTTTTAAGTTGCGTCATACTGCATGTTTTAACAGTGAGGCAAACGCAAGAATTCAGGAGAGCAAATGTTCAGAAAAATCTTCCCAAAAAATGGACACTCATGTGAATGTCCTCACATATCCTCTCACTTTGCATGTAATAGGGCAATTAATGCATAAGGCCACTTAGTTCCTAGAATATTTTTTTGAAGTGTGTATGAAGCACTTCTTAACAGTGGTTATCACTGAGTGATAGGGTTAGAGGGGATTTTAATATTTTTTCTGTTTGCTTTTCTGCTTTATAGGTTTCTTACAATGAATATGTGTTGCCTTGGAAATTAGGAGAAAATATTATTTATTACATTTAAATACTCAAAAAACTAGCCAAAGCTTTATGAGACGGGCCCTCATTTCTTATTGTGAGAGTGTACATTGGTAGCCACTTTCTGGAAAGCATTTAGCAACGCATCAAACACTTGAAATTCCACACGTCTGTTCCCATCTTGATCTACCTGTTCTCAGCTTAGCTCGTCTGCCTGCCCCCAGTCTCTCTGACTTCAGGGGGCTGATCCCTGTGGCTTACGTGCTTCCCGCTCCCTAGTCACCTGGTCATGGACACACAAGCGAGGAGCTGGGGTGTGAGAGGAGAGGGGAGAATGTGTCCCCCTCTCTACTTTGAGGAGCACCTCTAAAAGCCATTGCTGGTGATCCAGCTCCTGCCCAACAGTCCTGTCGTGGTTTTAGATGCCACTGGATGTTCACAGAGGCCGAGAGTGGCTCCACTCTTAAACTCTAGATATCTTCATGTCCCCCGATGGCTCTGTAGCCACTTCTAGAACCTGTGTAGTCAGTGTTTTGCATGAATTCCACAACGTTAGAAAAACTTGAGTGATTTTGTTTTCCTGATTGGACTTTAACTGACCCATCACTCACTTCTAGTTATCTGTCATAGAGAAACCATCAGAGAAGGTGACATCAAAGATTTACACAAAAGAAGTCCACAGCAGCATTATCATTTGGAAAAAAATAGAAACAACATATAATAAATATTCAACAAGAAGTGTGGTGAATTGAATTGTTTTCTCCAAGAAGATATGTTCAAGTTCCAACTCCCAGTGCCTACAAATGTGACAATATTTGGAAATATGGCCCTTATAGATGTAACCAAGTTGAGATTAGTCTCAGTTACAGTGGGTCCAAATCCAATGACTGGTGTCTTTTTAAGAAAAGGGAAATAGAGGTATAGACACTCAGGAGAGAAGGTCGTGTAACAGTGGAGGCAGAGGTTGGAGTGATGCAGCCACAAGCCAAGGACTGCTGGCCACCACCAGAAGCCAGAGGAGAGAAAAAGGATTCTTCCCTGGAGTCTTGAGTGGAAGCATGGACCTGCCAATATATGGATTTTGGACTTCTAGCTTTCAGATCGGTGAGAGCATACATTTCTGTCATTTTATGCCACCTGGTTTGTGATCATTTGTTCGCTGCTGCTGCTGCTAAGTCGCTTCAGTCATGTCCGACTCTGTGCGACCCCATAGATGGCAGCCCAGCAGGCTCTGCCATCCCTGGGATTCTCCAGGCAAGAACACTGGAGTGGGCTGCCATTTCCTTCTCCAGTGCGTGAAAGTGAAGCAGCTCAGTCATGTCCGACTCTTCACGACCCCATGGACTGCAGCCCACAAGGCTCCTCTGCCCATGGGATTTTCCAGGCAAGAGTACTGGAGTGGGTTGCCATTGCCTTCTCCGGTAACTTGTTTAGGTAGCCCCAAAAATCTAATATAGTGAACTAATGATTAGTAAATGTTTTTTTTAAAATTGCAATTACCCAAGATAACTGATGTGTGTGTGTGTATATACATACATATATATATATATATATGTATATATATATATATATATACACACACACACATATATATATATAATCTGTCTTTAAAAAAAACAGAAAACTTAATAAAAGTGCTTATTTAAAATGCACATTCCTGGGTCCTATTTTGTAGCTATGCTGATGTAATAAATCTGGCTTAGCAGCTAGTAGAATGTTCTATAAATCTTAGCCATCATCAGCTTTCTCAGTCACCCCAGGCTGGAGTCAGCACAGTTGGACCTTAATCTTGTCTCCTGAAATATAATTTAAATGATTTAAGAGCCTGGCAGTGGAGGGTGGGACCACTATTCTTGGTTTCCACTCTCAGGTAGTCTCAGACTTCAAGGGAGCCTTAATTTGCAGCTAACTAACTTGTCAGTCTTACTTAGGAAAATGGGGTTCCTTCAGACAGCACTGAAGCCTGAAGAAGTGTTTGCTGGCTTTCTGATGACCTTACAGAAGGTGCTTCCAATCCCAAATCACAGAAATCAACCCAAGATAACTTAAACGTAAGTGAATGTTTGATTGAACAAATGAATGAATCAGAAAACCCCAGTAGGAGTTGAACAATCAGCTTGAAGGTGGTTGGGTCCAAAAAGCAGATCAGTCATACACATGAGCAACAGCTCCAGGCAACCACCCTAGCTCAACAGCATGGATCCTCATATCTATGCTCCTCAGTTCAGACTCCCAAATTCCTAGAGACAAATCTGATTGGCTGCATGTAGGTCGGGGGTCCCCTGGACCAATCCACTGTAGTCAAGAACAGGGTCATGGAATTCAGATGCAGCAGCTGGGAGCCCATCCACAGCAGCTGTGATTCGGTGTCAGTTCTCCCAGGAGGAAAATGAGAGCATGACAACCATCGCAAGAGGCTGCTACTCACCTGACTCCCTTCCCCAACTCCTGCCCCTCAGTCCCTCTCCAAGAACAGATCATAAAACTTCTCATAGGAGAGACCTTTTCTATCTTCCCTTCCCAGTCCACACTCCAGTCCAGACCAGCCCTCTTCTGAAATGCCCCGAGTTCTCTTTCCCCACAAGTCCCACCCATGTGCAAAGTGAGTTCTTGTTCATCTTGCACATCTAGGCGCTTCTGTGAAATCCCCTCTCGGGAGGGGATTCCTTTAGGATCAGTGAGATGGTGCTGCTCTTTAGACACCAGGAAATCAGAGCCTGTGAGTCTTGGTGTGGGTTATTTTTCTAGTGGCAGTTATGGGTCAAGCTGAGTCATTCATACTAGTTTCCCTTGTGACTTTACACGCTGGGCAGCAGACTGGCTGTTTGGAAGGTATAGTCTTTGGACAACTGCAAAACAGGGCTTTCCCAGTGGAAAGGCTGGGTGGCCAGAGCAGGGAGTGAAACGTGAAGCCAGGCACAAGGCATGCTAAATAGAATGCATATCAGTTTTGAAAAATGACATATCTATACCACATCAAGTCTCTTCTCCCCGGCCTCTCCCTCAAGGCTTATGTGACCACAGGGTTAAAAATTAAGGCAGTTTCTTAGGGTACCCTCATACATTATTCTTTCTTCACAGACACTACGCTAGTTACCACATCATCAGGCATTAGCTGTAACAGCACAGTTAGCTCTTAAGCATCCTGGCAAGGTGCCACAAGACTTGGGTATGTTGTCCTCTGAATTGAACTAAAAAAACACATCACGGTAATGTTTAGCTTCCATTATAACCATGTGTCATTGGGGCCAGTTACATAACCGATCTGTGAATGTTTTCTCCTCAGTAAGATGGCATAATAATAGTCTCTCCCTCAAGGGACTGTTGAGATGATTTAATAAGTGTAAAATAAATTAGGCCAGTTCCTGGCATGTGGTAAGTACTCAGTGAGTGTTAACCATCATAACCATTTCCTGCACCCTTTAAGTTTGATACTCCTAGTTTCTGTGAAAACATCCTGCATTGTAAAAATTAGTTATTAAGTCTTTTTCACTCTTAGACGAGGGCACCAGGTGGGAGCCCCTTCACACCTGCATCTCTGCCAGCCAAGGAGTCAGGGATCCTGGGTACATGTGTGAGCAGGTGCCAAAAAAGGAGGGGGTGTTATTAGGACTGGGATGTAGTAAGAGAACTGTCACCCCAAGTTTCTTTAGCCTGTGAGGAGAGTGAATCTGTTAATTGAAGGATTTGCCTAAAGATCAGAAAAAGCGAGTGGTGAGGACTATTTAGGAGTTTTGTGTGACCTTGGGCAAGTTGTTTAACATTCTAAGCCTCAGTTTCTTTATCTGTCACATAAGGATAAGACCACACAGCATTGTGTGAGAATTGAGTGTGGTAACAGGAGTAAAGTGCTTGGCACATGACAAGCATAAGTAATAACTATACAGCAAAAATACAACTATAAAAGTAAAAGTTTCCCTACCAGAAGTTATGAGTAGCTAAATAACAAAAATCAGTAATACAAACACCTGATGTCTCCAGCTGTGTTTTTACCAAGTACTCTCTAATGCTGGGGAAGATTGAAGGCAAAAAGAGAAGGGGGCAGCAGAGAATGAGATGGTTAGACAGCATCACCAACTCAGGGGACATGAATTTGAGGAAGCTCTGGGAGATAGTGGAGGACAGAGGGGTCTGGGGTGCTGCCGTCCACGGGGTCCCAAAGAGTCAGGCGTGACTTAGTGACTGAGCAGCAACAGCAGCCCTCTGAGAGTGATTTGGTTTCCCATGTCCACTTATTTGTCTAGAAAAGAGTTGGAATTCATCAGACAACAGGAGCCCACTTGACTCTTTCAGGTTTTGTTTAAAATTTGTTGTCGTGTTCAACTCTTTGTAACCCCATGGACTGCAGAACTCCAAGCTTCCCTGTCCATCACCAACTCCTGGAGCTTGCTCAAACTCATGTCCATCGAGTCAGTGATGCCATCCAACCATCTCATCCTCCGTCGTCCCCTTCTCCTTCTGCCCTCAATCTTTCCCAGCATCAGGGTCTTTTCCAATAAGTCAGTTCTTTGCATCACGTGGCCAAAGTATTGGAGTTTCTGCTTCAATATCAGTCCTTCCAATGAATATTCAGGACTGATTTCCTTTAGGATTGACTGGTTGGATCTCCTTGCAGTCCAAGGGAGTCTCAAGAGTCTTCTCCAACACCACAGTTCAAAAGCATCAATTCTTCTGTGCTCAGCTTTCTTCACAGTGCATAGCCTTCTTTATGGTCCAACTCTCACATCCATAATGACTACTGGAAAAACCATAGCTTTGACTATACAGACCTTTATTGGTAAAGTAATATTTCTGCTTTTGAATATGCTGTCTAGGTTTGTAATAGCTTTTCTTCCAAGGAGCAAGCGTCTTTTAATTTCATGATGTTAGTTACCATCTGCAGTGATTTTGGAGCCCGAGAAAATAGTCTTTCACTGTTTCCATTGTTTCCCCATCTATTTGCCATGAAGTGATGGGACCAAATGCCATGATCTTAGTTTTTTGAATGTTGAGTTTCAGGCCAGCTTTTTCTCTGTCCTCTTTCACCTTCATCAAGAAGCTCTTTAGTTCCTCTTCGCTTTCTGCCATAAGGGTGGTATCATCTTCATATCTGAGGTTATTGATATTTCTCCCAGCAATCTTGATTCCAGCTTGTGCCTTATCCAGCCTGGCATTTCTCACAATGTACTTTATATAAGTTAAGTAAGCAGGGTGACAATATACAGCCTTGACATACACCTTTCCCAATTTTGAACCAGTCCGTTGTTCCATGTCCGGTTCTGTTGCTTCTTGTTTAAAAATGGGCACTTGCTTCTTGTTTAAAATGGGCGCTTATAAATTTTGTCTGAGAGTCCTGCTGAGCTGGAACAACTCCTGGTGAAATAAAGGGCTGTTTCTGGGCCTGCAAAGGCACAGGGTAGCTCTTCTTCTTAGGCCACCCAGCCCAAGTGTATTCACCAGAAGCACCAGTTCACCTTGTCCCTGTCTGTCTTTAACAGCAAGAAACCGCTGATAGATGACAAAGTTAAATAGAATGAAGCAATGTGTGCCCTTTCAAATCTTTTAAATTTTGAACCGTGTAAGTATATTTGCTTGTTCAAAATTCATATTTTTTTTCAGATATTTATTTATTTTTCCCATTTATTTTTATTAGTTGGAGGCTAATTACTTTACAATATTGTAGTGGTTTTTGCCATACATTGACATGGATCAGCCATGGGTTTACATGTACTCCCCATCCCGATCCCCCCTCCCACCTCCCTCTCCACCCGATTCCTCTGGGTCTTCCCAGTGCACCAGTCCCAAGCACTTGTCCCATGCATCCAGCCTGGGCTGGTGATCTGTTTCACCCTAGATAATATACATGTTTCGATGCTGTTCTCTCGAAACATCACACCCTCGCCTTCTTCTGGGCATACACACTGAGGAAACCAGATCTGAAAGAGACACGTGCACCCCAATGTTCATCACAGCACAGTTTATAATAGCCAGGACATGGAAGCAACCTAGATGCCCATCAGCAGACGAATGGATAAGGAAGCTGTGGTACATATACACCATGGAATATTACTCAGCCATTAAAAAGAATCCGTTTGAGTCAGTTCTAATGAGATGGATGAAACTGGAGCCCATTATACAGAGTGAAGTAAGCCAGAAAGATAAAGACCAATACAGTATACTAACGCATATATAAGGAATTTAGAAAGATGGTAACAATAACCCTATATGCAAAACAGAAAAAGAGACACAGATGTACAGAACAGAATTTTGGACTCTGTGGCAAAATTCATATTTTTAAAATAATAAGCAATTAATGGAAAGAATCCATTTCTGCTATACTTAGTAATTTTCTAAAGTTTTTTTATGTTCCTATGGTTGATTGACGCCCATGACCTAACACAGTTAAAAATTGCATTTTAGTCATTCCATTCTTAAGAATATTTACTTTCTAATTCTCTTTTAAACCTTTGGCTATTTAGTTATTGATTTCTATTCTCTCCTGTTTTAAATCTCAACAAAATTTTTGAGGGGAATTTTCTTTTTAATTTGAAAAGGAGCAAGGCAGTTCCAGTGATGGCCAGGTAGTGTTTTCGGGGTGTCGGGTGAAAGAAAAGAGGAACAGTTTTTAATGCACATTTTCTGTTTCCATTCATCATGAGATCCTTCTGATATACGGTTGAAGATATTCCTGCTGAACTTGCCCTAAATCTCTAGCCACCTGTATAAACTGAATGAATGATTAGCTCAGATCTTCAGGAGATCCTTTGATTTATTGAAGACTCTCCTGACACCATTTCATCCTGAGGAATGGGGTACGTGGTGTACCTGGGGCCTCACAGTGAGACTAAGACAGCAAGTTGGGAGTGAAGGGGAGGGTGGCCAGGCTGCCTGCCTCTGCTTCAGTTACCTTACCCCTCCTCAGGGCACCTCCTACCTCAGGCCACCCCTCCTCGCCACCGTCCCAGAGTCTTCCCCACAACACCAACACACACAGACACACACTCATACTTAATGCCTCAGGTCTATCAAACAGGTGGTCAGATGTGAGAGTGCATCAGAATCCCCTGCAGAACCTGTTAAAGCTAAGTTTCTGGGGCCCACTTCCAGAGTTTCTGATCCAGAAGGCTACAGCTGGGCCCAGGAGTTTGCACTTCTGACAAGTTCTCAGGGTGATGCTAAGCTGCCGACCTGGAAACCACATTTTGAGCACCTCATATTTGTATCCTTCCTCTTCTGCAGGCCTTGTCTCTGCTTATGGTTTCTTAGAAAGGATCCTTATCTATCAATAATGTGATTCTAGTCTAGTGTCTGGTCTTTGGAAGCAAGTAAGGTAGGTTTACAGACCCTGCTGTTTCATGGTGAACCAGACTCTTCACTTCTCAGCCTCAATTTCCTCATCTGTAAAGTGGGAATACTAATATCCACCTCATATAAATAAATAACATAAAGTATTTAATAGGCCTAGACCATATTAGATACTCAATGAACATGGATTTCTTTAACCCCACTCCTTTTCCTGATGTGTAACAGGCTGATTAACTATTAGAAGTGTTAACCCTTCCACAAATGCCCAGGATGATGAGTGATTATTTATATGTAACTCTTTACATTTACAAATTTAGTTAATACACATTATCTTCTGAAGGAATTCTGAGAATCTGCATTTTTAACAAATACCAATTTTCAAAGTTGGAAAGCAACTGATTAATCTTCACATCAACCTGCAAGGTGACATTTTTTATCAGATTGTTTTGGAAGAACACTTTTATTAAATGAATAGTCCTTAGTGAAGCCTTGAGATGTATTATTCACTTTATTTTACGAGAACAGGGACATTAACTCACTGCTAAAAACTTATTTGACTTTCGTGAGCCTTAACTTTCTTTACTCTAAAAATGGAAAAAAGACCCAACAGGATTGTTTAAGTTTCTTGATAAATAAAGTCAGCTACCTTAGCAGAACATCTGACATACAACAGATTATCTGTAAATATTTTCTCATGATTTTCTTGAGCTGGTCAAAACAGGGGCTTTAGAATTGAGTTTCATGATTTTTTTCTGGTAACATGTTGAAATGTTACCAGAAACATCTGGTAATCTGTTCAAATTAAAATAGTCAGTCATCTATATAAAATGATAAAATAGAAAATAATCAATCTCCTAATACATTGACAAAGAAAAACTTTTAAAATAATTTTACATACTGTAAAATGCAGTCCTTTCAGTGATAAATTATGTAATACTTATATTTATCAGGTTTTATAGATAAGACATGAGATTCAAAGAGGTTAAGTGCCTTGCCACAGTAACACAATGACACAATCCCAAACCTATGACTTATGAACTCAGTTCTTTAACACAGAGATAAAAAATCTTTCCTGCTAGTATTTTAGGCACCAGAGACTGAAAAGTGGGGTGAATATTTTTGCCTCAAAAAACTATTCTTGGCATCACCTGATGCCTGATATGTGACCTGCAAGGGAGTCTGAAAGGCTGGATGGCCCATTCATATTCAGTGTTGTCCAAGTACGTGGCTCCTGTACCGTCAAGGTAAGGCAGGAAGCTCCTGATGCAGGTGTCCCGCGGCCTTTCAACTCTGAATGGCTGACCAAGCACCTTAGTGACCCTGTTGACAGACAAGCTTCCTACTTTTCCATTCCTCCTTCTATAGCTCAAGCCTTAATAAGGGAAGGATACAGTTGCTCCTAAATGTGGTTCTGGAAAAAATCTTAGTCCAGGAAAGAGCATATCTTGGCTTAGACCTTTACAAGTGGGTATGGCCATAAGCCAACACACCACCCGTTGGGTTATTTATACTGCAAAAGGAAATGATTTCCTTGTAAGCTACCTCCTTTCAGCTTCTGCCTAGTTCAAAATGTCCCAGAAACCAAAAGTCAGAGTTGAACTTAATGCAACAAAATATTTAGTAGACAACCACATGGCTTCTTATAACAGAAGTGAAATTCCATGCAGTTATCTATATTAGAGTCCTGCTGTTTAAGTGGTGATTTTTAATCAAGATTGACTTGATTTTCTGCAACAACTTATATCTTTTTTTACTTGACCTCCTCACCTCCCCCTCTCTGTTCTATTAAAAAAAACTAGCATCCAAACCTGGGCAAGATGGTTCTTTGGAACGCTAGTCTACCATCTTCTCCATCTTCTGGCTTTCCAAATAAAGTCATTATTTCTGGCCCCTCCTTGCCAAAAAAACAAAAAATTGACTTGATTTTCACTGAGCTTCCTATCCCAGAACTTCATTTGCTTTTTGGAAACTCCTCTTGTACTCAAGTGTAGGAATGCCCCTCAGGCTACCATGGAGATTTTTCTGTTACTTATTTGAGTAAAGGATGCTTGAGGGAGAAACATTATCTGTGGACAAAGGCAGGGCTTCCCATGTGGCTCAGCAGTAAGGAATCCACCTGCACTGCAGGAGGCACAGGTTCAATCCCTAGATCGGGAAGATCCCCTGCAGGAGGAAATGGCAACCCACTCCAGTATTTTTGCCTGAAGACTCCCATGGACAGAGGAGCTTGGTGGGCTACAGTCTATGGGGTTGCAAAAGAATCGGATATGACATAGCAAATAAACATTAACAGCAAAACTAGCCAAAAAAGAAAATGACCCCTGGGTTGGTACAGAGTCTGACAACTAGAAATTAATTTCTTATACTTAAGAACATTCTATCTCTGTGGTTATGGCAGCAAAATCATATAAGCCAAAAATTTCCCCATGAGCTTTTGAAGGAAAATCCCATTTTCTCATCAAAGAAATGTAGTTTATTCTCCTTCTGTCTACAATTAGAAACAGAACATGATTTTTCTTGATGTTGATATCCCAAGAATTCACAGTAAGCCCCACTGGGAATATGATACCTGTAACTCAGCAATTAGATCTGGTGCTTATGGAAAAGAGCTTGAGTTGGTTTACCTATACTGAACTGTGAAATTCTTTAGAGTTCAAACACACTTTTTTACCCTCTTTTTACAGGTGAGCATGAGCCCAGATTTAAGTGGGTACTAATGGACTCTTGGAAGAACCAGTAATTATCGAATAGACTACTTTTTACATCACAGACATGGCTAATTTGTAGTGTTCACAGATGATCATGATATCAAATCAGAAACATTAAAACCAATTTCTGCAATCTAGCTTAAGACCCAGAACAAGAGTTTATGAGTCTGGTGAGAGGATGAACACTTAATTGCCTCCTGGAAATATTCTAAAGATCCCAAAAATATAAATCACATGCCATTATTTTCTTTACAGACTGTGAATTTCTCCATTTGGGAATGGAAGCTTTTAAGAGGAGTACCGAGTTCAGTCCTGTGATATCCAAAGGGGGCCTTGTCTCATGGATGTGGATAAAGCCATTCATCTTGAGCCATCTTCCTGCTGGGCTGCTTCTTTGCTCCGATGGATTTCTTAGTCATGGAGTCCAAGACTTGGATCAGAGTCCTTTGTGTTCAGTTTCAGCACAATTTTACTTATTGCTAGACCTGTACTGATTTGCATTATAAAATTCTGGTTGTCAGTTGCAAACCCAGTTCCTGGCCTGGTAGTCAGATTCCCAGGGGCATCAGCAAATGTCTTTTTCCTGCTTTAGCGTGTGACTGCAATGTTTCTTACAATCAAAGGAATTCTAACCATGGCAGGGGTTCTTGATATTCAACAGACTGAAATGCAGATAGGTGTTATTTGTTTGTTTGTTTGTTTAGCATATGACCAATAAGCGTGTATAAAAGCATATGAAGACTGGAGGTGAAACAGTTTTGCTACTTTATTTATACCGCTTTCTATTAAACACTCTTTCTGCTACTTACTGGCTTCAGTCTGCCTGCTTGAAGAAATGCTTACTTAAGTCCTCTTCTAATCTTTAGGCTCCACACTGAGCTTCCATCGATGGAATAATTAGTGGAAATACTGGTTGCTAACTTTTCAAAGCCAAATTTCAACTTAACGATCAACACACTCTAGTAGGAATAAAGTGCTACAAAGGAAGCTTAAAAAAATAACAAGTGTTATATCTCCCCATAACAATTCTTTTAACTTCATAATTTCTATACTTAAAAAAAAAAATCCAGTTCAGTGACTAATAACTATCTAACAACCATAGTAACAAAAATAGCTTAACCCTATTTTGGAAGATTCATTCTTTTTCTCTCCATTTTACCACTTCCCACTCAATCATCGTCTATTACTTTGTTCACACCACACTCAGAAACCAATAACACAAAGTTACTGAGCATAAACATTTCTAACCTACCTCTTTCTTACAGTTTTGTTCCTCATTTTCCTTCTCACTTCCCCTTAAGGAAGATTTTTCTCTCTTTCCTAAATGGGCTCAAGCCCATAATTTGTCCCATGAAAGCTTGTGCAGCATATCTTACTTTCTGAACGGTTTCTCATTGCAAGATGGTTTTAAGACTCTAATCCCAAAACAATGATCCAAAAATATGGTGGCTATTTTTGAAAGAAAAAAAGAAATTTCAAGAAGTCAGGTCACAAATCAGTAATAGGCCCTGCAAACAGTTATAGCCACCAACAAAATCAGAAACATTTTCACCTCTGCTTACTTGATAAATATCCTTGGTCTTTATTTTCTTAACCATACTAATTATAACCATCATCTTAAACTGTTTTAAAAAAAAAAACAGCAGTGTACCACTGGGGTCATTAATGTTCCTCTTCTCTCACATCAAGCTTTCCATTGTCTGCTTAGTATATTCTTATTACCAACTGTTTTCAGTCCATCCCAGCGTTCCTTTGCTTCTATGCCAAATGGGTTGTGCCCGAGGGCTTGAAATTAAGCATCCTACCATCATGCATGGCCAGCCCTCTGCTTTGTTTCATGGGCATCCCTGGGAGACTGTCACTATTCTGCTGAAGCCCTCCACAGCCTCCTGAGTGAGCCATTTCCCATGGTGTGTGAACCACACTCTATCTCTACTTCTCTCTGGAAGTTTCGATTCTGAAAACTTGCTAAAATTGAATCTCTTCTTAATTTCCCCCCAACAAATTGAATTCCTCTCTAGGGGTACACTTTTCTCTCAAAATGTTTTTTTAAACCTTGTCTCTTACCTTTTTGCTGCCTGCTTTGTAAGCCTCTTCCTCACTTTGAATCAGTTTTGTGTTGGTGTTATCCCTTTCTGCTCATTTAAAAAGGGGCAGAATATACGCTGATTCGCTATCTCTAAAAGATTTTTTCTTACCTTAAAAAAAATCTGAAGAAAATTTGTTCTGTTTGTTTCATTCCTTTTTTAAAAAAAATTTAAGTGTAAGATTTACAATACTGTATGTTTCAGGTATACATCGGAGTGATTCAGTTGTATATATATTTTTTCAGATTATTTTCCACTACAGGTTATTACAGATTATTGAATATAATTCCCTGTGCTATATAGTGACTCTTCGGTGCTTATCTATTTTATATATAGTAGTGTGACTCTGTTAATTCCATACCCTTAATTTATCCCTTCCTGATTCCCTTTGCCCTTTGGTAACCTTAGGTGTATTTTCTATGTCTGTGAGTCTGTTTCTGTTTTGTATCTAGATTCATTTGTATTACTTTTCAGATTCTACATATAAGTGATATCATATGGGATTTGTCTCCTTCTACTTACTTCACTTAGTATGATAATCTCTAGCTCCATTCAAGCTGCTGCAAATGACAATGTTTCATTCTTTTTTTTTTTTAAATGGCTGAGTAATGGTGGCTCAGCAGTGAAGAATCCTGCCAATACAGGAGACCTGGGTTCAATGCCTGGGTTGGGAAGATCCCCTGGAGAAGGAAATAGCAACCCACTCAAGTATTCTTGCCTGGGAAATCCCATGGACAGAGGAGCCTGGAGGGCTGCAGGCCATGGTGTTGCCAAGAGTAGGACATGACTTAGCAACTCAACAACAATACTGTATATATATAAAAAGTGAAAAGTCTTAGTTGCTTGGTCGTGTCTGACTCTTGCTATTGTAAATAGTTTTGAATTAAGAGTTTGTCTTTTCCAGATATCTGCTCAAGAGTGGGATTGCTAAATCATATGGTAACTCTATTTTTAGTTTTTAAGGAACTTCCATACTGTTCTCCATAGTGGCTGTACCAATTTACATTCCCACTAACAGTAACCATTCTATTCAGTTTTTTAAAAATACATTTAAGCAGTGGTTACCCCCAAGTGTAAAATTGGAGCAGTTCTGAGGTAATGATTGGGAGTGAAATGGGGCACCTTTACATTTGATTTTTACTCTTTTCACTTAAAAGTTTTTTATGATAATATGGTATTACTTTGCTGCAAAAACTATTTCTTTTATTCAAAAATATCTTTACATTGTTCAGAAAGGGAAAGCATTTCTACCTTAAGTATTTAAACTCTCTAAGATTGAAGTCCGGAGAAGGCCATGGCACCCCACTCCAGTGCTCTTGCCTGAAGAGTCCCATAGATGGAGGAGCCTGGTGGGCTGCAGTCCATGGGGTCGCTGGTAGTCACCAAGATTGTCATGACCAAAGTGTTATTCATTGAAAAGAAGAGGTGAACAGAGACAGGGGGAGACTGTGAACCTTGGGAAGAGAACGTTGTTCAGAATCTTCCCTCTACATGGTCGTATATACTCAGAATGTTTTCCAGGTTAGTACAAGCTGCTGTGTCATGAAACACACCCATGCACATACACTCACACCCCAAACAAAACTCCTATTCGCCTGAGACTGAGAAATTTAATCAGGTTTTTTCCTAATACCGAGCACTAGCTATGGTATTTTCCAGGGTCCCAGCAGGTATTTAGAGGATAAAGAGCTCTGCTGATGCAAACCAAACAGGGCAGCCTTCAGGACCCAGAACAAAGCAGTGACAGGTGGAGAAGGGAGTGGAAGGGAGAGGGAAGAGTGGAAAGATTCTTGTAGAACATCATATCCAGGTATCAAAGAGCATGTTTTAAAACCCAGTCACAGCCATATGCCACAGATAAACCTGCCTGGTGGGGCTAAGCTTCAGGGTGCTGCAACCAGAGTTGCAGGCCTAGAGAATTAGAAGGAAACTGCCAGTCTCTAGACATACTCTTTTCAGTGATGATCTATTTAATTGTGACAGTTGTAGGTCGCAGTATTCCTTCAGGTCCCAGTGTAGGTCCAGCCCCTTTAAATAATCTGTGTTTCAGTTGCCTTTTTGATTCTCATAATCTATTTGCAAATCTCCAGGCCTTTCCAAATGTCCTTACTCTAATACTGCAATCTGAAAGTTACCACTTTCAGCATTATGTTCCAAAATACTGACTTTTTCTAAATTCCTAAATTAATAGGATTCTATCTACCGAATTAAATATGTCCTCAGTGTTTTCCATGCATCAGTTTTAAGCACTGGCATATGTCTTAAGGTAAGAATTGTTTATTTCTGCCTTCTCACTTTGTTAAAATACCTTTCCTCTTAAGGGAAGTTTTTGAGCAACATTCTCTCATACCAACTACATTAAAATCTCTCTGGAAACTGTCCTCTGGCAAGTGCAGTCTTCCTTCTACAAAAAGCTTTTCCTCATGGTGAAATCATAAGCAATAGTCTCTGAGGATATGTACACCAACCCCATCATCTGACTGATGAGAAAAAAATCCTTCCTGCTTCGTCCTTTTTTAATGACAGCGTTTAGATTTCAACGCATCTCTCCCCCTCTCATTTATTCTCCTTTTTCATCTATCTTTCAGCCAAGGTCAAAGATCTCCCAGTGGTGGTGATGGTTTAGTCTCTAAGTTATGTCTGATTCTCGTGACCCCATGGACTGTAGCCAGCCAGTCTTCTCTGTCTGTGGGATTTTCCAGGCAAGAAAACTGGAGTGGGTTGCCATTTCCTTCTCCAGAGGATCTTTCTAACCCAGGGATCAAACCTGCATCTCCTGCACTGTAGATGCTTTCCTGCATTTCAGGCAGATGTGTTACTGCTGGGCCACCAGGGAAGCCCCTAAGATCTCCTGCATGTCTAATAACCTAAGATAAAAACTATGGAGTTTCTTTCTCCCAGAAAGCTTTTCCTATATTCCACTCCCCGAATCAGGTGACTGATGACATTGGAATTCCTTCTCTTAGTGTCTAGGAGGCTTTCTGGTTGGGATGTAGACTTTTGCTATGAGTGGTTGTTTCATATGAGTGCTATGAGTGGCTCTTTAGCTTCCGGGGCCTGGTGCTAGCACACTTCTGCCACGCCAGGACACACTTCGCTCCAGAACTTTTCTGGATCCTGTGGTAGAGTCGATGGGGTTCCTACCGTGCAGTGGGCACCTTCACAATCACTTTCCACCCAACACACACACACTTGGTCCTCACAACGTGGAATCATGAAGCAGAATTACTGTTCCCATTTTAAAGGAGAAGAAACAAATCTTGGTGATCAAATGTCCCATCTGAGGCAGCTTAGCTAGCTGGGGACGCAGCGGGGATACAGACAGCGTGCTGGCTCCAGCACTTCCACCGCGTTCTCTGTGTTACTGACTAAGTGCTGTTTGCTCCTCTCTTTCACACTCTGCTCACCTTGTCAGTCCATGTCACCGGAAGAGAGATAAGAGAAGGACAGAGAGGAAAACACTGCCATCCCTTCCCTGGTCCACCTAGCCTCAGGGTCCCCCCAAACCCTCTGTTTTTCTTTTATAATCCCTGGAAAGAATCAATAGCATTAATTTCTGACCCTTGGCTCTTTCCTGCTCTTCCTCCCTCTTGTTCACGTTAATTTAATGCTAGGTTTACTGCAACATTTCTCTAATAGTAACTTTCAGTGTTTTAGATTATTTTCTACCTTTATTCTTTGCAAGCTCAGTTTTCTCCACTTTCAAAATAGTCTCTTAGAGATTGTGCCTGTCTATAAACTCTGTCCCTGTCCCTGTTTGCTTCAGCTGAATACTTGGATACTTTTGGGCAGCTTTGAGGATACAGCAAAGGGGACAGAGAAGAATATATGTTCCCATGGACCAGTTTATGGTAGAACCGCGCCCCCCCCCACCCTACAAAAAAAATGCTATCACACCAAAACATGATCTATAAAATAAAAATATGATAAACTGGGCTTGATTAAAGTTAAACCCTTTGTGCTTTTAAAGACCCCACGAAGAAAACCAAGTCTCTTGACTGAGAGAAAATATTTGCAAATCGTGTATTTAATGAAAGATTTCTATCCAGAATATATAAGAACCTGCACAACTCAATAATAAAAAGATAACCCAATTTAAAAATGAGGAAAAGATTTAAATAGAGATTTTAATAAGCATATGAAAAGGTGTTCATGTCATTACTCATCAGCGAAATGCAAAGTAAAACAATGAGTTACCTTTTCACACTCATTTTAATGACTAAACTCATGACAGGCAATAACAAGTGATAGAGGATGTGGAGAAATAGGAACTGTCATACATTGCTGATGAAGATATAAAATGGTAGAGACACTTTGGAAAATAACTTTGTAGTTTCTTAAAAAGTTAAGCATAAACTTACTATGTCACCAAACAATGCCACTCTGAAGTACTCAGCTAAGAGAAATAAAATCAAAACATCCACACAAACACCTGTACAGAATGTTCATCACAGTATTATTCATAAAAGCCAAATTTAGGCCAACTGAAAGAAGCCAGATATACACAAAAGTACATATGGTATTCCACTTATATAAAATCTATAGAGTCAGAAATTAGATTAGTTTCTGAAGCTGAGAGTAGAGTGGACATAGACATAAGACACTGTTTGAAACAGGGGATAAGTTCTAAAACTGGGTGTAATGATGATTATACTAAACTGCCAATTGTTTAGAAATAATTAAACATTTATAATAGGTAAAGTATGTGGTATATTAGAAGATGGTTTTTTATTTAAACTTTGCTGAATTTCTTAACTTTCTTGACTTTTCAACCTGTTAACCCACCTTGCTTTGCTTGGCATTTTTAATTTCTGAGAAAACTCTAGCATCACAGAGGACAGAGGGTCCAAACCCATTACGTTGCCCTTTGGTACCACTTGCCCTTGCTTGGCCTCTGAGCAACATAAACTACAATAAACTTTAAAGTAATGTTGATTTCTTTTACTGAGTTATCAAATTTTGACAGTGTTAGTCAGTGTCTTCAAAATCCAACATTGGATAAACAGATACATTTGCAAGGCTGACTTTTAGAACTAAGAATCATTTCACTTTGCTCAGTTAATTAAAAATTTTAAAGACTAGTGGTAAAAAGAGGCAACACATTTTGCCTTTATCAAGGTCAAATTTTCCTCAAAATCTGGGTTGTCTGTTACCTATTAGATTAGGCTTCTTCCTACAAAGAGGGCATCAACCTGTTCTGGTTTCGTGTTGGTAGAAGGTCAAGAATGTTTGCCATGTGTCCTCATTCCATTCAAACGCCATGTGAGTGGCCTGCTTTAAGGCTGTGCTGTTTCAGTTATGAGACTTATCCTGCTTGGGAAAAGGGCCAGTGTGGCTGAAGAAAGCAAACTGGCGGGGCTAATGGACAGAATCTCCTTGCTTTGGCTTCCAGTCACTGGAATGAAGTTACATTTCCTTGTCAGACTATTTACACAATTGTTATTTCCACATGGATTATAACTGGGCTCTGCGCTGCATGCCTGAGACATCATACACCAAATATGTTTTAACACGTGGGAGTAAGAAGTTGTATGATCCTTTGCTTGGCAAGCCTTTTCAGCAACAACAAAATAGCTTTGAACAGTGGAGGAAATTGTGTTGTGATTCATTTAACAGCTCCAGCTTAAGTACCATGATATGCATGGATTCCTTGCAGGGCTCAGAAACTTGAATTCTGCCTGTGTTTATATAGGCCACTGGTACTTTTGGAAATGGAAAGGCATCTGATAATTCATGTCTCCAGAAGTGTAGCTTCTGATACCAACAGCTAGTTGCCAAGAGACACAATGACTTGATAATTTACTGGGACTCAGGTATCAGTCTTAAAATTAGAATTCTTATCAATCTATAGCTTACCTGACTGACTGATGTTTGGCAGGCACTGAGAATGGACTTCTCTTTCAGAGGCAGACTCACATTAACCAAGCTCACAGAGACTGATATACACAAACTAAAACACGAGTCCATGAATTACCATGAATTGTCAAGTCATCCTGAAAACTTGTGCTAGCAAATTGGTGCAGCCCTCCCTTCAGCTTGTGAGTTATAATGAGTCAGAGAAGGGGTTAGGTTGGCTTCTCACTGTGTGAGTCTGCTCAGGCTACCAGGACGATATATCATAGACTTGATGGTTTGAACAACAGAAATATATCTCACAGTTCTGGAGGCTGGGAAGTCCATGATCAAGGTGCTGGTTGGTTCAGTTCCTGGTGAGGACTGTCTTCCTGGCTGACAGACCATTACTTTCTCATTATGTCCTCACAGAGTGGAATGAGAGATCTCTTTGGTGTCTTTTCTCAAAGGGCACTAACCTGATTGGATCAGGGTTCCACATTTAAGACCTCATTTAACCTCAGTTACTTCCTTAAAGACCCCATCTCAAATTTAGCTACACTAGGTGTTCACGCTTCAATACATGAACTAGGGGAAAGGGCACAATTCAGTCCATAGGAGTCACTTCCATGACCTGGCCTGTCCTCCTCCTTCCCTTCCATCCCTAGTTTCTGATCCATGAATATGAGGGGAGAGGAGATTTAAGGAAGCAGGACCATTTATAGTTGTCTGAAGCTGGCGTGAGTCTTCATCATGTTCCCCAGGCCTGGTAGAGTGTACATGTGACTCCTTTTCTTAGGAAGAATATTTTTACTTCTTAGGAGGCCTTCTTGATATGGTTGCCTCACTGTCCTGCTCCATGCTTACAGCTGTTTCCTCAGTCCCTAAGAATTCCAGGGCTGACTTCCAGCCTCTTCCTCCCGAAGTCCATTTCTCCCCTTCATAGGACCCACTTGCACAGACGTGAATCAGTTCCACACCACACTGGGAGGATAGGCCAGACACAGTTCAGCCCCCAAATCACCTTTGCTCCTGCGATCAGCGCATCTCTCGTTTTTAGATTCCCCAGGCAGGGTGAGATTGCATCCCCCTCCTCGCTCCTAAATTGCAAAGGACACATCTCTCACCTTCTGAGTTGTGTCCCTGAAGCCCTTCTCTCTTGACCTGAGGGAAAGGGGAACCACCCCCGACACACACCCCAAGTCCTCCCTTCAATAGCCAATATAGTGAATTGGTCCTTAGCATCAAGTCCAGTCTCCTTTTTTCTACACTTTCTTTTTTTTTTTGTTATAATTTTTTTTTATTATTATTATTATTTTTTTCCAGTGGGTTTTGTCATACATTGATATGAATCAGCCATGGATTTACATGTATTCCCAATCCCGATCCCCCCTCCCACCTCCCTCTCCACCCGATTCCTCTGGGTCTTCCCAGTGCACCAGGCCGGAGCACTTGTCTCGTGCATCCCTCCTGGGCTGGTGATCTGTTTCACCATAGATAGTATACATGCTGTTCTTTTGAAATATCCCACCCTCACATTCTCCCACAAAGTTCAAAAGTCTGTTCTGTATTTCTGTGTCTCTTTTTCTGTTCTGCATATAGGGTTATCGTTATCACCTTTCTAAATTCCATATACATGTGTCAGTATGCTGTAATGTTCTTTATCTTTCTGGCTCACTTCACTCTGTATAATGGGCTCCAGCTTCATCCATCTCATTAGGACTGGTTCAAATGAATTCTTTTTAATGGCTGAGTAATATTCCATGGTGTATATGTACCACAGCTTCCTTATCCATTCATCTGCTGATGGGCATCTAGGTTGCTTCCATGTCCTGGCTATTATAAACAGTGCTGCGATGAACATTGGGGTGCACGTGTCTCTTTCAGATCTGGTTTCCTCAGTGTGTATGCCCAGAAGTGGGATTGCTGGGTCATATGGCAGTTCTATGTCCAGTTTTTTAAGGAATCTCCACACTGTTTTCCATAGCGGCTGTACTAGTTTGCATTCCCACCAACAGTGTAAGAGGGTTCCCTTTTCTCCACACCCTCTCCAGCATTTATTGCTTGTAGACTTTTGGATAGCAGCCATCCTGGCTGTTTCTTATACTGCACAACTGACAGCCATCATTTTCAGGTTCTGTTCTGTTCTAACCCTATTGCAGTTATGGTTCTGGAGGCAAATTAGATTCTGAAAATTGATGGCACTTGAATAAGATTTGCAAGGCAGAATGGAGAAGGGGAAGGGGACAAGGGATCTTCTACTCCAAGGTCATGGAGATGGAGACAGAACTTACCTGTTTCTGTGCTGCAGGGTCAACCACTATCTTCATGGACATTAAGAAGTAGTTGCAGCTAAGAAGCATTGACAGAGATTTCCTCATCTCTGGATTGCAGCTCTGGTGGTATGATCTTGACGTCAGTAGTTCTAGAATGGTTCCACTGATGTCAGTGGTTAGCATTGGCCTCTTGACTCCTCACCTCTGGATGATGGCCAGAGTGGCAGCTCCCCTGGACCCATTCAGTGGTCCTGTTCTGAGAGTCATTTCTCTAAGCCTGGCCTGAAATCTGTTCCTCCAGCCCTTCTAAAATTTTCTGAGTACCAAATTCCTTGAAATCAACCTCATTCTGATTAAAATATCTAGAGTGGTTTCTGTTCCCTGCAACTGATCCCTCCCCTTGGGAAGGGAGTAGGGAATGGGATTCACTGGCACATCAACAACCAGGTGGAAGCTTCCATTTTAATCCTCTTATAAACTTCCTGTGAAAGTGAAGTGAAAGTCATTCAGTTGTGTCCAACTCTTTGCGACCCCATAGGCTACACAGTCCATGGAATTCTCCAGGCAGGAATACTGGAGATCCCCTTCTCCAGGAGATCTTCCCAACCCAGGGGTCGAACCCAGGTCTCCTGCATTGCAGGCAGATTCTTTACCAGCTGAGCCATGAAGGAAGCCCTATAAACTTCCTGAGGACAGTCCTAAAGCTGAGTCCTGTGGAGCCCTCCTCCAGAACTCCTTATCATGTTGGATCACATGAAAAGAGCACAATGTATTTCAAATAGCACTTCATTCACAACGAAGATAATATCTTCCTGTATGTGTCTTTTTATACTCAAGGATATATCCAGTGTTTTATTTATTTGACTGATGACAGTGTAATTTTTCCCCTACCTGAAGGCAACAACTAAACCTCTTGACTCTTATTTGGCCTTGCCTTAGGAGCAGGCAGAGAGGTAGAAAAACTTTAGGACCAATTTCCTTTCCAGAATCCTCATTCCGCCAACTAACATCGCACCCCAAAGAGACTAATTCTTAGGCTTAGGTTTTGTTCCCTAACAGCATCAGATAACTCAGTCATTGTGATAGTTGAGTCTGTGATCCAGAAGTGCCTTGTTTGAGCTCATCCTCACCTGTCCTGGGAGCACATGTTGATGAGAAGGAAGCAAAGAGCAGAGAACAAGGCCAGCAGCAGGAAGGACTGAGTGTCTGACCTGGGAAGGGTTCCTCTCCTCCATTCTCCCAAGCCACCCAACAGGAAAGAAGAGAAACATTGTTTGAGGTGAACAATTAACTTTCTGTTATAATTATGAAGAACGTGAATAAGAGCATCTTTTAGAAACTTTGCTATTTGTCTTGCTTTATCACATACTCTAAGCAAATAATGGTTTGCTGGCTCCGTAGTTGCAACCTCAAGAGTAGGCCTCTACCTCCTCCTTCTACTCAAATTGCTGCCCCTAAGTTCCATCACTGCAGACACTCTGGAGCTGCCGCTGTGACTCGGGGCGTGAGAGAGGGAGGGCCACCCTGCAAGGTGGAAGACAGCTGAGAACGGGGAAGTGGGAGCCCAGACAAGGTGGATCTCCTTTGTAATTTTGTCTCTAACTTTCATCTTTGGCATGCTTAACCCCAAAAGAACTGCCTGAAAAATCACTCCCTTCCTAAAGTTTGCATCATGCTTTTTATTCCAATCTGAGTCATGGCAGTGTTCTTTGAGTCATCTGCCAGAATTTAATCAAAGTTTCACAATGTCCTTCCTATGTGAATAGTTTCTGGCTTCTCCCTTAAATTTTATTTTGGCATCAAAATATCCTTTGAAAAAAATGGCTCCAGGATCTCCTGCATTCCAACGATCTCCACACAGCGTTTCAGTCCCTGCCCTGGCCTCCCTCTTCTCCTCTGGGGCCCCAGCAAGGTCACCGGCTCCCTGTGTTCTTCCTCCTTCCCTTGCCTGTGTGTCACTTTCCTGTCTCTTTTCCTTGCATTATTTTCTCCACTAAGAGCTTCTTCCCCCTCTCAGCACCCTTCCAATCCCCAGGGGACAGTGACATTCACTAACTCGAAAGGGAAGACCCCAGGCTGAGAAGCAGGCAGACAGCTCAAGGTCTTACAACCTTGGAGTTTCCTCAGTGTCTCAGGGCCTCGGTTTTCTGTAAATTCAAATAGCTCTCAGTTCATATCCATGCTTGGTTTAAACCATTTGGATAAAAATCTTATCACAGTATAGGTACATTTTATCCTCACTTTGAAAGACTCCTACAGTTACATGAAGAAAACTTCTTTGAAATTCACTTTCTAAGTGTTCACCAATAGGGTACTTGTAAAATAGTGATGCATTTATTTTTTAATATGAGGTGACTGTGTATAGTGTCTAGAGAGTAAGGAAAGCAATTTGTAGAAGAAGACATCTAGCAGAATCCTGTTTTTAAAGAACCTGTTGATATGTTCTATGCTATGGGAAAGGACTTAGACCACAGGTAACAGTGCTTGCTATGGGGGTAGGATAAAGTGTAGGAAGTGAGGAGGAGAATTTTAAGTTTTTCCCTCTATGCTTCTGAAGTGTTTGAAATTTTTACCAATGTTTCTCCAACAAACCAGTTTTGAATAATTGGGGGTGAGCAGCTTCTATATCCTGTATTAGAGATTTATTGATGTTTAAAACTTCATGAAATGAATGATATTATAATAGAATTTTCCTTTCATCCCCATTCACAAAATGTCATTCATTCTTAAAAAAAAAAAAATGGAACAAACGATTTGACAATTTTGGCCTGTGGAGAGTGAGGGCTGAGCTGACTCTTAGGTAGCAGTGCTCCTTCTAGGCTTCTGACTTTTCCTCACCTCAAACATCTCAGTTACCCTAGTCAGCAAGACTGTCTTGAGATAGGAAATGGGTCTAGAGGCTGAGGTGAAGCAAAGGTACTGAGTTTTCCTTTCCCTTACTGGGTTCAACTCAAAGAATGCCATTTTATATGATAAATTCATTACCCAGCCAACAGATCCAGTTTCGGCCTCATAGACTGTAGCTTCTAAAGAGTGATTTTTACCAAGTTATTTATTTCAAACTTGTCATATTTCCTGTCAAACAATTTAGATGTCACATGAAGTTTATTTTGGTGGAATTTTTTTCTTATGTCACCAAATGAAGTCATTTCTCTCTGAACCTTTTTGCTAATGGAATTCCTAAGAACTTGTTTAGTTTATAACTAGTTATAGCAATGCATCGGTGATTAAAGCAGTGATTTATACATGTCTTCATTCACTATATCCTCCCAGGATACATCTTTGGTAGTAGATCCCTCCCTGCACCCAAGGCCCCAGGGAGAAGATCAGTAATATTTACAAGTGTGATTTCCTCCTCCTCCTCTCATTCTGCCATCCAGGCTATTTGAAGACAGCTGTACGTAAACAGGCCTATTGCCTGTATGACTCAGCCTCTGCTAATCACAGAGAACAGGAGCTTTTTGACAGGAGGATCAATCATCGTCTCTGAGTTCCTACGCTTTATGGCTGATATAGGCTTCTTCTGCTAGGCATGAAAGTTCAGTGAAAATTCCATGTTAATCCTATGCATTTATGTGGAAATTGGGGATGATGTGTTCCATCGTGTTAGCGCATTTCTGGAGGACAACATCAGCGTTGAAACACTCATTATTTTAAAAAACTAACTCTGAAATATCTTTATTTATGTGTCTATGTATTTTCAGATTGACACCCCCCACCGCCCCATGTCACCTCTCTCTGCCTGCTGCACCGCCTCCCGACAGGCGCCCCTGCTTCCCTCTGCCCACCCCACCCCCACACTCCTTCTCTCCAAACAGTGCAGAACTATTGTTTTAAAATGCAAGTCAGGCCCAATCTCTACCATGGTTTCAAATCCCTCACTGACGTGACCACTGTACATCCGAGGAAACCCACCCTTCTTTGCATGTCCTGGCCCCACTCCCTGTCCACCTTGGCCTTGGAGGTTGTCCCCCAGCACTGCAGCCCTCTCCTGAGAGCATGCCAGGCTTCCCCCGGCCTGAGCGCTCTGCACGGCTGCAGGCGCCATCCCTGACTTGCCAAAGTGGCCTCTCCCAATTCTCCTTTACAGCTTCCTCGTGGTTTCTTTTGGACTTCTCAGGTGGCTCAGACGGTAGAGTCTGCCTGCAATGTGGGTGACCTGGGTTTGATCCCTGGGTTGGGAAGATCCCCTGGGGAAGAATTGGCAACCACTCCAGTATTCCTGCCTGGAGAATCCCATGGACAGAGGAGCCTGGCGGGCTAGAGTCCTTGGGGTTGCAAAGAGTCGGACACGAACGAGCCACTGGACAGCAATGCTGGAGCTGAACTTTTCATCTTTATTTATTGGCTGTGCCGGGTCTTCATTCCTATGCAGACTTTTCTCCGGTTGCAGTGCATGGTCTTCTCATTGCAGGGGCTTCTCTTGCTGCAGGGCACAGGCGCTAGGCACATGGGTCTCAGCAGCTGCTGGGGCTGGCACGTGGGTCTCAGTAGCTGCTGGGGCTGGCACGTGGGTTCTCGGGCTCTGGAGCACAGGCTCAGCGGCTGTGGCCCACAGGCTTAGCGGCTCTGCAGCCTGTGGGGTCTTCCTGGACCAGCGATCACACCTGTGTCTGCTGCTTTGGCAGGTGGATTCCTTACCACGGAGCCACCAGCGAAGCCCCCATTAGTTTCTTTTAATACTTACTATCCTCTGTATTTACTTGTTTATTGTCTTCCTCCTTCAGTGGATGGAAAACTCCTTGTGGAGGTGGACCATTAGAGCTGGCATTCTCAATATTCAGGGACCTGCCAAAGCTCATGGAGTTCTGGGGAGCTGACAAAGATTCTCTACCTCAGACATTAGACAGGCTCACGTCCCTGTCAAATCCTGTTTAATATGAATCCTGCTAAGTCAAATTTAACCAGAACTTTCCACCCTTAAAATCTGATCATCCTCAACATCTCATCAGGTTCTTCTTCATCCTCCATTGGCTCTCAGGTGATATCTAATCACCCTGGCCTGTCTTCAGTAAAAATTCCTATCAGGTTGATTAAGTCAAAGACCCCTTACTCCTAATGTTTCCTTTTATGTAGTCATCCGTATTCTGGCCTCCCCTCTGCTCTTTGGCTGTAAATTCCCACTTGCCTAGGCTGTATCCAGAGTTGAGCCCAACCTCTCTTCCCCACTGTAAGACCTGATGCAGCGACTCATATACCTATCATGCTGGTCCTGAAGAAAATCTGTCTCTCCATCTTTAGTTAGTGTCGGAATTTTTTCCCTTTGGGGAGCACAGGTTACAAACTCCTACCATATTATCAGCGTGAGTCATCACTAGCAAAATTTCCCTTAAAGTTCTTGCTTAACATAATCAATTTTATTTTATTGAACAATTTGTCAACATTAGTCTAACCTGTTAACTCTTTTTCAGTTAAAATACATCAGTGAAGCTTTCACCACAGCATAAAGGAAGTAGGATACAGAAGACAGCTAGCTTTGAGACAAAGTGTTGCGAAGGTCCACTTTTCATCACTGTGAGGGGTGCTACAAAAGTTTTATGATGAGGTAAAGATCAGAGAGAAGTTTTGATGAGACAGAATACAGAAGCATGACTCAGCTTTCCCAAGTAAAATCTTTTCACAATGACTTCATTATTTTACTTGAAACAATGGGATTTCCAGGATCCTTGGTGCATCTGTACCCAAAAATAGTGAGGAAAATATTTTAACCCTATTTTAAAACTCCCTGTGTCAATCAATGCCTCCTTCCATTCCCATGCCTGGTCAGTATGATTTCCTGTATGTCTTCACACAAATCAAAGTATTAAAACAACCAGAGATTTAATTTCTTTTGTTGTTAACAAGACAGGTATTTATATATTTGTGAAAATTTAGTCAAAGTCACAGAAAAGGATTATTGTTTGGTTCTGGGAACTTGGATTCAGAATACAGAAAACTAAGCATGAAGCTATTGTAAGACATATTTTACATTGACTACATAGTTCCATGATTTTGAAACAAAGCAGCCATGATTGTTGCCACTGACAAAATATAGGAAGCTATTTAAGACGGGCCTGTTGTGACTCTCATATAACTAATCGATTGAATTGACATGCATTTATTGAGCTTCTACTACAACTTTTCAGAAGGACAGATATGGTTCCTGCCTTCAAGAAGGGACTACATTCCAGGAAACCTCTCAGTCCCAGACAAACCAGGGTGGCTGCTCACCTTAGTGCTAGAAATGGAAATGGCTTTGGTGAAGACCTGCCAGCCACAGGACGTTTGCCAGGGCATAATAAACAGCATTATTTATCCCCTGCTCAGCTTCTGAAACAATGAGCAATAAAATAGGAAATTCAAATAGGGACCAAAATAACCACCCTTTTCACTGATAAAGATAGATCAGAACAAGGCTTTTATCTACTGAAGGGGCTCCCCTGATACTGAACCCCAGAGTAAGGTAGCCTTTCCCTCCTGGCCTGGGCCATGCTGGATCTCTTCTCATGGGAAGCATGACTTGGGGAGCAGAGGAGAAATCCCATTCTCTCTGAGCTGTCAAAGGGGGGAAAAAAAAGAAGTTGATCTTTAGCATCACATTTATTTTCCCCAAATTTACCAAGTAGAGAAGCCACGCCATCTTCCTGGGGAATCAAGAAGGAGAGACTGAGTGAAAGGGGGAGTCCAGGCTGTTATGTTAATCAGTCTACTGTCACAGAGAAGGAAACGCCAGCCAGAGGGAAAGGATTCCCACTCAGCAGGAGGAAACCAGAAGAGTGTGGCCATGCAACTCCAAAGACGGTGGCATCCAGGACACCAGCCCAGGAGAGCTCCAGACAACAGGACGGAGATGTTTGGTGCTTTAGTTGGAGAAGGGTGTGTGAGCAGAAAAGCATAGACTAGAACACAGAAAATGGGATCTAGAATGTGAGAAGCTGGAGCTGGATGTGGTCCCCTTAGCAAGCTCTGGCTCTGAAAAAGGGAGAGAGAGCTGCCAGGGTCTCCTTGTCAGTGACATCATGGAGCCCTTTTTTCCTGTTTTATTCCTCTAATAACTTGTCCTTCCTTCACCACCACCACGATTACCACCAGTGGTGTATTTTTCACTGTGAAATAAAGAATCAGCATTCTGGTTTGTATGTATCAGTCTCTGTGACCCCGGTCAACAAACAGCATCCCATATACACCATGGAATATTACTCAGCCATTAAAAAGAATTCATTTGAATCAGTTCTAATGAGATGGATGAAACTGGAGCCCATTATACAGAGTGAAGTAAGCCAGAAAGATAAAGACCAATACAGTATACTAACGCATATATATGGAATTTAGAAAGATGGTAACGATAACCCTAACAGAAAAAGAGACACGGATGTACAGAACAGAATTTTGGACTCTGTGGGAGAAGGCGAGGGTGGGATGTTTTGAGAGAACAGCATCAAAACATGTATATTATCTAGGGTGAAACAGATCACCAGCCCAGGCTGGATGCATGAGACAAGTGCTCTGTCCTGGTACACTGGGAAGACCCAGAGGAATCGGGTGGAGAGGGAGGTGGGAGGGGGGATCAGGATGGGGAATACATGTAAATCCATGGCTGATTCATGTCAATGTATGACAAAAACCACTACAATATTGTAAAGTAATTAGCCTCCAACTAATAAAAATAAATGGGAAAAAACAAACAAACAAACAGCATCCCAGAGAGAAGAGACCCTCCCTCCACCAGCACATTGGACCAATCAAGTCTGATGTCTGGAAGGCTGAGGATGAGGCCCTGGATCATGGTGAATCCCCATAGGATAAACACTTCAAAGTTCCCTTGACAACCAACCAGCAGCCTTCTTAGAGGAAGCCGTGCTGGACTACGTGAGACCAAACATTGTTTCCTTTGAAGTGACATTATTACAGAGCACCTGACTGCAAGAAGATAAATTCCAGTTCTAGACTAAAAGGAGATTATCAACTGCATGACTGCAACCTGGAGGTAATGCTGTGGTGTGTGATGGGGCATGGGAGAAGGGAAAGGGAGGGGAATTAACATTCGTAGGACACCTACCTTGTTGTACCACATCCTGCATACTTACTGTAAGTAAGAATAACCAGAGAACAGACTTGAGGAGTGTAAGTAAATTGACCAGAGTTAGCCAACTAGTAACTTGGAGCAATGGTATTCAACCCCAGGCTAGGCTAGCTTGAAGAGTAATAACAATAACAGGAGGAGATAATTAGTATAAAAATAAGAATAAAAGTGCCCTTGTAATAAGACTTAGAAATTAGAATCCAGTTATCTAAGAGAAACACTTGCCCTGAGTTCTTTTTTAAGCATTAAGTAGATATGTCCTGCTTGGAGTCATTTTTCAGTCCTGTGTGAAGGCAAAGAGATAATAAACTCAGTGATAAACTGTGGGGGTAAAAGAGCAGACAGAGCATCCTTCCTGACCTGCCCCCGACCCAACATGTATTTGAGCACGTGGTATGCCAGAATGCCTGGAGAGGTGAAGGAGAGTCAGTATTTGTATGAATTGGTCTTGCCTTTGTGGAATTCTCTCCTGGATTTTGTAAAAAGATTAAATTCCAAATTAAAATTCCCACACTGCTGCTTGTTAAATATTCACTTTTTATAAATAAATAGGTGCATTATTTATAAATGGGAACATTCAATATTTAAAGAGCCCTGGTCTTACATTTAGATCTTTAATCCATTTTGACCAGAAACTATAAAACTCCTAGAGGAGAACATAGGCAAAACACTTTCTGACATAAATCACAGCAAGATCCTCTATGACCCACCCCCCAGAATATTGGAAATAAAAGCAAAAATAAACAAATGGGACCTAATGAAACTTAAAAGCTTTTGTACAACAAAGGAAATGATAAGCAAGGTGAAAAGACAGCCTTCAGAATGGGAGAAAATAATAGCAAATGAAGAAACAGACAAAGGATTAATCTCAATAATATACAAGCAACTCCTGCAGCTCAATTCCAGAAAAATAAATGACCCAATCAAAAAAGTTGGGCCAAAGATTTAAACAGACATTTCTCCAAAGAAGATATACAGATGTCTAACAAACACATGAAAAGATGCTCACCATCACTCATTATCAGAGAAATGCAAATCAAAACCTCAATGAGGTACCATCACACGCCAGTCAGAACGGCTGCTATCCAAAAGTCTACAAGCAATAAATGCTGGAGAGGGTGTGGAGAAAAGGGAACCCTCTTACACTGTTGGTGGGAATGCAAACTAGTACAGCCACTATGGAGAACAGTGTGGAGATTTCTTTAAAAAGTGGAAATAGAACTGCCTTATGACCCAGCAATCCCACTCCTGGGCATACACACTGAGGAAACCAGATCTGAAAGAGACACGTGCACCCCAATGTTCATCACAGCACTGTTTATAATAGCCAGGACATGGAAGCAACCTAGATGCCCATCAGCAGATGAATGGATAAGGAAGCTGTGGTACATATACACCATGGAATATTACTCAGCCATTAAAAATAATTCATTTGAATCAGTTCTATTGAGATGGATAAAACTGGAGCCCATTATACAGAGTTAAGTAAGCCAGAAGGATAAAGACCAATACAGTATACTACCGCATATATAAGGAATTTAGAAAGAGGATAACAATAACCCTATATGCAAGACAGAAAAAGAGACACATGTACAGAACAGACTTTTGGACTCTATGGGAGAAGGCGAGGGTGGGATGTTCTGAGAGAATAGCATCGAAACATGTGTATTATCAAGTGTGAAACAGATCGCCAGCCCAGGTTGGATGCATGAGACAAGTGCTCGGGGCTGGTGCACTGGGATGACCCAGAGGGATGGGATGGGGAGGGAGGTGGGAGGGGGGTTCAGGATGGGGAATACATGTAAATCCATGGCTGATTCATGTCAATGTATGGCAAAAACCACTACAATATTGTAAAGTAATTAGCCTCCAACTAATAAAAATAAATGGGAAAAAAAAAAGAAAGAAAGAGACGCCTGTAAAAAATAAATAAATAAAGAGCCCTGGCTGGAGCAAGTCACCAGAACCTTCCTCCCTGGTGAGGGGATGAGATGAAATGAGTCTTCTTTGGTGCAGATTCTGAGAACAGAGGCTTAACCTGCACTTAAGTCCCTTAGGTTAATGCTGAACCCCAGGCTGCACCCCCATTTGGACTTCTGACTGTCCTTGCTCCTATCCCTCATCGGTGTTCCTCTAAGGGTGGGCATCTGACCACTAAGGGTTGAGTCACCTGGGATGAATTTTCAAAATGTATCAGGATTAAAAATTTTTTTGAGGGTAAGTCTCGTAGAGTTGAGAATCGCTGCTTTAACCAAGGCAGCGCCTAATAGGAAAGCTGCCTCAAGCCTCACCCTTAACTCAGAGTTTGGACTCTATCTTATGAGCAGTGGGGGCACCAAAGGGGTTCAAGCAGAGAACGCATGTGGTCACATTTTGAATGGTAACAGATCAGTCCAGCTCTAGTATGGGGAGCAGACTGATAGGACCAAAGAGACTGGCCGTAAAGCTGCAGTCCAGATGAAGGAGAGTGTTGAGCTAGGGTGGAGCGGAGGCAGTGGATGGATTTGAGAGGCACCCAGGGCCAGGGACTGACAGAGCCTTGGCACTCCTCTGGTGGGGATGGGGAAGTCAGCAGTGGGTGGAGAGAAAGAAGTTAAAGTGAACTTACCAGGTTTTGAGTGGGATGCACTGACATGAGCACCACATACTACCGTTGAACTCAAAGTATAACCCAGACGCTCTAATACTTCAGAATTTTCAAATGTAATATACTTTGATTTGTATAAGATCTATTAAGTGATGGCACTTTTTTGTTTGATTTTACAGTTAACAAAGGGGTATTCTTTGATTTTTGGGGGGGATCTAGGGGGCTTGATAATACAAAATTAAAATATCATATCTAGTTCCTACTAAAATTATTTCTCTGTTTAAGTTCTCTGAGAAGTTGAACATATACCAAAGCTTCAACTTTCATTCCACAGGGCTAAAAATCCTCCAGTCTCCTGAAATTTGGAGGTAAGCACCATCTCTCTAAGTCACTGGGAAGTTTCCTTTATTTCTCTCTGTCTTACCCCCTCTATCCTGGGATGCTTTGTTTGGAGCTTTTTATAGAACAGGTGCGTGATATCTAACTGGAACTGGAAAAATTTATAGGGAGCAGAGTGTAGCAGTAGTTACAGAACAAGAAATACAATCTGATCACTTTATTTTTTCAGTGTTATTCTTTTACATTTACAGTGTTTTTTTATTTCTTGATTACAAAATAGTAAAAAATTATTATCATTATTAGAAATAAAAACAAATACAGAAAAGTTTGATACAGAAAGGGAAAACACCATGTCATCTCCGTCTCAGGCATATCCATGTTAACACTTTGATGTATACTCTTCTAGGTTCCCCCACTAACATAGGATGAAGGTTAGGGTTTAGCCAGACATTGGGTAGGGGGGCCAGGGCTGAGACTTGTGTTCTTAACAGATCTTACAGAAGCTGGAGACTCAGTTTGGTGCTAAAACACAGCATGTGAGGTAGGCATGGTGAGACATGAGGGGTGGAGGCAGGCACGGACTTTGAGTGTTGTGTGTGTGTGTATGTGTGTATGCACCCATGCACAGTTATGCATTTGTGCACCTTTAAAAAAATTGGATCATACTATGTATTCTCTTCCGAAACTTGCTTTTTCTCAGGAAAATCTTCCCACATCACTACATTTAGATATTGCTCATCGTTTTAAAAACAGCTATGGAGTACTACTCTGTTTTTTGGGTGTACAAGGTTTGTTTATCTAACTCACTATTGGTGTGAGTAGTTTCCACATTTTGCTGCTAAGAGTGTAAATAAGCATTTAGGAAATACCCATGGAAGAGTTTCTGAGGACTATATTGCTAGGTCAATGACCATGCATATTTAAAATTTTGCATGACCTACTGTTTTCAAGATTGGCTATTCCCCTACATCTGTAGCAGCACTGAATGCTATTCATTTATTTTTTGCCAACCTGATGGGCAGAAAGAAATATCTCATTTAACATTCTATTTTGATTATTATTGAGGTTGAAATCCTGTAGGTATTTATTCTGTCAGTTATTGGTTCTTGCCTTTTGTTTCTGGTTACTTTAAGTCACTTGCCCCAAGGAATAATAAACATGTTACTGTAGAATTTTGTGACTTCATTTAATTGGACCATTTGCTGTGTTGGTGAAACAATGAAAATCCATGACCTTTAGTGTCTTGGAGTCATTTGTGCCTTTCAATTTTTACTGAAATCGCAGGGCACTATTTTCTTTCAGTTGTTCAGTCATGTCTGACTCTTTGTGACCCCATGGACTGTAGTCCACAAGGCTCCTCTGTCCATGGGATTCTCCAGCAAGAATACTGGAGTGGGTTGCCATTCCCTTCTCCAGGGGATCTTCCCAACTCAGGGGTCGAACTTGGGTCTCCTGCATTGCAGGCGAATTCTTTACCATCTGAGCCACAGGGAAGACTTAGAGCATTAATTTTCTTTTGTAGCAAGCCATATTTGCTCCTGCCCTTTTTCTCTTGGCCTATACCTCCTTAATCTGTGGACCTTAAAACTCCTAATTTCCACCATTCAATTTCATCATTTTAAAAAGAGATGCTTAAAAGGGCCTTGAGGAATGCTTTAGGCTCCACATCTTCATTTTCTATTTATGGTTTTATGGTTTTCTGGGAAAGAGACATAGATTTTCTTTTGGGTATGAGCTGTCTTCCAATTTAGACTCACAGTTCTCTATCAGCAACCGGGGAACCTGTGCCACCGGCAGTCCAAATTAGGCCACGTGTCTGTTCCAGCCGGCGTTGGACTGCAGCGCATCAGACTCATCCCCAGCATGAATCATGCTTAGTCTCTAGCTAGACAAACTGAGAGAGAGAAGTTCTCCTAGGAATTGTGGTAGACTGTTTCCTGGATCATTAGGGCAGGAAAAAACAAGGTTCAGTTCAGTCGCTCAGTCGTGTCTGGCTCTTTGAGACCCCATGAATCACAGCACACCAGGCCTCCCTGTCCATCACCAGCTCCTGGAGTTTACTCAAACTCATGTCCATCAGGTCGGTGATGCCATCCAGCCAGCTCATCCTCTGTCATCCCCTTCTCTTCCTGCCCTCAATCCCTCCCAGCATCAGCGTCTTTTCCAATGAGTCAACTCTTCACATGAGGTGGCCAAAGTACTGGAGTTTCAGCTTCAGCATCAGTCCTTCCAATGAACACCCAGGACTGATCTCCTTCAGGATGGACTGGTTGGATTTCCTTGCAGTCCAAGGGACTCTCAAGAGTCTTCTCCAACACCACAGAGCAAAAGCATCAATTCTTCGGCACTCAGCTTTCTTCACAGTCCAACTCTCACATCCATACATGACCACTGGAAAAACCACAGCCTTGACTAGACGGACCTTTGTTGGCAAAGTAATGTCTCTGCTTTTTAATATGCTGTCTAGGTTGGTCATAACTTTCCTTCCAAGGAGTAAGCATCTTTTAATTTCATGGCTGCAATCACCATCTGCAGTGATTTTGGAGCCCCCCAAAATAAAGTTAGCCACTGTTTCCACTGTTTCTCCATCTATTTCCCATGAAGTGATGGGACCAGATGCCATGACCTTAGTTTTCTGAATGTTGAGCTTTAAGCCAACTTTTTCACTCTCCTCTTTCACTTTCATCAAGAGGCTTTTTAGTTCCTCTTCACTTTCTGCCATAAGGGTGGTGTCATCTGCATATCTGAGGTTATTGATCTTTCTCCTAGCAATCTTGATTCCAGCTTGTGCTTCCTCCAGCCCAGCGTTTCTCATGATGTACTCTGCATAGAAGTTAAATAAGCGGGGTGACAATATACAGCCTTGACGTACTCCTTTTCTTATTTGGAACCAGTCTATTGTTCCATGTCCAGTTCTAACTGTTGCTTCCTGACCTGCATATAGGTATCTCAAGAGGCAGGTCAAGGAATTTTAAATACAGGTGTAAGGAGTCACTGGAATCATGGATTGGGATGTTCAAAATTCTTAAGAATTTTGAATTTGGAGTGAGAACACCCTTTTCCCGAGACACAAACCGACTCCCTCCTTTTATGTGTGATACCCAGAGAGGTGCTGTCCAAGCTTGCCCAAGCAGTGAGCGGCAGAGCTGAAATGCAGGTTTCCTGACGTGGGTCCACAGTCTTTTTCTTCTAGGCTGCCTCCTCTCTTGATGTAACTGGAAGAAGAAATTTGCTTAGAAGATTCATACATTATTAATTCCAAAACTCAATTTAGTGATCATCTATCACAAGGAAGAAAACTGAGTCTCAGAAAGATGAGGCAATTTTCTTGGGGTTACAGGACTAGTCGGTGTCACAAACCAAAGAACACAGGTGGCATGTCTTATAGCAAAAGAGGGCTGGCTCTCCCATGTCACCCTTTAAGGGTGATCTAGCCCTGCACCTTGGGTCTCACTGAAAAGGAATAATCCTCAGGGGTCTGTTGGCTTGTGACTTGTGGAGTAAAATGTGCATTCCTGGTAATAAAATATCTCACCGCTTTCCTACTGTTTAGGTTAGGTTCTGTTTATAAGGAATATTGATGTAAGTTAGCTTGAAACAGGGGATTTTTATAGGAACTGAGATAGCGCCAAAGACTGAGGCAACCTGAGGAACTGCTCTCTCCAGGGACCCGCCACTCTCGCCATCTCTTTCTCAGGGCTTCCTGCTTCTCTTCAAGCTTCTGCTCAGTTCTCCTCTTTTGTAACTGGCTGTCTTGGCTTGTTAGACGTTTCTCAGCTTTCTTAACTCTGGCTTGCTCATGGCTTCTGCCTGCCACGTCCCTGACCCTCCCTTAGGGCATCCTTAAACTTTTTACTCTTGTCACTGTGGGCTCGTTCCTTCCGTGTTTCCTAGCTCCAGCTCTTGGAAGACAGAGAATGAGATCAGCTCCCATCACCTTTCTGCACTCAGCCTCGGGCCATCGTTGTCCTCCAGACTCTGGGATTGACTGTCCTTTGGTCTGGTGCTGTCCCTACACCAATCAGACGTGTCCAAAGAAGTGTTCCATCATATGGCGAATCACCTGCCACATGAAGGTCTGTGAGTGGGTCCATTTCTTCCAAGAGCACTGAAGTATCATAAGCATGTTTAATGCATCTGCGTTTTAAAAAATTAAGATTCAAGTATCATGGAACTGAATTTGTTCATTGGCATCTTCTTTTGAAAATTTAGGAGGGTGGAAATGATTAAAAAAATATATGTTATTCAGCAATTCTTTCCAAATATCTAACAGTGAGTCATGGCAATACTATAATTTCCAATCCATGGACTGGTTGGCTCTTTTGTATTTGTTTTGGGTTCCACTCCCTTGAAACTGAAATTTCAGCATGTCACTCACAGAGAATGAACACGTGCACCTTGGCCTCTGAGCTCCGTCCTGAGAGGGTCTCATGATCTCTATTCCTGACTGCCCAATTACTTGATAACGACTTTACTGCACCTAAACCTTATTCTAATATGTAAACCGTGTTTTGTGTACCATTGATAGAAATTAGTTGATTTAGGAGGTTGGGGTGCTGCATGGAGTTGGGCAGACATGCAGAAAAAAGGAATTATCCTTTCCTGAGCATCTACCATGAACCTGGTGTGAACATTCTCATTTACTACATGAGTAAACTTAGATTCAGAGAAGGTAAGACATTTTCCCAGGGAGACACAGCAAGCAAGTAGTACAACTAGAATTTAACCTAAATCTACCTAAATCTGAATCCCAGTCTTTGTATCATGCCTTGGAGTCAGTGGGTGAGGAGGAGGGCGGGAAGAGTGGCATATTCTGAGTGGGGAGGATGGAGCTGTTCGTAAGGAAAGGTGTGAACGTAGATGGGAGAATACAAAGTGGAGCAGAGACTGCTGAGCGGGGCAGCAGATTCCTGTTGGAGATGGAGGGAGATTAAATGTCAGAGGCAGCCAGATTCTTGCACAATGTAAAGGCCAGTCTAGGGTGTAACTGACATTTTTGGAGGCACAGGGGAGTCATTAAAGGTAGGCATGACGTGACCGAGGCAGCTGTTTAGACTAGAAGGATTAGCCTGGAGACAGGTGTCAGAGGATGGGACTAGAAAAAGCCTCGAGGTGATTTAGGCACGCATAGCTAGGGGGCCCTGTAATCTTAGGAAACGATTCACAGCTGGCTTCATGGTCTCACGCAGGACACCTTTTCCAGACTGCTGCCTCCTGTTTTCCCTGTGACAGCCACAAGCGTGGAATTGTCAGTCCTGCAGGAACTGAGCTCTGCTGCAGAGCGTTGCTTTTGTTGGCGAGAAATACTGTTCATCTCTCATGGTATATCTTAGTTGAAGCTTCCAAATGTTGCACTTTTTTGATTTTTAAAAACAGAACTGATCCAAAGGGTAGTGAGCACGGGAAGCTGAGGCTGTGGTCTAAATTTCCCCTGAAAGTCTTAACCACGGGTGAGATTTTGTATGTGTATCAATCATACCATTTCCACGCTTGGTCTCTGTTCCTGTCACTCCAAGTGTGAGAAGAGATAGACGGCGGAGACAAAGGAGAAGTTCCTAGGCTTTACCTTTTAGTTCTCCTTTTTCTTTTCCATAGTAAAATTACCATGAAATTACTTGTAAGAAGTTTCGGGCAACTGGGCTAAGCTACTTGTGGGATTTGCCTTGGGAAGAGTGAAAAATCAGTAATTTTATTTTCTTCCCTATGTTTTACAGCTCTTGAGTCTATTTATGTAATTCAAGCCAATAACACAAATAAAGTTGGTGCTGAAGCATGTCTTTCTGTCAGTAGAGATTAAGTATCAAATGTGGAGGTGGGTTAGTTTGTCAGTTTTATTGGTGAGAAGACGGTGAAGAGGGGGGTTTAATCCCTCAACCCTGAGGGGTCAGTAATAATAGAGGTGGAAACCCAGTGGATAAAAATGGTGACAGGTTGAACTGCCTTTTCCTTTTGCCCCAGGCTGAACTTGGAGCCTCTCTTTCTTAACATAGCCGAAGTCATAAGACAAAATTACAATGTAGACAAAACAGAGGAAGAAGTCTTCCATACAAGCTGCTAAACTGGTGATTCTCTCAACCCAATGTGATACTAATAACGCCAAATCAAAAATTTGGTTGGGTGTCCTTGGTGTGTAACACACCATGGTAAGCACAAACACTAATTTTTCCTTAAGCTTAGGGACAGAGGTTTGTGTATGGTCAATGTAACAGTCTGCATCAAAGCAGAGGTGAGTTGTTAAACTTTCAAATCCCATGTAACAACCTCAAGGGCATACTCTTTGCCTTTTGGTTTCTGGGCTGAGTGCTAAAGTCAGGCAGAGACATTCTCCAGTGCTGAAAGCATCGGCCATTGGATGTTTCAGGTAACACAACAGCCGCAGATTCCTAAAAAGGAATCACATCTTCAGGGGACTGTGTGGATGTGAGAGGACCTGGCTGTCGGGTCGTGGGACTTCAGGGTCAGGTACGGTTGAAAACCAGATGCTGGGGGATCCTTAAGCCAACGCCGTAGAGTGGTCCAGTGGCTGGGACCACCATGTCGTCCTCTTGTTCCCACCACAGCTGGACTTGGGGGAAATAAGGGTTCGCAGAGTTTGGGGTGGAAACTGTGAGGAATACTGCATATCCAACAGAAAGGAATTGGTCAAAGCCGGCTTTGCGCACGGTCCTGCTGGTGTCCCGTTCTCACCAGTGGTGGCCTGGTGGTCCCATCTGCATTTGCATCTGTGGGATTTCCGGGACCCAAGGCAGACTGGCCATGGGAGGACCAATGATGATTGGTGTTCAAGCTCTCTGGAACACAGTGGGAACTTCCAGATTCTTGAACAAAGAGGAGGCTGTATCTGCGCCAGCCTCGGCAGGAAGAGGGAATGCACGCAGGCCGAGAGCTCTGAGGTGAAGGAGGGACACGGCTCCTATTCCCATCCTGAGGCATTTATCTTTTGTAGTCAAGACACTTTTGAGTACCAAACAAAGAGCTGTGTCTTCCTGCCCAGGGAGCTAGTAAATTCCAACACAGAGGTGGCCTTCAAAGTCTGTGGTCCCTTAAAGGTCAGACAGTTCAAGGTTATCTGAAAGAACTATATTTGCTTGGGGTGGGACCTGGGGTATAAGCCTCTAGTTTTGAGAGGAACTGAGCAGGGCACAGACTACAGGAGAATTGGGGATGATGGTAAAGAATGAAAGCATGTGTTGAGGGTTGGAAGGCTCCAGAAGCAGTGGCAAATACTCTAGGGAGATACCAGGGATCATTGGGGAAAGGAAGGAACTTGGGGTTTAGAGTTTAGTAACACAACCTCGTGGGAGCTCAGAGCCAAATACCTCACGCCCATCACCCAAGCTTTGACTCTCACCAAGGCCTGTGTAGCCTGAGAAAACTAAGGAATTCTCAATATTCAGTCAAATATTGGCCACTTTAAAAATGCCACCATTTTCATCAAAGTTGTGTGGTATGAAGGACTTGGGAAGGGGAACCTAAGCAAGACATTGGTGTGGGTGGTATGCTAGCTGCTGGGGGTGGGCGACAGAGAAGGGAGTCCAAGATTAGCTCTTAGGGTCAGAATTGTTCCACTGTTTGGAAGATGACTTACATGCCTGACACCGTTAAATAACACTAGAATGTCTGGTTCAGGGTCCAGTGATATTCTGATATCTGTTTGTCAGTGTAGCAAATAGTACCACGAGGACTTTCTCACCTTCCTCAGGTCAATTCCTGAGAAGGTCTACCTTAGTTCCCTACCTCCTCAGTTTGGGTCAAACCTGATTTGGTCAAAACCAACCTTCCTCCCCTCACTGCTCTTAAGAACTGAGATCAGGCAAGAATCAGCACTGACCACGTGGGAGGTGCATGTTTATTGATACCTGTACAACTATTTACAATGAGTATATTGTATACTTATATGTATACTTATAAATCACCCCCAAACTTAGCAGTTTAAAACAATAAGCATCTGTCTACGCAGTCTCTGTAGGTCAGGAATCTAGGAGTGGCTTAACTGGCTCCAGGTCTCTCATGGGGCTACAGTCAAGGTGTCCACCAGAGTTGCAGTCATCTGAAGGCTTTACAGGGGCTGGAGGATCCGTGTCCAAGATGGGTCACTCACGCAGAAGGTGAGTTGATGTTGGCTGTTGGCAGGAAGCCTAGATCCTACCAATGTGGACTTCTTCATGATAGGATGTCCAGTGCCCCCCAGAGCAAGTGATCCCAGAGAGAGCAAGCAGAATCCTCAGTAATTTTTGTGAGTGGTTCTGGTCAGTCACACTCTATCATCTCTCTGTTATCCTGCTGTGACATAGTCCGCTCTGTTCAGTGTGAGACCACACAAAGGCATGGGTACTGAGATGAAAGTCACTGGGGACCATCTTGGAGGCTGGCTACCATGAAGAGCTACCATCTACTGAGAGCTTACTGTGAGACAAACACCTTGCCAAGCATTTTTCATACCAGAACAGGAATGGGGTTCTTGTTTTCTTTATCCCCATTCACAGACGTGGAAACTAAGGCTTTGAGGGGTTAAATGACATTCCCAAGTTTTCTCCATGCCCAATTGCCTTTGACTTGCCCTGATAAAGAATCAAGTTGATGCCACACTGTTCATTTAGCACACAAGCTTTGAGTGTCTACTATGTGCCAAGGTCTGGGAATCCAAGGACAGTAAGACTCAGGCCCTGAGTCATGTGAAAAAGCTGCAGATACAAAGATAGCACTGTATTTAAGGTATGGTGGGGCTCAACCAAGGGAGGAGTCAATTCTTTGTGAGTGGGAATGGGTCAGCTTGCTGCTTGAGATAAATCTTAGAAGGGATCAGGCGTATTCTTTACTGGGAATGCATCCTTCCCTTAAGGCCTGGGACTAGGAGTCCAAGTTACCTTCACCTCCTAGCTTTTGGTCTAAGTTTGGTGTATCCAGATGACATTTTACAATGAGGTCTGGAATCAGGAGACTCAGGTTTTATACCTTGTTTTTCCACTAACTCCCTGTGTTACCACTGATAAATTCTCAACATACATATGTCTTTGTTTTAGCTTCTGTTGAATGGGTATAGAGTAATAATTCCTTACACCGTGAGGGGAGGGTTATGTGAGCATCAATTAAGATAAAAGATGTAAAATGCTACTGAAAAGTCCAAAGCTCTACTTTCAAGATGGTCTGAAGTCATGAGCTGGTCCTTCCGCAGCCTGTGTCCTGCCTCTGCTGTGGTGCCCTACTCCCCACTCCTCAGACACAAGACGGCTGTAGTTTTTACTTTGTTTTCACAGCGTACATTTAGTCAAGAGGAAAAAGAATCAATAGCCCCTGAGGATGTTTGCTATACTAAGCTACCTCTGAAAAAATGGAAAAAAACACTTCAATTGTCCGTCAGAAATCATGTTGCTTAAAATGTTGGATGATGGGAGATGAAGAGAAAGCAGTGCAACATTCACAGTTGTGACGCTGTGCTTGGCTTAGCTCTTTCAGGACGAGCGTCAGGCAGAAGACACTTTCTGAGTCTCGCTGTTGCCATGCATGTCATTCCTGAGAACACAAGCACATTCTTTTCTGGTGTGATACTTCTGTGCTTCACTAGCATCTTTGCATAAGCAAATGAGCAAGATTTTCCTGTGAGTATCCCTTTCACGTCTGTGTAAACCACAATGTGCAGTCTCTCCCCACGCCCACCCCCCAAAAAAACAGGGGGAATGCTAAATATTCTTACCCTGAACTGGACGCTTATGGGGGTAGGATCCTAGTGAAATGTCACCACCACCTTCCCATGTATTATATAACCTGGGGCCATCACCATCATTACAGACCAACAGACTAGATACTTCAAGTGACTTAAAAGTCTCCCAGAAATACTGATTATTCCATGTACATGTGAATCTGGTGATGTTATATTCATATGAATAATAACACAGGATAGCGTTCCCTTTTAGTATGAAGTCATTCCCTTAGACTCTCTGTTTATTCTCTTGCCGGGAGCCTTGGAAAACTGACCCCACACTCTTTTAGACTCTTTTATCCCGTAGATGAGTCTTTGCAACCTTCCCAAGAGTGCAATATCAATACAACTTTCTGACTGTGCACACACCTTGAAGCGTGCAGGTAAATCTGCTCTCACATGTGTCAAGTACTGAAAACATTTTCTCTCTTCTGCTCAGGGAGGCTCAAGCAGCTCTGGGGTGAGATTTGGTAGCCTGGGATTGGGAAGTGAAGATCACCTTGTTCTGTGGAAAGTGAAAGAGGAATTGAAGCAGAGAAGCTAACGCTCTTCCTTTGGTCCCAGAACCTCCACTTTCTCCTCTCCCCCTTGAGCTCTGCCATCACCAGCGGTCAAGTCCTTGTTGCCTGATACACTTTTAGAAATGTGGCTTTAAGTGTTTCACTGTGGTTAGAAGAAGACATGTCAAAATTAAAAGCCCCTCACATTCTTTAGGATCTAGCTTTTTGGGTTTTTTTAGACAACATGTAGTAAAATTAAGGGACTTCTGGAGTGTGCAGTTTTAATGCATGTATGAACTCATGTAACTGCCACCACTTACAATCAGGAGACAAAACAGTCCATCACCCCTAACACTCCCACTCTGTCCCTCTGTAGTCAAACTCTACCTAACTCCAGCCCCTTGTAACCATTAATCTGTTGTGCCTTTTCCAGAAACTCACATAAGATCAGATGGTATGGAAGCTTCAGAAACTGTCTCCTTTCCATCAGCATCATGCCTTGGAGATACATTGATGATGTTGCATTTACCAACAGCTTATTCCTTTTTATTGCTGAGTAGGGCTCCATTGTCCTAGTGTATGTTTAACTTAGCGTTTTTCAGGATAGCTCAGGCCCCGTAAGTCCCTAGGAAAAAATGGCGTTTGGGTAACCAAGTGAAGAAATAGCTAAAGTTTTCTCTTTGAGTTCTGTGGCTTCTTGTTCTAACTCCATAACTATGGTTACTTGTCATGACCATGATGGGGGCTGGCATCTTCTGGAGATGAAAAGGGACAGGAAGTTTTCACTCAGAGACCAAGTCCCTCAGGCTTTCAAAAGCCTCCTCTACTCAGCATTTGCACGTTATTAGCACATTTCATCTGCATGTTGCCTGGTGTATTTCACTGGCACTGACTAAATGCAGCCCACTGGAGAAGGGAATGGCAGACCAGTGTTCTTGCCTTGAGGACCCCATGAACAGTGTGAAAAGGCAAAAAGATGTGACACTGATAAGTGAACTCCCCAGGTCAGTAGGGGCCCAATATGCTACTAGAGAAGAGTGGAGAAATAGCTCCAGAAAGAATGAAGAGGCTGAGCCAGAGCAAAAACAAATGCCCAGTTGTATATGTGACTGGAGATGGAAATAAAGTCTGATGCTGTAAAGAACAATATTGTATAGGAACCTGGAATGTTAGGTCCATGAATCAGGGTAAATTAGAAGTGGTCAAATAGGAGATGACAAGAATGACCATCAACATTTTAGGAATCAGTGAACTAAAATGGACCAGAATGAGCACATTTAATTCAGATGACCGTTACATCTACTACTATGAGCAAGAATACCTTAGAAGAAATGGAGTAGCCCTCATAGTTAACAAAAGAGTTCGAAATGCAGTGCTTGTGTGCAATCTCAAAAGTGACAGAATGATCTCTGTTCTTTTCCAAGGCAAACCATTCAATATCACAGTAATCCAAGTCTATGCCTCAACCACCAGTGTTGAAGAAGCTGAAGTTGAACAGTTCTATGAAGACCTACAAGACCTTCTAGAACTAACACCAAAAAAAGATGTCCTTTTCATCACAGGGGACTGGAATGCAAAAATAGAAAGTCAAGAGATACCTGGAGTAACAGGCAAATTTGGCCTTGGAGTACAGAATGAAGCAAAGCAAAGGCTAACAGAGTTTTGCCAAGAGAACACACTGGTCATAGCAAACACCCTCTTCCAACAACACAAGAGAAGACTCTACACATGGACATCACCAGATGGTCAACACCGAAATCAGATTGATTATATTCTTTGCAGCAGAAGATGGAGAAGCTCTATACAGTCAGCAAAAACAAGACCAGGAGCTGACAGTGGCTCAGATCATGAACTCCTTTTTGCAAAACTCAGACTTAAATTGAAGAAAATAGGGAAAACCACTGGGCCATTCAGATATGACCTAAATTAAATCCCTTATGATTATACAGTGGAAGTGACAAATAGATTCAAGGGATTAGATCTGATAGACAGAGTGCCTGAAGAACTATGGATGGAGGTTTGTAACATTGTACAGGAGGCAGCGATCAAAACCATCCCCAAGAAAAAGAAATGCAAAATGGCAAAATGGTTATCTGAGAAGGTCTTACAAATAGCTGAGAAAAGAGAAGTGAAAGGCAAAGGAGAAAAGAAAAGATATAACCATCTGAACACAGAGTTCCAAAGAATAGCAACGAGGGACAAGAAAACCTTCCTCAGTGATCAATGCAAAGAAATACAGGAAAACAATAGAATGGGAAAGACTAGAGACCTCTTCAAGAAAATCAGAGATGCCAAGGGAACATTTCATGCAAAGATGGGCACAATAAAGGACAGAAAGGTTATGGACCTAACAGAAGCAGAAGATATTAAGAAGAGGTGGCAAGAATACACAGAAGAACTAGACAAAAAAGATCTTCATGACCCAGACACCCATGATGGTGTGATCACTCACCTAGAGCCAGATATCCTGGAGTGTGAAGTCAAGTGGAAGGCCTTAGGAAGCAACACTACGAACAAAGCTAGTGGAGGTGATGGAATTCCAGTTGAGCTACTTCAAATCCTGAAAGATGATGCTGTTAAAATGCTGCACTCAATATGCCAGCAAATTTTGAAAACTCAGCAGTGGCCACAGGACTGGAAAAGGTCAGTTTTCATTCCAATACCAAAGAAAGGCAATGCCAAAGAATATTCAGACTACTGCACAATTGCACACATCTCACACACTAGCAAAGTAATGCTCAAAATTCTCCAAGCCAGGCTTCAACAGTATGTGAGCCGAGAACTTCTAGATGTTCAAGGTGGATTTCGAAAAGGCAGAGGAACCACAGATCAAATTGCTAACATCCACTGGATCATAGAAAAGGCAATAGAATTCTAGAAAAACATCTACTTCTGCTTTATTGACTACACTAAAGCCTTTGACTGTGTGGATCACAGCAACCTGTGGAAAATTCTTGAAGACATAGAAATACCAGACCACCTAACCTGCCTCCTGAGAAATCTGAATGCAGGTCAAGAAGCAACAGTTAGAACCAGACATGGAACGATGGACTGGTTCAAAATTGGGAAAGGAGTACGTCAAGGCTGTATATTGTCACCTTGCTTATTTAACTTACACGCACATCATGTGAAATGCCAGACTGGATGAAGCACAAGCTGGAATCAAGATTGCTGGGAGAAATATCAATAACCTCAGATATGCAGATGACACCACCCTTATGGCAGAAAGTGAAGAGGAACTAAAGAACCTCTTGATGAAAGCGAAAGAGGAGAGTGAAAAAAAATGGCTTAAAGCTCAATATTCAAAGAATGAAGATCATGGCATCTGGTCCCATCACTTCATGGAAAATAGATGGGGAAACAATGGAAACAGTGAGAGACTTTATTTTTGGGAGCTCCAAAATCACTGCAGATGGTGATTGCAGCCATGAGATTAGAAAACACTTGCTCCTTGGAAGAAAAGCTATGACAAACCTATACAGCATATTAAAAAGCAGAGACATTACTTTGCTGACAAAGGTCCGTCTAGTCTAGCTATGGTTTTTCCAGTAGTCATGTATGGAGTTGGACTATAAAGAAAGTTGAGTGCCAAAGAACTGATGCTTCTGAACTGTGGTGTTGGAGAAGATCCTGGAGAGTCCCTTCAACTGCAAGGAGATCAAACCAGTCAGTCCTAAAGGAAATCAGTCCTGAATATTCATTGGAATGACTGATTCTGAAGCTGAAACTCCAGTACTTTGGCCACTTGATGTGAAGAACTGACTCATTTAAAACGACCCTGATGCTGGGAAAGATTGAAAGCAGGAGGAGAAGGGGACAACAGAGGATGAGATGGTTAGATTGCATCACCGACTCGATGGGCATGAGTTTGAGCAAGCTCTGGGAGTTGGTGATGGACAGGGAAGCCTGGTGTGCTGCAGTCCCTGGGGTCACAAAAGAGTCGGACACGACTGAGCAACTGAGCTGAACTATTGCCCTCAGGGTACATCTAGTGATGTCTGGAGACAGTTTTAGTTGTCACACTGGGGCATGTAGCGTGAAAAAGTCAGGGATGCTGTTAAAATCCTATAATGTACAGGACAGCCCCTATAGCCAAGAATTATCTGGTCTAACACATCACTAGTGCCAAGGTTGAGAAAGCTGCATGTACTGTATCCCAGATGTCCCTTTGGAAAACTCGTTTAGTGTGTTTTGGGTTTGACTGAAAATATCAGCAGAAATGGGGTAGCCTTTTTGAGAAGAATCATTCTTTTCCTCCAAACTTTAAATAACAACCAAGGAATCAGAGTCAGAAAGATGAAGAGAGTGATTATTCAGATTCACAAAGAATTGTACAAACCCCCTTCAAACAACTCTCACATATCATACAACCTGTTGCAACCCATGGTCATTTGCCTGCCTCTGGACCAGTGTGTATTCTACCCTGCCTGAAGTTTCCTTCATCCTTCTCTTCATTTGGAGAACTGATCCTTAGGGATCATCATATTTTTAAAAATTGAAGTAGAGTTGACTTATAATACTGTATTAGTTTCAGGTGTACAGCCTACAAATTCAATATTTTTACCAATTATCCTCCATTAGAAGTTATTACAAGGTAATGGCTATAATTCCTGTGCTATACAGATATCTTTGCTTCTTATCTATTTTATGCATCATAACTTGTACCTCTTAGTCCCATACCCATATCTTGCCCCTGCCCTATTCCCTTTCCCCTCCCCTCTGATAACCTTTGTTTGTTTTCTACATCTGTTTCCATGTTGCCCATACACCATTTGTATTATTTTTCAGATTCTACATATAAGTGATGTCATACAGTATTTGTCTTTGTCTGACATTTCACTAAGCATAATATTTTCCAGGTCCATCCACATTGCTGCAAATGGCAGAATTGCATTCTTTTCTATGGATGGGTAATTTTCCACTGTGTTGTATATACCACATCTTATTTATCTATTCATCTGTTAATGGGCACTTGGGTTGCTTCCATGTCTTGGCTATTAAAATAGTGCTGCTATGAATATTGGAGTGCATGAATCTTTTCAAGTTAATGTTTTCATTTTTTCCCTGGATTTATATCCAGAACTGGGATTGCTGGAAGGAACCATCATGATCCTTGGATGCTTTGGTCAGGCACCTCCCTTATGGCTCTGTGACACCTGGCACTTATCTGTCATGTGATATTCTTCATAGAGCCTTGAATTTGTTGGTTTTTCATCATTGTGGGATTCTCTGCATAGAATCCAAGTTGATGCTCAATAATTGTTGAATTAAGAAAAGCATTTTCTAGACACATTTGGATGCTCATTCATCCATATGTTCAATCATTTGATAAACATTTACCCCATATCTACTAAGGGGCAGGCCCTATTTTGAGCTCTGGGGATACAGGTGTAAGCAAAAGAAAAAAAGGCCTGTCTTCTTGGGGCTTACGTTCCAGAGCAGGATTGGCAAGCTCTTTCTGTAAAGGGCAAGGTAATACACATTTTTCACTTTGCTGGCCATGCAGTTTCTATTGCAACCACTCAACTCCACAGTTGTGGGGCAAGAGCAGCCAGAGACAATATGCAAATGAGCAACAGTGACTGTATCCCAATAAAACTTTATTTACAAAAGTAGACAGCAAGTGTGATTCAGCCCTCAGGCTAGTTTGTCAACCTCTGTTCTAGAGAGAAACCAGATAATAAACAAATAAATATAGAATTCAAGTAGTGAGTGCTTTTCTTTAAAAAAAACAGGCAGGATAAGGGACAGGAAAGAGGTGAGGTGGAATTTCAACAAGGTGGTCAAGGAAGGTCTCCCCAAGGAGATGCCATGTGGTCAGACAGCTGAATGCAGTGAAGGAGCAAACCAGAGGGGACAGCCAGTGCAAAGGCCCTGAGGTAGGACCAGGCCCAGGGTCTTCTGAGAATGGGAAGAAGGCATATGTGGAAGAATAAGGCAAGTTAGGGACGAGTGTGAGGGCTGAGATTGGAGAGGTCTTGGCACCAGCTTATGTTATCGTGTGGACTTGAAGTTGAGTCTCAGTCAATTCTCAGAGTTTTTACCAGCAAGTAGAAGGGGTCATGGTGGCTCTTCACAATGCCCACTTGTCCACACAGTGGATCTGGGTGAATTAGGAAAAGGTGCTTCCTCAGATTTTCACTGACACTCAGCCCTTCTGCCAAACATCCTTGGTTGAGGAACAGCTCACACGGTTGTACATCATGGTCCTCGTTCTTAAGTGCTGCTGGGGTTACTTGAGAAACTCCAAATCAGATGATATTTGTGAGACTTTGTAGCGCTTTGATATATTTGCTGTGCAAATTACTGTCATTGAGGCATTGGCTTCTGGGACCCAACTGGGCAAAAGGGAGTGTGCCCACTCTGAGGGGTGCCCCTTGGCCCTTGAAAAGAGTTTCAGCCAATTCATGAGACCTTTCACCCCTGGGACAAGCACTTCCCCTTCTTCCTCATTTTGAGGTAGTGCAGAGCAGTATAGATGAGGAAAACAGGGCAGAAAGTCCTTAGCAGAGGTGCCTTTCTAAGTTATGGAAACTCGTGTAAAAGGAACCTTGTGGCGATAATGATGGTTTTCATTTCCTATTCTTTGTTGAACTACAGGTTGCCAGGAAAGCCCTGTCACACATTTGCATGCAGGTGAAATTTCTCAAAATCTGGGCCTCAATAGCCCAGCAACAGTGGGCAGTGTGGAACAAGGGCTTGAGCCTCACTGCTGTGCTGGTGTTGGCAGCAGGAGTATTTCCTTAGCAACTTGATGTGATTCTACTGGATCTGACTGGAACCAGTTGAGGCATGGGCTGACTACTCATTAGTTGGCCTTCCTTTTTACTTATTATTTTGGATAGGGAGTCTGATAGACAAGGAGAAAAAATGAAAGGCTTTTTCATCATCATCATCTTCCCTAACTTGCATCATCATACATCAGGGGCTTCCAAAAAAACCCTAGACAAACTCATCATGGACCAGCATCTTTTACTTTTCTATGTGCTGTTGGAGGTTTTGACACCAGGGATGAAAATGTGCTTTCCAAACAGTGTGGACTTTACCGAAAAGCGTTGTCAACTGAGTCATCATGAGCTTCGTGGTTCATTCTTTTCCCACTGTTGTCTTCATTAAGTGTACGATTTTCCCTAATTACCCATGCACACAGTCTTTGACTACTTACCCAGGGGTTTGATTGAGCATCTTCTATTCATTTATCAATTTCTAAGAATGAAAAAATTGGATGAATTTAAAAATAGATATTCTTCTACTAGCTGCTATGGATAAAGGTAATTTGTTTGCCTCCACTTAAAACAATAAAGCTAAAGGTGATGGGATAATATTATCAATTTTGTGGTAATGAGCATCTTTCCAACTGTAGCAGTGATTGAAAGATGAATTCCTAGAGTTGAACTTTAAACTTAGATCTGAAGTTCATCAGTATGAGGAGGTACCTGAATAGCGGGTCTGGAAATCTTGAACTTGGCAAAAACATTTTGTTATTTTTAACCTATGCTCTCTGTCTTCCAGGCAAAATGGAGCTTGCTAAATATTCTCTATTGAACAGAGTGGTAAGGTTGAAATTTCTTTTGGCTTGCAGTGAAAGACAGTTTTAGTTCGTTCATCTTGCCTATGCCCTACCTTGAGGGCCTTAACTCAGGTCAAAGGCTACATGAGACCCCGGGCTCAGGAGACATGTTTGGGGAGCAAACAGGCAGCTCCAAATGGCATTGTTCTCTTTCTACAGAATACAGCCCAAGGGTGGCTGGTGAGGAAAATCGGTTTTGAGCTTGTTACTTGCTTTTCTCAACTTGGCCTATTTGGATCTTCTCCCTTGAAATACTAGTTTCTGCTAAAGAGAAAACAGGAGTGAAAGCGAACATCTGGTTTCTCCTAAATTCCAGTAAAGCAGCCTCCACTCTGAGTCAGTGAGTGAGAGAGTGAGGACACAGGAAGCCAAACTCCGTCACCAAACAGCCCCAAAAAGGGACCTAAAATATCTTTTTTTTCAAAGGAGAAGCATTAACAAAATGATGGGGAACACACAAAATAGAAGAACAGAGAGAGAAAAAAGAGGAAGCAGAATTCAGGAGGAAAAAAAAATCATAACATTGGTTTATTGAAAACTGAACAGAAGGCAAAATTGCACCCAGCCTCCTCCAAGCCCAGCTTGTTTGTCAAAACTAACTCAAAGACGGGGGTGCGCATTACCTATTTGTCTCAGAATCTTCAAAATGGACTCAGGAGATGCACTATTTGGAGGTAGTGATGGTGTGCTGGTTACCTATCGTTGTTTCCCCCTCTGTATCTATACAGGTGCTTTGCACATAAGATCTTAGCAGAATGAAAGAACTGATAATATGTTATGCCTACTCACGCCAAGTGAAATGTGGGATTCAGATGGTGCAGGGGACAAAAAAGATGTTAAAAACAGACCCAAGCGGTCCATGTGAATATATATTTGGGCCTGACCCACAGTCCACTGAGGTCAGCGTTTTGACTCTGGGGAGTAACTGCCAGGTGTATAGGAGTCCAGAATTGCTGTCCACGCCAACTGTTCACTGGGAAACTCAGCTCTCACTATGGTCAGCACACGTCCTGCATGAGTAAGCGTCACGCTGCTGACTGTTTCCTTGCAGTGCAGGGCCTTGTCACGGAGCGTCCCCTCCACGGGTCCCGTGCAGGACGGCGTTGCCTTCACACAGCCCTCTCTCCACCCCCAGCCTCCGAGTGGGATAAGCATCTGCAGACGCTGCGTGTAGAGAGACTTAGCTCGGCTGGTCCACTCCACACTTCTCGAGGAGTTTGACCAAATGGCTATCAACCAGGTGTGGGGGATTTTTTTCATTTTATAGGTGACATAAATCATGGAAAATATGTGGGGAACAGCATCTATTATAGGGTTCCCCCCCAGGCCTTTTTAATTTTCCCCTGCACCTCTATCCCTGAGCTACTGTGCCTAAGCCACACTGACTCAGGGGGCCACATTTAGAGAGGTGAGCAGCCAGTTTCTTTCACTCTCACCAGTTGTTGTCAAATATCCAGCCGCACAGAATCTCTTCCAGGTACTTTTGGTGCCTCCCAAGAGTTACCTATTGAATACACTTGAGCGTGGTTCTCCTGTTCTCTCCCTCCTGGCCTCTGGTCTCTACCAGGGGTATCTTTTATCAGAATCCCAAGTGCAATCCCATTATAATAGTTAGCACTCTGTGAGGTCTCCATGTACTTTTAAAGATTTGTGATAGTGGAAACTTGATCTTTTTAAACCAAGTTTGATCCTATTTTGATCAAACTTGATCCTATTTCTAGAAATGGGCAGTGATAAATAGCGGAATATTAAAATCCCACTCACTTAATGGACAAAGTTCCCACATAGGACCTTCCTGATGGTGGCAGGAAGAGGTAGTCAGGTTACTTTCATTTGATTGACTTGAGGAGGGTGGAAAGTCAATAGAAATAATTAAGAGCCTGATTCTTTTTCACTTCACATAACCTTATGTGACTTTAGTAAATAAAGGCAAACAGTTCATTGTTTTTCTTAATTTGGGAGAAACTTTTCCAAGTGAGACAAGGACCATCTTTTTTCCTTCAATAAGAAGCACACACGTTTTCTCATGAAACATGTAGTTGATGCAACACACATACTTGCATTATCTGCAGAGGATCATTGTCACTGGTTACTCTCTTCTAAAAACATCCTTTCAACACTGGATTATCCCCAGCCTCCCTGTCGTGTGGCAGGATCTTAGTTCTCCCACCAGGGATCAACCGGTGCCCCCTGCATTGGGAGCGCTGAGTCTTACACTGCACCACCAGGCAAGTCCCAACACTGGAGAGTTCTTAATCTGGGGGAAGGCAACATTCTGTATCTTCTCTAAAGCCGATCTGCAGCTGCCTTTCCTGTCTGACCTGCAATGTGGACCTCTATTCTCTGAATTCCTGAAATGGAAGATGCTGCTAAAAACATTTTAAAATAGTGAGTCTGGGCGCCCTCTGCTGGCTACTCTAAGTTCTTCAGCTGTGTACTAGCGATAGAGCAAAGCTTGAAGCGGGCCAGGGATCACCAAGAGAAAAAATCCGGACATAGACACATTAATGTATGTGTGTGTAAAATATACATATATAACATGCATATCTATGTATATATGTGTAAGCATGTATATTTTAACTTCGCTCAGAGGCCCCTACGGGGCTCTGCTATAGCAACAATGTAAACCGCTTCTGAAGACGGCCCACATGCGCATGTGCAAACTCACGCACGCACACGCGAGCGCACAGCCACCCTGTGGGCAAGAGAACCCAGACAGAGTTAAAGCTTGAGCCCTGGCGCCAGACCGTCTGTGCTCGCCCACTCCCTACTGCTCCATCTCTGAGCTTCCGGCTCCTCATCTGTGAAATGGGCTAACAGTCCCACGTGGACTTTACATGCTGGTGAAGTGAGACGCTGTATACAAAGTGCTTTGCGCAGGATCTAACAGACGGTAAGTCTTCTGTGTTAGTTCTTTTTCTTTTATGAACTTTAGCATACAAAGCCCTTTTGTTGTAATTTTGAATTTCCTGTCACTGGAGCAGCAAAGGGTCAAAGAAGCCACTGTAAATTGGAAATGACATTTCCTCCGCTCTACAGTTTTCTATGGGGGGCGGGTACAAACCCGACAGCCCCCAAGCCTCGTGTGGAGTTGCCTGGTTCTCTCCTGGCTTCTCAGCGAGCAGCGTTTGTATGGAATTGTCTTTGTCCTCCCCAAGCCTGAGGCCGTCCTGCCACCTGCTACAACCAGAACAGACTCCTTAAACCACCTGCTATCAATCCAGTAATTTCCAGCCGTGAAACTGAAGGTCACCTTAATCCTCTTGAACACAAAGGACTACATAATGTGTCCCCCTGGGGTGGAGGAGGACACACAAGGAGGTTCTGCTGCCTGGTGGCCAGGTGTGTGACTTGCATTCATGAATTCAGATCGAATCGAGCTACAGAGCAGACACCTGGTGGGGGGTTGCGCCTTCCTTCTTTGTGATGTCCCTTGTAATTTGATGGGATGGTCTTGCTGCCTGGGATTGAGTAATGTGGTGATGCTGGGCTCTTCTGAGCGAGCCTCTTGCCTGACTTGGGGCAGGGAAAAGTGCATGGGGGAAAATGAGAGATATGTGCATCATTAATCCGGCCATGCATTTGCCCAGGCAGGCCTACAGGTCACACACAGGATTCCCTGATGCCTTCTGGGCCTCATTCAGGGTCCTGGTGCATCCTCCTCTCAGAGCCTAATTAAATGAGGCCTTCGTCTTCACCTGTCCTGATTCACCCAGCTTTGGAGGCTTTCAGCTGCAGGGCAGTGATTAGCAGCCAAGCATGGTGGTTTTCTCCCCCTGAGCCTTCCTGCCCCAACCTCACCTTTGATCATGGCGGTAATGGTGCCTTTGAGGCCCCTGGAGTCCGCAGCCCTCAGGAAAAAGGTCACCAAAGCAAGGCAGGCAGCTGGGTGGGGTGGGCAGTCAGCAGCCTTTTGATCCTCCTTCATTAGCAACTTGGAAGTTCCACCTGGAGCCCTTGCGCCCAGCCCCTGCTCTGGGTCACTCTGTCTCAGATTAGCTGAGGGCTGGGCAGTAAGCTGAGGGCAGAGGTGGGAAATTCACGCATTAGAGCTGGAAGATAGAGGGGCTCGGCCTATATGGTAACACACCGGTCAGCCCACACCCCTTTCTCCAGCTGTTCCCTTCTCTGTGTCTGGGCTCTGAAAGCTGTAAAACAGGGATAGAAAGAGTGGGTTTGTGAGCAAGTTGTGAGATACTTGAAGCATATCAGGCAGGTGGTTCATATTCACTGAACTCTGCCATTAATTAGTTCATTCTTTCAAAAAACATTAAGGCCTCATTGTATGTACAGTATTATGCTACATAGGTACTTTGGGGTCACACAAGACAATACAGAATACTTCATCCTTCCAGAGATACTGGATATACTGTGAGGCTCGGTAACAATACAAGGCACTGTACTCTGTGTATCAGAGTGAGTGACATAGACAATCGGGGCTATGAAAGACCAGATTAGGTCCTCCTCTTAGTGTGTGTGTGTGTGTGGTGTGTGTGCGCGTGCACGTGTGTGTGTGCAGGCACATACACTGCTTACTGTCTATGCCACAGGGTGATATGAGTATCCCTCTGGACTAGTCATTTATGTGATCATGTGATCATGTGGTCATTTGCACTGTCATCCTTTTAGTGTCTGTTCCTCCTATAGAATGCAAATTCCATGAGAACAGAGGGCATTTTTAATCCCGTTGTTCTTAACAACATGTTAATGAATACAAAATATTTCAAACAGAAGTATACCAATACCATTCAATTTTTATTCAGAAGGCATCTTTAAAGTAATGCCATTTAAGCCGGCTTAGTTTGTGATCAGTTTTCTGTGCAATACAGGCAAACCATTTCCTTTTAAAAAATCTTTCTATTTGTACTTTTCTGAACTATTTCCTTTGAGATACACTCACAATGAAATGGTTCACCACACATTTTTATGCATAATGCATATCAGATTTTACTAATCAGAGCTACTGTGATTGTGATATTTTTAAATGACTATTTTATGTACTGATTTTCATTTTGCCAAGTCTGTAGATAGAAGTGTTATGATGTAAATCTGAATCTTGGGTTAGTTTTTGTTACGCGCGGGGCTATTATACCACGTGTTGTTCTAGTTTTATAAGGATATGTATATAATTTGGTGGACTTCCCTGGTGGCTCAGATGGTAAAGAATCTGCCTGCAATGCGAAGACCGCGGTTTGATCCCTGGGTTGGGAAGATCCCCTGGAGAAGGAAGTGGCAACCGACCTCAGTATTCTTGCCTGGAGAATTCCACAGACAGAGGAACCTGGTGGGCTACAGTCCATGGGTCTCAAGAGTCGGACATGACTGAGTGACTAACACTATCACTCTACTGGTGATTTGAAAACGCTAAATAGATACACTTCTCACTGGTCTTAAATCATAATGCCCTGGAGCTCCTGATTCATTGAATCCATTGTAGGGCTTGGGAGGGTCGACATCCAAGTGAGGGTCCTTATGAGTAGAGGCAAGTGGCAGAAGCACAGAACTCGGGGTGCCTCATGGGTTCTGGCGTGACTTCAGCAGTTACCTTCTCCAGAGTCCAGGGACAAAGCCACACTTCCCTGCTCTTCCCTCCTCGAAGCAGAGACCAGAGAGGACCCAGAGATTGCATCTGAAGCCTGAGCTTTTCCCATGCACATGAAGAAACACTAGCTTCTTCCAACACAGTGGTTAAAAGCACTCTCTAGACTAGCAACAGCAGCACCTGAGAGTGTATCAGAAATGCATTCTTGGGCCCTACTCCATATCCAGGGATTCAGAAATTCTGGAGGTGGGGACTTCCCTGGTGGTCCAGTGGTTAAGAATCTGCCTTCCATTGCAGGGGATGCAGGTTCAATCCCTGGTCAGGGAACTAAGATCCCCCATGCTGTGGCAACTAAGCCTGAGTGAAACAATTAGCCTGCCTGCTGCATTGAAGACCCAGTGCAGCCAAAAAAAAAAAAAATATATATATATATATATATATAAAGTTCTGTAGGTAGGGCTCAGCCTTCTGTGTTTGAACAAACCCTTCAGGTGATTCACACGCTTGCTAAAGTTTGACAGCCATTGCCTTATCCTCAGCTGTCCTCGTGGCTATGAAAAGGGTTAAGAGGAAGATATCCAGAAAGATCAAATATTTATCTAAAACAAAGCTTAAAAATATCCTTCAACCAAGATCAAATCTCCCATGAATTCCTCTCTTGGGTTCTCAATATAACCAGAAAATGAATAAAATTTTTGTTCACTTGCTGAGAAATAGAAAAATTTACAGTTTTGCCACCTGAATTATAGCAGATAACTCTTTATCTCCCCATTATAATTTCCCAGTAATATTCAATATGAATTAATTGATATTTATATTAATTTCTTGGGTATCATCAACAAAACTGTTAGCAGAAACGGCCCAGGATTGGTCAGTTTCACTACGAAGTCTACCCTTCAGTAGGATTTTGATCAGATCAGAAAGAGCAAACGCCTAGACCAAAGGTCCTTAAGTTCATGGCAGGATAAAATGTTCTGCTTTGGGAAAGGGATCATGTCAGTCTTTACTGTGTGGCAACTGAAGGGCCTTTGATAGTGCCTTGTCCTTTGTAGATGCTCAATATGGATTTGGTAAATTAATGGATGGAGAATCCATGTGGGTCCTATAGCTTGAGAATGCCTTCTGGAAGAGGTGACGCATGAGTTGGATAGAAAAGAGTAAATAGAGAAAGAGTGAAGGCATTTTAGGTGGGAAGAGAAAGGGATACATAATGGGCTGAGCAAAAGCTTGGAGCTCGGTCTAAATGAGAGTCTGGGACTAAGTGGATGGCATTGGAGAAAAAGCAGTCTTCACAGGAGGTGACCTAATGTGAATGAGGTAGTAAGTTAAGAGAGCTCTCAACCTCCGATATGTTCCCTATGGGCACACAGTGGAGGATAAGATAAATGTAGCCCCTGAATCTTCCCTGGTAGCTCAGTTGGTAAAGAATCTGCCTCCAGTGCAGGAGACCCAGTTTCGATCCCTGGGTGGGAAAGATCCCCTGAAGAAGGAAATGGCAACCCACTCCAGTATTCTTGCCTGGAGAATCCTATGGACAGAGGAGTCTGGCGGGCTACAGTCCACGGGGTCACGAGAAGGACACAACTTAGCAACTAAAGCACCACCAGGAACACAGTGGGGGATAAGATAAATGTGGCCCCTGAATCTAGTAAAAAAATGAAAACGGGCAAAACAGGAGTGTGATAAGTGTGTTGATGAATGAACTACAGAGACACATAGGTCGCTCCCCTTACCTGGACTTGAGCAGGTAGCTGGATCCAGAACTTCCTAGCTGATAAGATGTCTAAGTTATGACCTGAAAGATGAGTGGGAGGGAAGAAGGGGTTGTGGTGTGGGGTGGGGCTGGATGGGCAAACCCAGGGCCAGGTTCCGAAAGGCAGGCTATGCCATGTTAGAGTCTGAGCTTCCCCTGGAGGGACATGGAAGAGCCCTCAGGAGGTTTAAACAGGTGGGAGGGCAGATCTGTTTTGGAAACCACACTGTGGCTTCAGTAGAGAGAAGAGCTGAGAGGCAGATGGCTGATGATGGTGACTTGACTTAGGGAAGTAGCAATGGGAAAGGACAAGTTTATAAAGCTTGCTGGAAAAAACGATCTGTGGTAGTTTGAAACGTGTCCATGAGTCTTTGACCTTACCGCCACTGAAAGGCGGAATGTATGCTCCCCTCCTTGAATCTGGATGGGTCTGGGACTTGAGTGGAGGTGATCAGCTCAGTGACTTTTGAGACTAGGTCATGAAAATTACAGCTTCTGCCTGGTCCTCTAGGGACACTCCCTCGCCAGTAGCAGGCACTGTGCGGTCTGGGAGCCACGTGTGGACGTTCAGGCTCCAGCCCAGCTCAGGCATCAACTGTCAGAAGCATTAACTGAAGAAGTCTTTGAAGTGACTGCCTGGGCCCCATCAATTCTAATGAAATGATTGGTCTTGTTTTAAGCCATTAAGTTCTGGAGTGTTTTTGACATAGCAGTCACCAGACCACTACCCTGGTATCACCCAGTCAGGGAGATATCTTTTCATCTCCTTCTCATTCTGTACTGTACTGTACTCACCATGATTTTTGGCTTCTGTAGCAACAAACATTTACAGTGAGTGAAAATAATCTACAAAGGCATGTAACAGAGTTGGGGGAGATTTCTGTCCATCAGATATTCTCATTAATAGAATAAGTACATGCTTTAGGCAGATTGGACTTCCCAGTTGGCACTAAATACTGGAGAGTATGTGGATGCTTTAGGTAAACTATTGATCACAGAGAAACACCATTTTTTATAGAAACTACTGTTTTAAAGAAATGGTCACTATATACTGAGCATACTTTTTTTTTTTTTAAGTCTTCAGAGTCCTCAATTATTTTGAGGTAGAACATTATACACACTGGTTACCTCAGTATTGAGTTGCCCCTCAGTAAGATTTCTGGGAAGAGGTCAAAGAGCCCGGTTTCAGAGTCCACAGAAAACCACAGCCACCAGCGACTCAAAGCAACAAGGCCCGGGAAGGTCATGGCGCCTGTTCATTGTTCACAAAATTCTTTTTTCTGGCTAATGAATAGTTGTTAGCTAACAACCAAGGCCACATTCACCCAGGGCATTTTAATGTTCTCCCTGGATGCTGGAGAAGACAAAAGATAAGTTGAGGGACAGGAAGCATGCCCTATTATTTCCCAAGACTTTGAAGACAGAGAAATTCAAATGCTTTTCTCTTTTACAAAATACCAGACTCATGCAAGATGTAATTAAGATTCTATGAAGGCAGAGAATTTCCTTTAAATGAAGCTTATGCTTCACAGAGCATAAGCTGTAAGAAATTCTTTTGATATTTCTAAACCGGAGGAGGAACTCATGTGTTTATATAATTCTTCAGCTAGATGCAAAACTCTGAATGTAGTAACAACAGTTAACGGTTATACAGCACTTACTTTGTGCAGGCAAAATTGTTTGCTTCGCATTTATTACCTCATTCCATCCTCACGGCACGTCTACGGGGTGGCGTGACTATTATCCCTGTTTGACACACAAGGAGACTGAGGGGAACCCCTGGCCACACAGTAAGTCAGGGAGCTCCCGTGCTGTCTCCGTCGAGTCCCTTCTTTCTTCTCTGAGGAGACACCGTGTGGCACAGCAGGGCGGGGAGGAGAGACGGGAATCTGGATTTTAATCTCGTCTCTACCTGAGACTAGTTATGCCAATTTGGACGAGTCATTTCCTCGACCTGAAGGGGAAACTTAGAAGATTCCTCCTACTCTAGAACTTCAGGTTCTGTGAACAGATCTGGCCTCAGGATAACATCAAGTGGGAGTTAGCCCTGGTTTTAGAGGCAGCACTGAATAAGGAGTCTGCAGCACTCCAGGAAGACGGCCGGGAGGTCGCAGCACCGTGGGGCCCTCAGGAAAGGCATGACCCCTCAGGGGCTGGGCTTCAAACCTTCAAGAGACAGGTCTCTACAAGGAGGCTCTGACCTACTGTCATGACATATCTATTTAAAAAAATAAAAATAAAGCATCCAAGGAGAGAAAAATCATTAACAAATGAGACAAACTCTAGGACCAAGTATTATGACCTACATAGAAAACTGAGGAATAGAGGGAGCGATATGAGGTTATACTGACTTTTATTTTGAAAAGCACATAGATTGCCAATGACCAAAATGATAACCATCTCAATTTTGGCTTATCAGTTCTGAGAGTTAAATTCTGGTTTTGTTTGTCCTGCTGAGAAAACAAAACGTTTTTTCAGGACACTTTCAATTTCTTCATTAATTTTTGAAAAAAACTTGACCCTACTGAACCTTGAAGTGAGAATTTCAAAACAGTATGCAGAGTCACATAGGCACTATTATTTTACAGCTGGAAAAATGAGGGTTCTGGTGTCTTGTCGAGGGTCACAGGTAACAATGACAGAAGCAGTGAGAATATCCTGGACTGTTTTCCAGGATGGTAGCGTAGAGTTTCAGACATCCTTAATTCAGTAAGGCTATAATCTGCAAGTAATTACTCCCCTGAAAATTAGTCAGATGGCCACTTACAGTGAAATTCCTTCCACTAATGCTTATTGGGTTCCACGCTGGTTCTGGGAGCTGGACTGGAGCCTGTGGCCATGTTCCTTCAAGGATCCTCAGCCCTTTTCACAGAGAAGCCTCCTTCCTTCAGGAGCCAAGCTTTCCACTTCCTGTATCTGGATCTTCATGGCGGCACAAAATATGAATGTCTCAAGGCAGCATGCCAGCACCAGTGAACTTGGAAATGCAAGGAGGAGACCAAGTGTTGATTTGTATAGTGTCCACTGGAATACAATGCCTGATTTCCTAGGAAGCCAATGAGTCACTGAAGGCAGACCCCCTCCAACTCAGACCCACTGGAAGTTTGAACCCAGGGTTACTCAGCCCACAGGGACTGGCTGAGTGGCTGGAAGGTCCGACGGCTGACTGTCCTCTTGTTTAACAGCACCATGTGGGGCTGCCTGTCGCTGGGGGTGTGGCAGAGTAGGGCATCCAAAGTGTACTCGGTGACCTGGCCATTTATGTGCAGTTTCTTGTTAAGCTCATCAAATTTGGCCAGGAGAGCGGGCACATCCTTCACTTTTTCCCTCACTTTGACCAGCTGAAAAAAAAGCAAGAAGAGTATATCGTTACATCCCTGCAAGACTTCTTCCTTGTTCTTTTTATCCTCCAAGAAGCAGAGAGATAAATGAAAAAAAAAAGTAGAGTGTGCACTTAAGTGGTAAAAATGAGGGTACTGGGGCACACAGAGGCATGAATGAATAAGGAATCCCACAAGCTTCAGACAACATTTGGATTAGCACTCGAAAACCATCCCTGATATTTTATAAAAGTTGGGGGGGGGGGGTTCCAAGTGGTGCACACCACACAATGAAACATACCAGGGAAAGGAGGTCAAGAGCGTGGAGTCAAGTGCGTCCAATTTAACGGTCAGAGTAGGAGGCAGGGCCAGATGATGCAGGGCTTTCTAGCTCGTGGTAAGTTTTTTGGAATTATTCTAAAAGCCATCAGAGGGTCCAAATGAGGACATATCTGATGTAGAGTTTAAAAGGCTGTGTGGAGAACAAGAGATACAAGGATGTGGAGACTAATCCTGGGGCGCCCGTCGTCAGGCAGGTGATGGTTTAGACTAAGAAATATATAGAAAAGATTGAAGTAGATGTAAATATTAGAAATCTATTTTGGAGATTAAACTGAAAGGATTTATTTGAAGGGGAGAGGGAGAGGGAGGCATCAGAGATAGCTTTCCAGTTTGGGCTTTAGTAACCTGGTGATGGGGGTGGTCACTGTCTGAGATGGGGAAGATGGGCGGGTGAGATTTAGGGAGGGAAGACCTAGAGCTGTGTTTTAGGCAAGACTGAGGTGTCTGTGAGACATCCAGAGCCTGAGGCATGGGGGCGAGGTCTAGACCAGGGGTGTAAATATTAGCATCGTAAGTATATAAATGGGATTTAAGTCTATAGAGATGGGTGGACTCAGAATTAGAATGTAAAATTACCTTCTGAAGAAAATCAACATTTTACTTACTTTAGTTCTTTCTAATGATATAACAACATTCTTGATATTTAGAACTAGCTCCAAAGCTGCTGGAGTTGTAGGATCAATTCACTTCTCAAGCAGATCCCCAAGTGGCCTCATAGCAACCAGGGGACGCACTGGTTAGAGGGTGAGCTTTCTAAGTAAATCGGCCTTATAGGCTTAGAGGGGGAAAATCAGAGAAAAACCATCAGTGTTTTCCAGTGTGAAGTTTGTCTAGATGCTGTGAAGTGAAAGTCGCTCAGTCATGTCCGACTCTTTGCAACCCCATGGGACTTTACAGTCCATGGGATTGTAATTTGGGCAGCATATTGATGGGCCAGGTCTAAGGGAAGGACTGATTAACTTGAGTGCTAGTGAGAATGCTGAAGTCGTGTCAGTGCTGCACACGCGTGCACATGATTGTGTGTGTTAAGACCAGCTTACATCTCTAGTTTCCCTGCTTTTCTGAACATATTCCAAAAAGGCTTAGGTAAGTCACAACCTCCAAAGAGTGAAGATCTCAGATCGATCTCTACATTCAATCATGACCAGTTAGCCTTCCCACAGGCTCCGTCTGCCAGCCTTCAGCTGGGGGTGAGGGCGGGCGCGGGGCTGGGACGGCCGCCGCGTGGCAGAGGGGAGGCCGCTGCCACTGTGCTCGGCGGCCAACCTGCCATCTCGGGTGCCAGGTGGGACCCAGCCAGGACCCAGCTGCACAAGGCTGGGGAAGAGGGAGGAAGACGGG